>NC_069503.1:852834348-853134348 GCF_027579735.1 Bombina bombina
TCTCTGCTGCAGCTGCCGCCTGCCTGATCAGAGCCTCACCTCAGCCTGTGGTTCTTTTCCCGCCCGGCACCAAGAGGAAATTGCGTGCGCTGGCGCATGAATGACATGCTTGACTCTTGAGTCCTCCCTAAAATGGCCGCAGAGAAATAACAATGGGCTGGCCTCCTAATAAAAACGGTCCTCTAGCTGGCTCTGCTCTCTGATTGATGCCTGAATGATTATGTTTATGCAACATATAATACCGGCCGGTATTACATGTTGCATAAACATAATCATATTATTCACAACAAATAATTTGGGCACTCGGTATGTGGGGGGCCTAAGATGACCGGCGGCCCACCGGGCAAATGCCCGGTATGCCCTATGGCCAGTCCGGGCCTGTTGGAAACCATCTCCAGTCTGGAATAAATCCAAGCCTTTTAGAAAACCAAAGCCAGCACCCAAGTCCACATGAAGGTGCGGCCCTCATTCCAGCCCAGCTGGTAGGGGGCAGATTACGTTTTTTCAAAGAAATTTGGATCAATTCAATTCACAATCTTTGGATTCAGAACATTGTTTCAGAAGGGTACAGAATTGGCTTCAAGATAAGGCCTCCTGCAAAGAGATTTTTTCTTTCCCGTGTCCCAGTAAATCCAGCGAAAGCAAAAGCATTTCTGAAATGTGTTTCCGATCTAGAGTTGGCTGGAGTAATTATGCCAGTTCCAGTTCTGGAACAGGGGCTGGGGTTTTATTCAAATCTCTTCATTGTACCAAAGAAGGAGAATTCCTTCAGACCAGTTCTGGATCTAAAAATATTGAATCGTTATGTAAGGATACCAACATTCAAAATGGTAACTATAAGGACTATCCTGCCTTTTGTTCAGCAAGGGCATTATATGTCCACAATAGATTTACAGGATGCATATCTGCATATTCCGATTCATCCAGATCACTATCAGTTTCTGAGATTCTCTTTCCTAGACAAGCATTACCAGTTTGTGGCTCTGCCGTTTGGCCTAGCAACAGCTCCAAGAGTTTTTACAAAGGTTCTCGTGCCCTTCTGTCTGTAATCAGAGAACAGGGTATTGTGGTATTTCCTTATTTGGACGATATCTTGGTACTTGCTCAGTCTTCACATTTAGCAGAATCTCATACGAATCGACTTGTGTTGTTTCTTCAACATCATGGTTGGAGGATCAATTTACCAAAAAGTTCATTGATTCCTCAGACAAGGGTAACCTTTTTAGGTTTCCAGATAGATTCAGTGTCCATGACTCTGTCTCTGACAGACAAGAGACGTCTAAAATTGATCTCAGCTTGTCGAAACCTTCAGTCACAATCATTCCCTTCGGTAGCCTTATGCATGGAAATTCTAGGTCTTATGACTGCTGCATTGGACGCGATCCCCTTTGCTCGTTTTCACATGCGACCTCTTCAGCTCTGTATGCTGAACCAGTGGTGCAGGGATTACACAAAGATATCTCAATTAATATCTTTAAAACCGATTGTACGACACTCTCTGACGTGGTGGACAGATCACCATCGTTTAGTTCAGGGGGCTTCTTTTGTTCTTCCGACCTGGACTGTAATTTCAACAGATGCAAGTCTGACAGGTTGGGGAGCTGTTTGGGGGTCTCTGACAGCACAAGGGGTTTGGGAATCTCAGGAGGTGAGATTACCAATCAATATTTTGGAACTCCGTGCAATTTTCAGAGCTCTTCAGTCATGGCCTCTTCTAAAGAGAGAATCGTTCATTTGTTTTCAGACAGACAATGTCACAACTGTGGCATACATCAATCATCAAGGAGGGACTCACAGTCCTCTGGCTATGAAAGAAGTATCTCGAATACTGGTGTGGGCGGAATCCAGCTCCTGTCTAGTTTCCTCGGTTCATATCCCAGGTATAGACAATTGGGAAGCGGATTATCTCAGTCGCCAAACGTTACATCCAGGCGAATGGTGTCTTCACCCAGAGGTATTTCTTCAGATTGTTCAAATGTGGGGACTTCCAGAAATAGATCTGATGGCTTCTCATCTAAACAAGAAACTTCCCAGGTATCTGTCCAGATCCAGGGATCCTCAGGCGGAAGCAGTGGATGCATTGTCACTTCCTTGGAAGTATCATCCTGCCTATCTCTTTCCGCCTCTAGTTCTTCTTCCAAGAGTAATCTTCCAAGATTCTGAAGGAATGCTCTTTTGTTCTGCTGGTGGCTCCAGCATGGCCTCACAGGTTTTGGTATGCGGATCTTGTCCGGATGGCCTCTTGCCAACCGTGGACTCTTCCGTTAAGACCAGACCTTCTGTCGCAAGGTCCTTTTTTCCATCAGGATCTCAAATCCTTAAATTTAAAGGTATGGAGATTGAACGCTTGATTCTTAGTTTTCTCTGACTCTGTGATTAATACTATGTTACAGGCTCGTAAATCTGTATCTAGAAAGATATATTATAGAGTCTGGAAGACTTACATTTCTTGGTGTCTTTCTCATCATTTTTCCTGGCATTCTTTTAAAATTCCGAGAATTTTACAGTTTCTTCAGGATGGTTTGGATAAAGGTTTGTCTGCAAGTTCCTTGAAAGGACAAATCTCTGCTCTTTCTGTTCTTTTTCACAGAAAGATTGCTAATCTTCCTGATATTCATTGTTTTGTACAAGCTTTGGTTCGTATAAAACCTGTCATTAAGTCAATCTCTCCTCCTTGGAGTTTGAATTTGGTTCTGGGGGCTCTTCAAGCTCCTCCGTTTGAACCTATGCATTCGCTGGATATTAAATTACTTTCTTGGAAAGTTTTGTTTCTTTTGGCCATCTCTTCTGCTAGAAGAGTTTCTGAATTATCTGCTCTTTCTTGTGAGTCTCCTTTTCTGATTTTTCATCAGGATAAGGCGGTGTTGCGAACTTCTTTTAAATTTTTACCTAAGGTTGTGAATTCTAACAACATTAGTAGAGAAATTGTGGTTCCTTCATTGTGTCCTAATCCTAAGAATTCTAAGGAGAGATCATTGCATTCTTTGGATGTAGTTAGAGGTTTGAAATATTATGTTGAAACTACTAAGAATTTCCGAAAGACTTCTAGTCTATTTGTTATCTTTTCCGGTTCTAGGAAAGGTCAGAAGGCCTCTGCCATTTCTTTGGCATCTTGGTTAAAATCTTTAATTCATCTTGCTTATGTCGAGTCGGGTAAAACTCCGCCTCAAAGGATTACAGCTCATTCTACTAGGTCAGTTTCTACTTCCTGGGCGTTTAGGAATGAAGCTTCGGTTGATCAGATTTGCAAAGCAGCAACTTGGTCTTCTTTGCATACTTTTACTAAATTCTACCATTTTGATGTGTTTTCTTCTTCTGAAGCTGTTTTTGGTAGAAAAGTACTTCAGGCAGCTGTTTCAGTTTGAATCTTCTGCTTATAATTTCAAGTTTTTTTCATTATAAGATTTAAACTTTATTTTGGGTGTGGATTATTTTCAGCGGAATTGGCTGTCTTTATTTTATCCCTCCCTCTCTAGTGACTCTTGCGTGGAAGATCCACATCTTGGGTAGTCATTATCCCATACGTCACTAGCTCATGGACTCTTGCTAATTACATGAAAGAAAACATAATTTATGTAAGAACTTACCTGATAAATTCATTTCTTTCATATTAGCAGGAGTCCATGAGGCCCACCCTTTTTGTGGTGGTTATGATTTTTTTGTATAAAGCACAATTATTCCAATTCCTTATTTTTTATGCTTTCGCACTTTTTTCTTATCACCCCACTTCTTGGCTATGCGTTAAACTGATTTGTGGGTGTGGTGAGGGGTGTATTTATAGGCATTTTGAGGTTTGGGAAACTTTGCCCCTCCTGGTAGGAATGTATATCCCATACGTCACTAGCTCATGGACTCTTGCTAATATGAAAGAAATGAAGGTAAGTTCTTACATAAATTATGTTTTTATGGTGTTCTTCTCATAAATTCTCTTGGCATTCTTTTAGAATTCCTTGGATTTTACAGTTTCTTCAGGATGGTTTGGATAAAGTTTGTCTGCACATTTTTTGAAGGGACAAATCTCTGTTTTTTTCTTTTTTAGTTCTTTTAGTTAGATTGCTTAACTTCCTGATATTCACTGTTTTGTGCAGGTTTTGGTTTGTATTAAGCCTGTTATTTTATTAATTTCTCCTTTTTGGAGTCTTAATTTGGTTTAAGGATTTTGCAGGTTCTTTTGAGCCTATATTTTCTTTGAAGATTATCTACTTTCTTGGAAAGTATTGTTTATTTTGTCTTTCTCTTCTGCTAGAAGAGTTTGTGATTTATCAGCTATCTCTTGTGTGTCTCCTTATCTGATTTTTCATCTAGGAGAGGACATACAAGCAAGAACTCATCTCATTTATCAATTTCAAGTTACATACCGTCACACAAGACTATACTAATAAAAGTCTGTACAGATGGATATTAACTCCAGATGAGAGGAGAAACTTCAAACCTAGGAGAGATAGAAGATATAGCAAAAAGTCCCTGAACACAGTGGACTCCAACTCTGGCGACAGCTCAGACCCTGAAATATATACTAGGTCTGGAAACACCAGTTCTGAATTCCGAGGCATTACTACCCGATCCAGGGGCAGTAGAGGGAACCACCACTGGAACAGTCAACCTGAGAATCCAGCTGCTCTACCTCCGTTGACATCACATCCAACATAATCTTCTTTTTTAGGCCGAGGCACACAAGCAGAGGGGGGGCACTGCCTGCCGACCCCCGCTCCACAGTAGATAGATGATATTGTATTCAACATCAGCTCTAGGGAACTCTTACCATCAGCAGTATCCTTTCTGAATAAAGGTTTATCCTTTGTACCATCTACAAGCAAGAATCTTTTTAATACTTACATTGACGTCCAACGCTTTGGGAGAAACCTTAGATTGAAATATTTTTTTCATGTTGAATCTCCCGTTACCTTTCCTTTAAGGTTAAAGGCACTTTTGACCCTAATACCAAGAATCATATTCCTACAGTGACTATCTGACACAACAGATACTGGAAAAGAATAAAGTTTCTTGGAATGACAACATTTCCAAGCAGGAAAGACAAGCTATTGAATCCCTCAGCAGGGATAAGTCCATTGTGATCAGGCCCGCTGATAAGGGTGGGGCGGTTGTCATCATGAACTTGAGTGATTATAGGTCTAAAGTGCTGCGACAACTGACGGATATTAAGACCTATCGTGTACTTCCTAGGGATCCCACCTCTGTGTTCAAAGATGAGATTGACCGTAAGCTTTCTCCATGGAAGGAACGTGCTTTAATTTCAAATCATGAGTTTAACTTTCTGAAACAAGAATTTCCCATAATTCCAGTGATATACTTGCTACCGAAGATACATAAGGATGCCTTAAAACCACCTGGAAGACCCATTATTTCGGCCAGGGGATCCTTACTGCATCCACTGGCTCAATTTGTGGACTTTCATCTTCAGCCATGGGTTATACATATGAAGTCCTACATTCAAGACTCATCTTCTTTCATTAAGCAAATCACGCAACTCTCCAACATTGAATTCCCTGACCTGTTGGTGACTCTTGACGTCTCCAGTCTTTATAAGGTGATCCCACAAGACCTTGGGATTACAGCTGTTAGGAGATGTTTTATGGCAAATTCCCTATGTGGGACCTACCAAGGATGTTTTGATAGATACTCACATGTTGCTTATCTAAGAATTATTTTCTCTTTGAAAAGACTTTCTATGTACAGATAGCCAGAACCACAATGGGGTCGAAAGTGGCCCCATCACTGGCTAACCTGTTTATGGCAGAGTACGAGACGGAAATGATGCATGTATTTACCAATAAACAGATTAAATACTACTGTGGATATATTGGTGACCTGTTCCTCATCTGGGATGGGAATTTAGAGTCACTGTCTCTATGGGTTACTCATCTCAGTGGGCTTGACAGCACTATCAGGTTCTAGCATAGTGCCCATAAAGATACTATCGACTACATTGATGTTAGAGTGTTTAACGATGACAAAAGATTGGTTACTACCCTCTTTAGGAAGAACACTGATAGAAACACTGATAGAAACAGTTGCCATCCACCCTCATTAATTCGCAACATAGCTAAAGCCCAGTTACAGGGGGTTATTAGGAACAACACGGATCAACATAGATGTAATAGACAACTTGAAGAGATGACACTCCGATTCAGGCAAAGGGGCTACAAGATATCACAACTCACCAAGTGACTGGGTGCACTAAGTGTAGTTAATCATATAGCTAATAATGATCAGAAAAGATTAACCTTTGTCGCATCTTATTCACCAGACAAGAGTCGCATTGTGAAAGCAATGCATGAAGAATGGAAATTGATTGTCTGATCTAACATTACCATTTAACCAATGGGGGACACCTAGAGTGGTTTAAAGAGATATCCCATGTGAAGGTGATTCCCACACATGGTTGAAGAATAAGAAAGGGTGCTTCAGATGCACTAGCTGTGTCGGCTGCAACAGCATGAGGACAGGTTCCAGCTTTCAAGATCCCGAAAAGAAAAAGAAATATCAGATCAACATATTTCTTACCTGTACCACAATGTATATTGTCTATTTGCTGCATTGTCCATGTGGGAAATTTTATACCGGCAAAAACGGGGATGATGCCAGCACTACAGTCTGGCAAAACTGATCAAGCAGTGGCATGCCACTTTTTAAAAGCTAAACACACCGTCAAAGACCTTAGGTTCCACATTATTTATCAAGTCCCACCACTGAGAAGAGGTGGCAACAGGGACAAAATTCTTCTCCAAAAAGAAGCTCATTGGATTTTTGAGCTAGGAAAAAAGGGTTAAACATGAACAAGGGACTGTCATGATAGTCCATGATACGTTCTGTTTTGATGAGAGTGCTGATTTATTGATACTAGAGACAAAGTTGGGCTAATTACATACCTTGTCTCTATGTGTGGACCTCTTTGTTGGTAAACAATTTTGTTTACATGCATATTAATGCTGTCCTTATAGCATCAGGGTTTTCCACAGCGATGCTGATGGATGTATAGCTGTATTTCTTTATGGCTGTATATGTATTGCATTGTATGTAAATGGCTTAGACAATGACTTTTTGATCTGCCAGTATGATGTCTGTCTATTCTTGATGTCTACAGTCATGGTGCATTTTGGTTTTAATTTTATTGTATTTCTATTTGTGTTGTCTTGTGTATATAAGTTTTAATCTTACACAATCCAGTGTGGATGTATAGACCTGGAGCTCCATTCTGTGATTAACATTCAATATTCTGCCAGCAGGGATGCTGAGCGGTTATTTTTCCCTCTGCTTATGAGTTATTGAGAGTTAGCAAAATACTTTAATTTATGCATGGGGTTTGTGTAGCTTTAGCGATTAAAGGTACAGCAGCACTTTAAAGGATCACAGTTTAATAGGCTGTTATGGATCTGCTTTTTGAGTAGTAGTATTTGAAGTATTTCACGCTTGTGGTAGAATGGTTTATTCCTTCAAGTATATACACTGTGTGCATATTAAACATGTTAGTTTTTGTAAACCTATATATGGGTGTCCTTTAGATATTTAGGTCCCATAGACAAAGAGATGTCATTTTACATTGATGGCTGACTACATTTACTTAGGAATATTGCTTCAAATTTGGCAGGTCCTCTTATTGAGACATTAGAACTTTGAGATATAAGACTATTACGGTCACTGCATACAGGATACTCATGAGTGTCCATTCACATATGTGATTAGGGCTGCTTGATCAGACAAAATAAGATAAATAAAATAAGTATAAAAAGAGGTACAATTTCACTGGCACGATTTATCACCTCTATTTCTCTTCATTTCCTGTCCCGATATCTTCTTTTTAGTAACTCTTTTGGTTGGTTCTACGTATTTGGGTTACCCTTCAATGACCATTTGATGCGCTCAAGCATCAGCTCCATAATATTAATTACATATCTCGCCCCCATGATGAGCATGGGCCCATCGTTTTTATTTTATCACCCTTATATTTTGAACCAGGGATGCTATCTGAGCTTTGTTTATCTTCAGTATTGGAGTTCCAGCTAACTGTTGTACCCTTATTACATCTTAGGTATCTATATGTATATATACACCAATAGTGTAGATTGTCCTTTCTTTTTTTAATATTTTTTTATTATTATTAATCATCCCTTACACGTTCCATTTTTTATATGTATTACTTCTCATACTAGTCCCTATATATTTTGTTTGTCTTTAATCCTTCAATTCTATTGCACATATTTTGTTTTCTCGATAGTATATGGTTTTATATTATGTTTTAGTGCCACACTGTATCCTTTACAATGTGATTCTTATATATTTCTCACTCCTTGTTTATGTAATCACCATTTCTTTCATGTAATTAGCAAGAGTCCATGAGCTAGTGACGTATGGGATATATATTCCTACCAGGAGGGGCAAAGTTTCCCAAACCTCAAAATGCCTATAAATACACCCCTCACCACACCCACAATTCAGTTTTACAAACTTTGCCTCCTGTGGAGGTGGTGAAATAAGTTTGTGCTAGATTCTACGTTTATATGCACTTCGCAGCAGGCTGGAGCCCGGTTTTCCTCTCGGTGTGCAGTGAATGTCAGAGGGATGTGAAGAGAGTATTGCCTATTGAGTATTGCCTATTTGAATTCAATGGTCTCCTTCTACGGGATCTATTTCATAGGTTCTCTGTTATCGGTCATAGAGATTCATCTCTTACCTCCCTTTTCAGATCGACGATATACTCTTATATACCATTACCTCTAATGATTCTCGTTTCAGTACTGGTTTGGCTATCTACTATATGTAGATGAGTGTCCTGGGGTAAGTAAGTCTTATTTTTTGTGACACTCTAAGCTATGGTTGGGCACTTTATTTATAAAGTTCTAAATATATGTCTTTAAACTTATATTTGCCATGATTCAGGATGATCAGTATTCCTTATTTCAGACAGTCAGTTTCATTATTTGGGATAATGCATATAAATGATAATTTTTTCTTACCTTAAAAATTGTTTCAATTGACTTTTTTTCCCTGAGGGCTGTTAGGCTCACGGGGGCTGAAAATGCTTCAATTTATTGCGTCATTTTTGGCGCAGACTTTTTTGGCGCAAAAAATGTTGTAATTTCCGGCGCCCTAATTGACGCCGGAAGTTGTTTGTGGTTGCGTCACTTTTTTGACGTTTTTGCACCAAAAATGTCGGCATCACCTGATGTGGCGTCATTCTTAGCGCCAAAAAAGTTATGCGTTGTTCTTAGCGCCAATAATGTGGGCGTTATTTTTGGCGCCCAAAAAATGTGGGCGTCATTCTTGTCTCCACCTTTTTTTCACATTATTTCAGTCTCATTTTTCATTGCTTCTGGTTGCTAGAGGCTTGTTCATTGGCATTTTTTCCCATTCCTAAAACTGTCATTTAAGGAATTTGATAAATTTTGCTTTATATGTTGTTTTTTCTTTTACATATTGCAAGATGTCTCAAATTGACCCTGGATCAGAATCTACTTCTGAAAAGACGCTGCCTGATGCTGGTTCTACCAAAGTTAAGTGCATTTGTTGTAAACTTGTGGTAACTGTTCCTCCAGCTGTAGTTTGTGATGAATGTCATGATAAACTTGCTAATGCAGATAGTATTTCCATTAGTAATATTCCATTACCTGTTATTGTTCCCTCAACATCTAATCCTCAGGATGTTCCTGTTAATATAAAAGAATTTGTTTCTAAATCTATTAGGAAGGTTCTGTCTGTTATTCCTGCTTCCAGTAAACGTAAAAGGTCTTTTAAAGCTTCTCATATTTCAGATTAATTTTTAAATGACCGTCATCATTCTGACTTGTCTGTTTCTGATGAGGATTTATCTGGTTCAGAAGATTCTGTCTCAGATTTTGACACTGATAAATCTTCATTTCTCCAACATAGGTGTGTCCGGTCCACGGCGTCATCCTTACTTGTGGGATATTCTCTTCCCCAACAGGAAATGCCAAAGAGCCCAGCAAAGCTGGTCACATGATCCCTCCTAGGCTCCGCCCACCCCAGTCATTCTCTTTGCCGTTGTACAGGCAACATCTCCACGGAGATGGCTTAGAGTTTTTTAGTGTTTAACTGTAGTTTTTATTATTCAATCAAGAGTTTGTTATTTTAAAATAGTGCTGGTATGTACTATTTACTCAGTAACAGAAAAGAGATGAAGATTTCTGTTTGTATGAGGAAAATGATTTTAGCAACCGTCACTAAAATCCATGGCTGTTCCACACAGGACTGTTGAGAGCAATTAACTTCAGTTGGGGGAACAGTGAGCAGTCTCTTGCTGCTTGAGGTATGACACATTCTAACAAGACGATGTAATGCTGGAAGCTGTCATTTTCCCTATGGGATCCGGTAAGCCATGTTTATTAGATCGTAAATAAGGGCTTCACAAGGGCTTATTAAGACTGTAGACTTTTTCTGGGCTAAATCGATTCATTATTAACACATATTTAGCCTTGAGGAATCATTTAATCTGGGTATTTTGATAAGTTTATATCGGCAGGCACTTTTTTAGACACCTTTCTCTTTAGGGGCTTTCACAAATCATAGGCAGAGCCTCATTTTCGCGCCGGTGTTGCGCACTTGTTTTTGAGAGGCATGACATGCAGTCGCATGTGAGAGGAGCTCTGATACTTTGAAAAGACTTTCTGAAGGCGTCATTTGGTATCGTATTCCCCTTTGGGCTTGGTTGGGTCTCAGCAAAGCAGATACCAGGGACTGTAAAGGGGTTAAAGTCAAAAACGGCTCCGGTTCCGTTATTTTAAGGGTTAAAGCTTCCAAATTTGGTGTGCAATACTTTTAAGGCTTTAAGACACTGTGGTGAAAATTTGGTGAATTTTGAACAATTCCTTCATATTTTTTCGCAATTGCAGTAATAAAGTGTGTTCAGTTTAAAATTTAAAGTGACAGTAACGGTTTTATTTTAAAACGTTTTTTGTACTTTGTTATCAAGTTTATGCCTGTTTAACATGTCTGAACTACCAGATAGACTGTGTTCTGAATGTGGGGAAGCCAGAATTCCTATTCATTTAAATAAATGTGATTTATGTGACAATGACAATGATGCCCAAGATGATTCCTCAAGTGAGGGGAGTAAGCATGGTACTGCATCATTCCCTCCTTCGTCTACACGAGTCTTGCCCACTCAGGAGGCCCCTAGTACATCTAGCGCGCCAATACTCCTTACTATGCAACAATTAACGGCTGTAATGGATAATTCTGTCAAAAACATTTTAGCCAAAATGAACACTTATCAGCGTAAGCGCGACTGCTCTGTTTTAGATGCTGAAGAGCATGACGACGCTGATAATAATGGTTCTGAAGGGCCCCTAAACCAGTCTGATGGGGCCAGGGAGGTTTTGTCTGAGGGAGAAATTACTGATTCAGGGAACATTTCTCAACAAGCTGAACCTGATGTGATTACATTTAAATTTAAGTTGGAACATCTCCGCATTCTGCTTAAGGAGGTATTATCCACTCTGGATGATTGTGACAAGTTGGTCATCCCAGAGAAACTATGTAAAATGGACAAGTTCCTAGAGGTCCCGGGGCTCCCAGAAGCTTTTCCTATACCCAAGCGGGTGGCGGACATTGTTAATAAAGAATGGGAAAGGCCCGGTATTCCTTTCGTCCCTCCCCCCATATTTAAAAAATTGTTTCCTATGGTCGACCCCAGAAAGGACTTATGGCAGACAGTCCCCCAAGGTCGAGGGAGCGGTTTCCACTTTAAACAAACGCACCACTATACCCATAGAGGATAGTTGTGCTTTCAAAGATCCTATGGATAAAAAATTAGAAGGTTTACTTAAAAAGATGTTTGTTCAGCAGGGTTACCTTCTACAACCAATTTCATGCATTGTCCCTGTCGCTACAGCCGCGTGTTTCTGGTTCGATGAGCTGATAAAGGCGGTCGATAGTGATTCTCCTCCTTATGAGGAGATTATGGACAGAATCAATGCTCTCAAATTGGCTAATTCTTTCACCCTAGACGCCACTTTGCAATTGGCTAGGTTAGCGGCTAAGAATTCTGGGTTTGCTATTGTGGCGCGCAGAGCGCTTTGGTTGAAATCTTGGTCAGCTGATGCGTCTTCCAAGAACAGCTACTTAACATTCCTTTCAAGGGGAAAACGCTGTTTGGCCCTGACTTGAAAGAGATTATCTCTGATATCACTGGGGGTAAGGGCCACGCCCTTCCTCAGGATCGGCCTTTCAAGGCAAAAAATAAACCTAATTTTCGTCCCTTTCGTAGAAACGGACCAGCCCAAAGTGCTACGTCCTCTAAGCAAGAGGGTAATACTTCTCAAGCCAAGCCAGCTTGGAGACCAATGCAAGGCTGGAACAAGGGAAAGCAGGCCAAGAAACCTGTCACTGCTACCAAGACAGCATGAAATGTTGGCCCCCGATCCGGGACCGGATCTGGTGGGGGGCAGACTCTCTCTCTTCGCTCAGGCTTGGGCAAGAGATGTTCTGGATCCTTGGGCGCTAGAAATAGTTTCCAAAGGTTATCTTCTGGAATTCAAAGGGCTTCCCCCAAGGGGGGAGGTTCCACAGGTCTCAGTTGTCTTCAGACCACATAAAAAGACAGGCATTCTTACATTGTGTAGAAGACCTGTTAAAAATGGGAGTGATTCATCCTGTTCCATTAGGAGAACAAGGGATGGGGTTCTACTCCAATCTGCTCATAGTTCCCAAAAAAGAGGGAACGTTCAGACCAATCTTAGATCTCAAGATCTTAAACAAGTTTCTCAAGGTTCCATCGTTCAAGATGGAAACCATTCGAACTATTCTTCCTTCCATCCAGGAAGGTCAATTCATGACCACGGTGGATTTAAAGGATGCGTATCTACATATTCCTATCCACAAGGAACATCATCGGTTCCTAAGGTTCGCATTCCTGGACAAGCATTACCAGTTCGTGGCGCTTCCTTTCGGATTAGCCACTGCTCCAAGGATTTTCACAAAGGTACTAGGGTCCCTTCTAGCTGTGCTAAGACCAAGGGGCATTGCTGTAGTACCTTACTTGGACGACATTCTGATTCAAGCGTTGTCCCTTCCTCAAGCAAAGGCTCACACGGACATTGTCCTGGCCTTTCTCAGATCTCACGGATGGAAAGTGAACGTGGAAAAGAGTTCTCTATCTCAGTCAACAAGGGTTCCCTTCTTGGGAACAATAATAGACTCCTTAGAAATGAGGATCTTTCTGACAGAGGCCAGAAAAACAAAACTTCTAGACTCTTGTCGGATACTTCATTCCGTTCCTCTTCCTTCCATAGCGCAGTGCATGGAAGTGATAGGTTTGATGGTAGCGGCAATGGACATAGTTCCTTTTGCGCGCATTCATCTAAGACCATTACAACTGTGCATGCTCAGTCAGTGGAATGGGGACTATACAGACTTGTCTCCGAAGATACAAGTAAATCAGAGGACCAGAGACTCACTCCGTTGGTGGCTGTCCCTGGACAACCTGTCACAAGGGATGACATTCCGCAGACCGGAGTGGGTCATTGTCACGACCGACGCCAGTCTGATGGGCTGGGGCGCGGTCTGGGGATCCCTGAAAGCTCAGGGTCTTTGGTCTCGGGAAGAATCTCTTCTACCGATAAATATTCTGGAACTGAGAGCGATATTCAATGCTCTCAAGGCTTGGCCTCAGCTAGCGAGGGCCAAGTTCATACGGTTTCAATCAGACAACATGACAACTGTTGCGTACATCAACCATCAGGGGGGAACAAGGAGTTCCCTAGCGATGGAAGAAGTGACCAAGATCATTCTATGGGCGGAGTCTCACTCCTGCCACCTGTCTGCTATCCACATCCCAGGAGTGGAAAATTGGGAGGCGGATTTTCTGAGTCGTCAGACATTGCATCCGGGGGAGTGGGAACTCCATCCGGAAATCTTTGCCCAAGTCACTCAGCTGTGGGGCATTCCAGACATGGATCTGATGGCCTCTCGTCAGAACTTCAAGGTTCCTTGCTACGGGTCCAGATCCAGGGATCCCAAGGCGGCTCTAGTGGATGCACTAGTAGCACCTTGGACCTTCAAACTAGCTTATGTGTTCCCGCCGTTTCCTCTCATCCCCAGGCGGGTAGCCAGGATCAATCAGGAGAGGGCGTCGGTGATCTTGATAGCTCCTGCGTGGCCACGCAGGACTTGGTATGCAGATCTGGTGAATATGTCATCGGCTCCACCTTGGAAGCTACCTTTGAGACGAGACCTTCTTGTTCAGGGTCCGTTCGAACATCCGAATCTGGTTTCACTCCAGCTGACTGCTTGGAGATTGAACGCTTGATCTTATCGAAGCGAGGGTTCTCAGATTCTGTTATCGATACTCTTGTTCAGGCCAGAAAGCCTGTAACTGGAAAGATTTACCACAAAATTTGGAAAAAATATATCTGTTGGTGTGAATCTAAAGGATTCCCTTGGGACAAGGTTAAGATTCCTAAGATTCTATCCTTCCTTCAAGAAGGATTGGAAAAAGGATTATCTGCAAGTTCCCTGAAGGGACAGATTTCTGCCTTGTCTGTGTTACTTCACAAAAAGCTGGCAGCTGTGCCAGATGTTCAAGCCTTTGTTCAGGCTCTGGTTAGAATCAAGCCTGTTTACAAATCTTTGACTCCTCCTTGGAGTCTCAATTTAGTTCTTTCAGTTCTTCAGGGGGTTCCGTTTGAACCCTTACATTCCGTTGATATTAAGTTATTATCTTGGAAAGTTTTGTTTTTGGTTGCAATTTCTTCTGCTAGAAGAGTTTCAGAATTATCTGCTCTGCAGTGTTCTCCTCCTTATCTGGTGTTCCATGCAGATAAGGTGGTTTTACGTACTAAACCTGGTTTTCTTCCAAAAGTTGTTTCTAACAAAAACATTAACCAGGAGATTATCGTACCTTCTCTGTGTCCGAAACCAGTTTCAAAGAAGGAACGTTTGTTGCACAATTTGGATGTTGTTCGCGCTCTAAAATTCTATTTAGATGCTACAAAGGATTTTAGACAAACATCTTCCTTGTTTGTTGTTTATTCTGGTAAAAGGAGAGGTCAAAAAGCAACTTCTACCTCTCTCTCTTTTTGGATTAAAAGCATCATCAGATTGGCTTACGAGACTGCCGGACGGCAGGCCTCCCGAAAGAATCACAGCTCATTCCACTAGGGCTGTGGCTTCCACATGGGCCTTCAAGAACGAGGCTTCTGTTGATCAGATATGTAGGGC
This sequence comes from Bombina bombina, assembly GCF_027579735.1. NCBI lineage: Eukaryota > Metazoa > Chordata > Amphibia > Anura > Bombinatoridae > Bombina > Bombina bombina. The sequence goes on from NC_069503.1 coordinate 852,849,544, forward strand.
AGCGACTTGGTCTTCACTGCACACTTTTACCAAATTTTACAAGTTTGATACTTTTGCTTCTTCTGAGGCTATTTTTGGGAGAAAGGTTTTGCAAGCCGTGGTGCCTTCCATTTAGGTGACCTGATTTGCTCCCTCCCTTCATCCGTGTCCTAAAGCTTTGGTATTGGTTCCCACAAGTAAGGATGACGCCGTGGACCGGACACACCTATGTTGGAGAAAACAGAATTTATGTTTACCTGATAAATTACTTTCTCCAACGGTGTGTCCGGTCCACGGCCCGCCCTGGTTTTTTTTAATCAGGTCTGATAATTTATTTTCTTTAACTACAGTCACCACGGTACCATATGGTTTCTCCTACGCAAATATTCTCCTTAACGTCGGTCGAATGACTGGGGTAGGCGGAGCCTAGGAGGGATCATGTGACCAGCTTTGCTGGGCTCTTTGCCATTTCCTGTTGGGGAAGAGAATATCCCACAAGTAAGGATGACGCCGTGGACCGGACACACCGTTGGAGAAAGTAATTTATCAGGTAACATAAATTCTGTTTTCTCCAACATAGGTGTGTCCGGTCCACGGCGTCATCCTTACTTGTGGGATATTCTCTTCCCCAACAGGAAATGCCAAAGAGCCCAGCAAAGCTGGTCACATGATCCCTCCTAGGCTCCGCCTTCCCCAGTCATTCTCTTTGCCGTTGCACAGGCAACATCTCCACGGAGATGGCTCAGAGTTTTTTGGTGTTTAAATGTAGTTTTTATTCTTCTATCAAGAGTTTGTTATTTTAAAATAGTGCTGGTATTTACTATTTACTCTGAAACAGAAAAGAGATGAAGATTTCTGTTTGTAAGAGGAAAATGATTTTAGCAACCGTTACTAAAATCGATGGCTGTTTCCACACAGGACTGTTGAGAGGAATTAACTTCAGTTGGGGGAAACAGTGAGCAGACTTTGGCTGCTTGAGGTATGACACATTTCTAACAAGACTTGGTAATGCTGGAAGCTGTCATTTTCCCTATGGGATCCGGTAAGCCATTTTCTTAATTTTCAATATAAGAATAAAAGGGCTTCACAAGGGCTTTAAAGACTGGTAGACATTTTTCTGGGCCAAAACGATTACTTTATAAGCATATTTATTGGTTTATAACTTTGGAGAGTTATTTTAATCTTGGGAATTTTATTAAAAAAACGTCAGGCACTGTATTGGACACCTTTTTCACTGGGGGCCTTTTCTAGTCATAGGCAGAGCCTCATTTTCGCGCCACTAATGCGCAGTTGTTTTTGAGAAGCAAGGCATGCAGATGCATGTGTGAGGAGCTCAGATCCACTGAAAAAGCTTATTGAAGGCGTCATTTGGTATCATATTCCCCTCTGGGCTTGGTTGGGTCTCAGCAAAGCAGATATCAGGGACTGTATAGGGGTTAAATGTAAAAACGGCTCCGGTTCCGTTATTTTAAGAGTTAAAGCTTTCAAATTTGGTGTGCAATACTTTTAAGGCTTTATGACACTGTGGTGAAATTTTGGTGAATTTTGAACATTTCCTTCATACTTTTGCGTATATTCAGTAAAAAAGTGTGTTCAGTTTAAAATTTAAAGAGACAGTAACGGTTTTATTTTAAAACGTTTTTTGTGCTTTGTTATCGAGTTTATGCCTATTAACATGTCTGAACTATCAGATAGACGATGTTCTGTATGTTCGGAAGCCAAGGTTCCTCTCCATTTAAATATATGTGATGAATGTGACAAACAAAGTAGGGACAATGCCACTGATAATAATGTTGCCCAAAATGATTCCTTAAGTGAGGGGAGTAAGCATGGTACTGCATCATCTCCTTCTATGTCTACACCAGTCTTGCCCACTCAGGAGGTCCCTAGTGAATCTAGTGCGCCAATCCTCCTTACTATGCAACAATTAACGGCTGTAATGGATAATTCTATTAAAAACATTTTAGCCAAAATGCCCACTTATCAGCGAAAGAGCGACTGCTCTGTTTTAGATACTGAAGAGCATGAGGACGCTGATGATAATGGTTCTGACATGCCCTTACACCAGTCTGAAGGGGCTAGGGAGGTTTTGTCTGAGGGAGAAATTTCAGATTCAGGAAAAATTTCTCAACAAGCTGAACCTGACGTTATTACATTTAAATTTAAATTGGAACATCTCCGCGCTCTGCTTAAGGAGGTGTTATCTACTCTGGATGATTGTGACAATTTGGTCATTCCAGAGAAATTATGTAAGATGGACAGGTTCCTAGAAGTCCCGGTGCCCCCCCGAAGCTTTTCCTATACCCAAGCGGGTGTCGGACATTGTAAATAAAGAATGGGAAAGGCCCGGCATACCTTTTGTCCCTCCCCCTATATTTAAGAAATTATTTCCTATGGTCGACCCCAGGAAGGACTTATGGCAGACAGTCCCCAAGGTCGAGGGGGCGGTTTCTACTCTAAACAAACGCACCACTATCCCTATAGAAGATAGATGTGCTTTCAAAGATCCTATGGATAAAAAATTAGAGGGTTTGCTTAAAAAGATGTTTGTTCAGCAAGGTTACCTTCTACAACCAATTTCATGCATTGTTCCTGTCACTACAGCAGCGTGTTTCTGGTTCGAGGAACTAGAAAAGTCGCTCAATCAAGCATCCTCTTATGAGGAGGTTATGGACAGAGTTCAAGCACTTAAGTTGGCTAACTCTTTTACCTTAGACGCCACTTTGCAATTAGCTAGATTAGCGGCGAAAAATTCAGGTTTTGCTATTGTGGCGCGCAGAGCGCTTTGGCTGAAGTCTTGGTCAGCGGATGTGTCCTCCAAGAACAGATTGCTTAACATCCCTTTCAAGGGGAAAACGCCGTTTGGCCCTGACTTGAAAGAGATTATTTCAGACATCACTGGGGGAAAGGGCCACGCCCTTCCTCAGGATAGGTCTTTTAAGGCTAAAAATAAAACAAATTTTCGTCCCTTTCGCAGAAACGGACCAGCCTCAAATTCTACATCCTCTAAGCAAGAGGGTAATTCTTCTCAAACCAAGCCAGCCTGGAGACCGATGCAAGGCTGGAACAAAGGTAAGCAGGCCAAGAAGCCCGCTACCGCTACCCAAGACAGCATGAGATGCTGGCCCCCGATCCGGGACCGGATCTGGTGGGGGGCAGACTCTCTCTCTTCGCTCAGGCTTGGGCAAGAGATGTTCAGGACCCTTGGGCGCTAGAAATAGTTTCTCAAGGTTATCTCCTGGAATTCAAGGAACTACCCCCAAGGGGAAGGTTCCACAGGTCTCAATTGTCTTCAGACCAAATAAAAAGACAGGCATTCTTACATTGTGTAGAAGACCTGTTAAAAATGGGAGTGATTCATCCTGTTCCATTAGGAGAACAAGGGATGGGGTTTTACTCCAATCTGTTCATAGTTCCCAAAAAAGAGGGAACATTCAGGCCAATTTTGGATCTCAAGATCCTAAACAAATTTCTCAAGGTCCCCATCGTTCAAGATGGAAACCATTCGGACAATTCTTCCTACCATCCAGGAAGGTCAATTCATGACCACGGTGGATTTAAAGGATGCGTATCTACATATTCCTATCCACAAGGAACATCATCGGTTCCTAAGATTCTCCTTTCTGGACAAGCATTACCAGTTTGTGGCACTTCCATTCGGACTAGCCACTGCTCCAAGAATTTTCACAAAGGTACTAGGGTCCCTTCTAGCGGTGCTAAGGCCAAGGGGCATTGCAGTAGTACCCTACTTGGACGACATACTGATTCAAGCGTCGTCTCTACCACAAGCAAAGGCTCATACGGACATTGTCCTAGCCTTTCTCAGATCTCACGGGTGGAAAGTGAACGTAGAAAAAAGTTCTCTATTCCCGTCAACAAGAGTTCCCTTCTTGGGAACAATAATAGACTCCTTGAAATGAAGATTTTTCTGACAGAAGCCAGAAAATCAAAACTTCTAAGCTCTTGTCAAGTACTTCATTCTGTTCTTCTTCCTTCCATAGCGCAGTGCATGGAAGTAATAGGTTTGATGGTTGCGGCAATGGACATAGTTCCTTTTGCGCGAATTCATCTAAGACCATTACAACTGTGCATGCTCAGACAGTGGAATGGGGATTATACAGATTTGTCCCCGACGATCCAAGTAGATCAGAGGACCAGAGATTCACTCCGTTGGTGGCTGACCCTTGACAACCTGTCCCAAGGGATGAGCTTCAGAAGACCAGAGTGGGTCATTGTAACGACCGACGCCAGCCTGGTGGGCTGGGGCGCGGTCTGGAAACACCTGAAGGCTCAGGGTCTATGGTCTCGGGAAGAATCTCTTCTCCCGATAAACATTCTGGAACTGAGAGCGATATTCAATGCTCTCAAGGCTTGGCCTCAACTAGCGAAGGCCAAATTCATAAGGTTTCAATCAGACAACATGACGACTGTTGCATATATCAACCATCAGGGGGGAACAAGGAGTTCCCTGGCGATGGAAGAAGTGACCAAAGTAATTCAATGGGCGGAGCTTCACTCCTGCCACTTGTCTGCAATCCACATCCCAGGAGTGGAAAATTGGGAAGCGGATTTTCTGAGTCGTCAGACATTTCATCCGGGGGAGTGGGAACTCCATCCGGAAATCTTTGCCCAAATAACTCAATTATGGGGCATTCCAGACATGGATCTGATGGCGTCTCGTCAGAACTTTCAAGGTTCCTTGCTACGGGTCCAGATCCAGGGATCCCAAGGCGACTCTAGTAGATGCACTAGTAGCGCCCTGGACCTTCAACCTAGCTTATGTGTTCCCAACGTTTCCTCTCATTCCCAGGCTGGTAGCTAGGATCAATCAAGAGAGGGCTTCGGTGATCTTGATAGCTCCTGCGTGGCCACGCAGAACTTGGTATGCAGACCTGGTGAATATGTCATCGGCTCCACCATGGAAGCTACCTTTGAGACGGGACCTTCTTGTTCAAGGTCCGTTCGAACATCCGAATCTGGCATCACTCCAACTGACTGCTTGGAGATTGAACGCTTGATTTTATCAAAGCGTGGGTTCTCAGATTCTGTCATTGATACTCTTATTCAGGCTAGAAAGCCTGTAACTAGGAAAATTTACCATAAAGTATGGAAGAAATATATCTGTTGGTGCGAATCGAAAGGATTCCCATGGAACAGGGTAAAAATTCCTAAGATTCTATCCTTTCTACAAGAGGGTTTGGAGAAAGGATTATCTGCAAGTTCTTTGAAGGGACAGATTTCTGCTTTATCTGTTTTACTTCACAAGAAGCTGGCGGCTGTGCCAGATGTTCAGGCTTTTGTTCAGGCTTTTGTTCAGGCTCTGGTTAGAATCAAGCCTGTTTACAAACCTTTGACTCCTCCTTGGAGTCTCAATTTAGTTCTTTCAGTTCTTCAAGGGGTTCCGTTTGAACCCTTACATTCCGTAGATATTAAGTTATTATCTTGGAAAGTTTTTGTTTTTGGTTGCAATTTCTTCTGCTAGAAGAGTTTCAGAGTTATCTGCTCTGCAGTGTTCTCCTCCTTATCTGGTGTTCCATGCAGATAAGGTGGTTTTGCGTACTAAACCTGGTTTTCTTCCGAAAGTTGTTTCTAACAAAAATATTAACCAGGAGATAATTGTGCCTTCTTTGTGTCCGAATCCAGTTTCAAAGAAGGAACGTTTGTTGCACAATTTGGATGTAGTTCGTGCTCTAAAATTCTATTTAGAGGCTACAAAGGATTTCAGACAAACATCTTCCTTGTTTGTTGTTTATTCTGGTAAAAGGAGAGGTCAAAAAGCAACTTCTACCTCTCTCTCTTTTTGGCTTAAAAGCATCATCAGATTGGCTTATGAGACTGCCGGACGGCAGCCTCCTGATAGAATCACAGCTCATTCCACTAGGGCTGTGGCTTTCCACATGGGCCTTCAAGAACGAGGCTTCTGTTGATCAGATATGTAAGGCAGCGACTTGGTCTTCACTGCACACTTTTACCAAATTTTACAAATTTGATACTTTTGCTTCTTCTGAGGCTATTTTTGGGAGAAAGGTTTTGCGAACCGTGGTGCCTTCCATCTAGGTGACCTGATTTGCTCCCTCCCATCATCCGTGTCCTAAAGCTTTGGTATTGGTTCCCACAAGTAAGGATGACGCCGTGGACCCGGACACACCTATGTTGGAGAAAACAGAATTTATGTTTACCTGATAAATTACTTTCTCCAACGGTGTGTCCGGTCCACGGCCCGCCCTGGTTTTTAATCAGGTCTGATGATTTAATTTCTCTAACTACAGTCACCACGGTATCATATGATTTCTCCTATGCAAATATTCCTCCTTTACGTCGGTCGAATGACTGGGGAAGGCGGAGCCTAGGAGGGATCATGTGACCAGCTTTGCTGGGCTCTTTGCCATTTCCTGTTGGGGAAGAGAATATCCCACAAGTAAGGATGACGCCGTGGACCGGACACACCGTTGGAGAAAGTAATTTATCAGGTAAACATAAATTCTGTTATTTATTTAAAATGGAATTTATTCGTTCTTTAATTAAAGAAGTTTTAATCGCATTAGATATGGAGGAGTCTAGTCTTCTTGATACTAAATCTACTAAGCGTTTAAATTAGTTTTTTAAACCTCCTATAGTTATTCCAGAAGTTTTTCCTGTCCCTGATGCTATTTCTGAAGTAATTTATAGGGAATGGAATAATCTGGGTACTTCATTTACTCCTTCTCAAAGGTTTAAGAAATTGTATCCTGTGCCATCTGATAGATTAGAGTTTTGGGACAAAATCCCTAAAGTTGATGGGGCTATCTCTACTCTTGCTAAATGAACTACTATTCCTACGGCGGATAGTACTTCCTTTAAGGATCCTTTAGATAGGAAGATTGAATCCTTCTAAGGAAAGCTTATTTATGTTCAGGTAATCTTCTTAGACCTGCTATTTCTTTGGCTGATGTTGCTGCCGCTTCCACTTTCTGGTTGGAGGCTTTAGCGCAACAAGTGTCAGACCATAATACTCATAATACTCATAGCATTGTTAAACTTCTTCAACATGCTAATAACTTTATTTGTGATGCCATCTTTGATATCATTAGAGTTGATGTCAGGTATATGTCTTTAGCTATTTTAGCCAGAAGAGCTTTATGGCTTAAAACATGGAATGCAGATATGTCTTCTAAGTCAACTTTGCTTTCTCTTTCTTTCCAAGGTAATAAATTATTTGGTTCTCAGTTGGATTCTATTATTTCAACTGTTACTGGGGGAAAGGAACTTTTTTGCCTCAGGACAAAAAATCTAAAGGTAAATACAGGGCTGCTAATCGTTTTCGTTCCTTTCGTTAGAATAAGGAACAGAAGCCTGACCCTTCCCCTAAAGGAACGGTTTCTGTTTGGAAACCTTCTCCAATCTGGAATAAATCCAAGCCTTTTAGAAAGTCAAAACCAGCTCCCAAGTCCACATGAAGGTGCGGCCCTCATTCCAGCACAGCTGGTAGGGGGCAGGTTACGATTTTTCAAAGATTTTGGATCAATTCGATTCACAGTCTTTGGATTCAGATCATTGTTTCACAAGGGTACAGAATAGGTTTCAAGGTAAGGCCGCCTGCGAGAAGATTTTTTCTCTCTCGCATTCCAATAAACACAGTGAAGGCTCAGGCATTTCTGAAATGTGTTTCAGATCTAGAGTTGGCTGGAGTAATTGTGCCAGTTCCAGTTCTGGAACAGGGTCTGGGGTTTTACTCAAATCTATTCATTGTACCAAAGAAGGAGAATTCCTTCAGACCAGTTCTTGATCTAAAGATATTGAATCGTTATGTAAGGATACCAACATTCAAAATGGTAACTATAAGGACTATTCTGCCTTTTGTTCAGCAAGGGCATTATATGTCCACAATAGATTTACAGGATGCATATCTTCATATTCCAATTCATCCAGATCACTATCAGTTTCTGAGATTCTCTTTTCTAGACAAGCATTACCAGTTTGTGGCCCTTCCGTTTGGCCTAGCAACAGCTCCAAGCATCTTTTCAAAGGTTCTCGGTGCCCTTCTCTCTGTAATCAGAGAACAGGGTATTGCGGTATTTCCTTATTTGGACAATATCTTGGTACTTGCTCAGTTTTCACATTCTGCAGAATCTCATACGAATCAACTTGTGTCGTTTCTTCAAAGACATGGTTGGAGGATCAATTTACCAAAGAGTTCGTTGATTCCTCAGACAAAGGTAACCTTTTTGGGTTTTCAAATAGATTCAGTGTCCATGACCTTGTCTCTAACAGAAAAGAAACGTCTGAAATTGTTTTCAGCTCAATCATTCCCTTCGGTAGCTTTGTGCATGGAAATTCTAGGTCTCATGACTGCTGCATCGGACGCGATCCCCTTTGCTGGTTTTCACATGCGACCTCTTCAGCTTTGTATGCTGAACCAGTGGTGGTGAATAGATCACCATCGTTTAGTCCAAGGGGCTTCTTTTGTTCGTCCAACCTGGACTGTGATCTCAACAGATGCGAGTCTGACAGGTTGGGGAGCTGTATGGGGATCTCTGACAGCACAGGGGGTCTGGGAATCTCAGGAGGCGAGATTACCAATCAACATTTTGGAACTCCGTGCGATTTTCAGAGCTCTTCAGTTTTGTCCTCTTCTGAAGAGAGAATCGTCATTTGTTTTCAGACAGACAATGTCACAACCGTGGCATATGTCAATCATCAAGGGGGGGACTCACAGTCCTCAGGCTATGAAAGAAGTATCTCGGATACTTGTATGGGCGGAATCCAGCTCCTGTCTAATCTCTGCGGTTCACATCCCAGGTGTAGACAATTGGGAAGCGGATTATCTCAGTCGCCAGACGTTACATCCGGGCGAATGGTCTCTTCACCCAGAGGTATTTCTTCAGATTGTTCAAATCTGGGGACTTCCAGAAATAGATCTGATGGCTTCTCATCTAAACAAGAAACTTCCCAGGTATCTGTCCAGATCCAGGGATTCTCAGGCGGAGGCAGTGGATGCGTTGTCGCTTCTTTGGAATTATCATCCTGCCTATATCTTTCCGCCTCTAGTTCTTCTTCCAAAAGTGATTTGCAAAATTCTAATGGAACGTTCATTTGTACTGCTGGTGGCTCCAGCATGGCCACACAGGTTTTAGTATGCGGATCTCATTCGGATGGCCACTTGCCAACCTTGGACTCTTCCGTTAAGACCAGACCTTCTATCTCAAGGCCCTTTTTTCCATCAGGATCTCAAATCATTAAATTTGAAGGTATGGAAATTGAACGCTTGATTCTTAGTCATAGAGGTTTCTCTGACTCAGTAATTCATACTATGTTACAGGCTCGTAAATCTGTGTCTAGGAAGATTTATTATCGAGTCTGGAATACTTACATTTCTTGGTGTTCTTCTCATAAATTCTCCTGGCATTCTTTTAGAATTCCTAGAATTTTACAGTTTCTTCAGGATGGTTTGGATAAAGGTTTGCCTGCAAGTTCATTGAAAGGACACATTTCTGCTCTTTCTGTTCTTTTTCACAGAAAGATTGCTAATCTTCCTGATATTCATTGTTTTGTACAGGCTTTGGTTCGTATAAAACCTGTCATTAAGTCAATTTCTCCTCCTTGGAGTCTTAATTTGGTTCTGAGGGCTTTACAAGCTCCTCCGTTTGAACCTATGCATTCTCTGGATATTAAATTACTTTCTTGGAAAGTTCTGTTCCTTTTGGCCATCTCTTCTGCTAGATGAGTTTCTGAGTTATCTGCTCTTTCTTGTGAATCTCCTTTTCTGATTTTTCATCAGGATAAGGAGGTGTTGCGGACTTCATTTAAATTTTTACCTAAGGTTGTGAATTCTAACAACATTAGTAGAGAAATTGTTGTTCCTTCTTTATGTCCTAATCCTAAGAATTCTCTGGAGAGATCTTTACATTCTTTGGATGTAGTAAGAGCTTTAAAATATTATGTTAAAGCTACTAAAGATTTTAGAAAGAATTCTAGTCTATTTGTTATCTTTTCTGGTTCCAGGAAAGGTCAGAGGGCCTCCGCCATTTCTTTGGCGTCTTGGTTAAAGTCTTTGATTCATCATGCTTATGTCGAGTTGGGTAAAACTCCGCCTCAAAGGATTACAGCTCATTCTACTAGGTCAGTTTCTACTTCCTGGGCGTTTAGGAATGAAGCTTCTGTTGATCAGATTTGCAAAGCAGCAACTTGGTCTTCTTTGCATACTTTTACTAAATTCTACCATTTTGATGTTTTCTCTTCTTCTGAAGCAGTTTTTGGTAGAAAAGTACTTCAGGCAGCTTTTTCAATTTGATTCTTCTGCTTATAATTTCAGTTTTTTTCATTAAGATTAAAAATTTTGTTTTGGGTTGTGGATTCTTTTTCAGCGGAATTGGCTGTCTTTATTTTATCCCTCCCTCTCTAGTGACTCTTGCGTGGAAGGTTCCACATCTGGGTATTTATTATCCCTTACGTCACTAGCTCATGGACTCTTGCTAATTACATGAAAGAAAACATAATTTATGTAAGAACTTACCTGATAAATTCATTTCTTTCATATTGGCAAGAGTCCATGAGGCCCACCCTTTTTGTGGTGGTTATGATTTTTTGTATAAAGCACAATTATTCCAATTCCTTATTTTTTTATGCTTTTGCTCCTTTCTTATCACCCCACTTCTTGGCTATACGTTAAACTGAATTGTGGGTGTGGTGAGGGGTGTATTTATAGGCATTTTGAGGTTTGGGAAACTTTGCCCCTCCTGGGTAGGAATGTATATCCCATACGTCACTAGCTCATGGACTCTTGCTAATATGAAAGAAATGAATTTATCAGGTAAGTTCTTACATAAATTATGTTTTCTTATTCTAATAAACATTTAATTTGTTACACTAGCTGATCTGTCTATACTTGTTTAGTCCATAGTATATATAATACCTCCTAGTTCTCCATCTCTATCACCCCCTCTTTAGCTGTATGTTTTAACTGTAATTATTGAATTCGCTAGTCTGGCGATCACAGCCATTTTTGTTAAACTAAGTTGCTAGTGATCGATTCACGTATGTTCTTAGGTTTCAAATTTTGATTTCTTTATTGCTCTCCCCCCTCCCCTCCTATATATATCTGCATATTATCATAGGTCTCGATTCCAGACCACCCTCCCCTCTTATTTCCTTAGTTTAAGCGTTATCTCCTCACGTTGTTTTTTTTTTTTACGAATAGCTATAACATGATTTTGTTATTCCACATAGTGCCAGTGAAATTGAACCTCTTTTTATATACTTATTTTATTTATCTTATTGTGTCTGATCAAGCAGCACTAATCACATATGTGAACGGACACTCATGAGTATCGTGTTTGCAGTTTGTTTTCTCACACCCTTTTCTCTTCTATTGGTTTATAATTGGCCAATGTGAGTTTCCCTTTTAGTATCATCCCCTTTACATCTCTGGATCATAGTTACACATATGATGTCACCTTATGTCCAGGGAATTGCACTCACATTAGTATTTTTCTCTTATATTATTTATGGTACCTTTTTAGTTATTTAGGTCAGTGTTTGAGTTATCCCCCTTGTATACGTTATTACCACTCTTGATTAATTCCATTAGACACTGTTATTATGCTGCTTCTTTTTCCTGTCTCGTCCTTTCAGGACGGATTATGCTATTGAACTACACCCCTTTTTTATCTCTTTTTCCCATATATTTTCGTTACACCAATCCATCATTGGTGATTTACTCCTAACACTCCTGGTGGCTAAGCTTGTAGCCTATACTCCATTAGCTGTTTATATCTAACAGTTAGCTCTAGGGATCGCCCGTAACAGTATTAATGACTATGATGACCTATCTGACCATGCCCCTTTGACACTATTGGCGTTCACTTGACATGACAAATTTGATGCTTTGATTTTTACTCCATTAATATTATTGGCGGTTTTTATTGTATTACAAACGTTTCTGGATCCATAACTTTTGGTAATTGAAATATGATTGTTATCATGGAGACGATTTGGATCTTTTCTCAATCACTGGGATTTGATTATCTCTAAATAAATCATATTGATTGATACATGTTCCATTGTTTATACAACACTTCCTGAATCTAGTGGGTGTGTAGTAATTCTGAGCATTGATTGGATGCAAATAGGTATAAGTGTAGCAGCTGTGAGTCTGTTTGTATAGCCTGAGGAAACAGTGCTGTGCTACTGAGAAACGCGTTGCTGCTGTTTTAATATATTTTTTTTAAACCTTTTTATCTACTGACATCTTGCTGCTGCACTTTATTCTCCTATTGGACCTTATCACACTACTATTGTGACCATGGATCGTTACTCCCAGGGATACTCAAGAATATCTCTGGACTCCCTCTGGTGGGACGAGGATATCTGCTACTCCAGCTTTGCCTAAGAGTTTGCCGGATTGGTTCCGGCCTGCCCAGACTGCACAATTGTGCTCTCCATCACCTGAGTAGGATTGCGTTTGCTTGTACTCTTCTCACTTGGTAAACCTGCCTGATCTGCACTATGTAGCACCCTCTTTCTTCTGTATTATAGATCTTCTTATCCTGTGTCGTGGGTGCGACACACCAGAGGTGCTGCCTGAAGCCGTGGACTCTTCCCCTTATTGTATTGTATTGTATTGGTTTGGTGATTTCTTTATCGCTTGCTTAACGCAGTAGTTGCAATTACATGCATGCTTTCATTATGCTATGTTTACAGTTCTTTGCAAGGAACATCTGCATACTAACGGAATACTCATTAACACTAGACTGATTCCTACTGAACTGCTTTTCTTGCTGAAATTGCTCACGCTTTTCAATTAACACTTTCATGAGATGTGCTGCCATACTCTCTAGCATTTGACCTTTTCTTATAAATATAAGTGTTTTTCTTTGGTTTGAAGAGACCAAGTACATACAGGACAATTGTTGCAACAAAAAGGCCTTGTGTTTACTGTCTGCTTTGATTGATTTACTGTGTATGCACTTATTATCTATTGTCTTATGCAAAGTTGAGTTAGAAGTGGAGTCTTTAAACTTGTCTCAGTTGATTACTAAAACCGTGAACGGTCCGATGACCTGCTGAGAGCATACTACACTCTCACCTTATTCTGAATTAATATGGCTCACATTTTTCATGTAATTACCTGAACCAGCTTGGTTGACACGGGGACCGGTCCCACTATTATATCCTTGAAAGGATTTTAGTATATTTTTACTGTCTCACTTTATGTGTAATTTATGTTACTATTGTATTAATGCATCTTGTACTGCTCAGGTCTCTTAATCAGCCTGACACACAATAAACCCACAAGCTTTGATATGTATCACTAGAGTGTTATTTACTTATTATATAAAAAGAGTGCTGAAATCCCAGTCTTTCATAAGGGATATTATTTCTCTTGTAAGGTGTATCCAGTCCACGGATCATCCATTACTTGTGGGATATTCTCCTTCCCAACAGGAAGTTGCAAGAGGATCACCCACAGCAGAGCTGCTATATAGCTCCTCCCCTAACTGCCATATCCAGTCATTCTCTTGCAACTCTCAACAAGCATGGAGGTAGTAAGAGGAAAGTGGTGAAATGTAGCTGTTATCTTGCTTCAATCAAAAGTTTATTTTTAAATGGTACCGGAGTTGTTATATTTTGTCCCAGGCAGAAAAATAGAAGAATCTGCCTGTGATTTCTATGATCTTAGCAGGTTGTAACTAAGATCCATTGCTGTTCTCACACATGACTGAAGAGAGAGGTAACTTAAGCGGGGGAATGGCGTGCAGGTTATCCTGCTATGAGGTATGTGCATTTAAGATTTTTCTAGAAGATGTGAATGCTAGAAAATGCTGCTGATACCAAATTTATGTAAGGTAAGCCTGAATACAGTGATTTAATAGCGACTGGTATCATGCTTACTTTCTGAGGTAATACACTTTTATATTTACAATATAAAACGTTTGCTGGCATGTTTTAACGTTTTTATATATACTTTGGTGATAAAACTTTATTGGGGCCTAGTTTTTTCCACATGGCTGGCTTAAATTTGCCTAGAAACAGTTTCCTGAGGCTTTCCACTGTGTTACTATGAGTGGGAGGGGCCTAATTTAGCGCTTTTTTGCGCAGTAACCTTTACAGACTGAGACATCCAGCTTCCTCCAGGAGTCCCCTGAATGCTATAGGACATCTGTAAAGGGCTCTTAGGCTTTCCAAAATCGTTTGTTGGGGAAGGTAGGCCCACAGCAAGGCTGTGGCAGTTGGTGTGACTGTTAAAAAAAGTTTATCGTTTTTTGGATCTGTTTTTTTGAACTGAGGGTTTAATCATCCATTTGCAAGTGGGTGCAATGCTCTGTTAGCTTATGATACACTCTGTAAAAATTGTCAAACTTCCAAATTGCCAAGTCTCATACAGACATAGTGTTGGCATTTCTGAGGTCGCATGGGTGGAAGGTGAACAAGGAAAAGAGTTCTCTATGCCCCCTCACAAGAGTTTCCTTCCTAGGGACTCTGATAGATTCTGTAGAAATGAAAATTTACCTGACGGAGTCCAGGTTATCAAAACTTCTAAATTCCTGCCGTGTTCTTTATTCCATTCCTCGCCCTTTGGTGGCTCAGTGCATGGAAGTAATCGGCTTAATGGTAGCGGCAGTGGACATAGTGCCGTTTGCACGCCTACATCTCAAACCGCTGCAACTCTGCATGCTCAGTCAGTGGAATGGAGATTACACAGATTTGTCCCCTCTACTAAATCTGGATCAAGAGACAAGGGATTCTCTTCTCTGGTGGCTATCTCGGGTCTATCTGTCCAAAGGTATGACCTTTCACAGGCCAGATTGGACAATTGTAACGACAGATGCCAGCCTTCTAGGTTGGGGTGCAGTCTGGAACTCCCTGAAGGCTCAGGGATCGTGGACTCGGGAGGAGTCACTCCTTCCAATAAATATTCTGGAACTGAGAGCGATATTCAATGCTCTTCAGGCTTGGCCTCAGTTAGCAACTCTGAGGTTCATCAGATTTCAGTCGGACAACATCACGACTGTGGCTTACATCAACCATCAAGGGGGAACAAGGAGTTCCCTAGCGATGTTAGAAGTCTCAAAGATAATTCGCTGGGCAGAGCTTCACTCTTGCCACCTATCAGCTATCCATATCCCAGGTGTAGAGAACTGGGAGGCGGATTTTCTAAGTCGTCAAACTTTTCATCCGGGGGAGTGGGATGAATTGATTCATCGTTGGGGCAAACCAGAACTGGATCTCATGGCGTCTCGCCAGAACGCCAAGCTTCCTTGTTACGGATCCAGGTCCAGGGACCCCAAGGCAACGCTGATAGATGCTCTAGCAGCGCCTTGGTCCTTCAACCTGGCTTATGTGTTTCCACCGTTTCCTCTGCTCCCTCGTCTGATTGCCAAAATCAAGCAGGAGAGAGCATCAGTGATTTTGATAGCGCCTGCGTGGCCACGCAGGACTTGGTATGCAGATCTGGTGGACATGTCATCCTTTCCACTATGGACTCTGTCGCTGAGACAGGACCTTCTACTTCAAGGTCCTTTCAACCATCCAAATCTAATTTCCCTGAGGCTGACTGCCTGGAGATTGAACGCTTGATTTTATCAATGCGTGGTTTCTCCGAGTCAGTCATTGATACCTTAATTCAGGCACGAAAGCCTGTCACCAGGAAGATCTATCATAAGATATGGCGTAAATATCTTTATTGGTGTGAATCCAAGGGCTACTCATGGAGTAAGGTCAGGATTCCCAGGATATTATCTTTTCTCCAAGAAGGATTGAAGAAAGGATGGTCAGCTAGTTCCTTAAAGGGACAGATTTCTGCACTATCTATTCTTTTGCACAAGCGTCTGGCGGATGTCCCAGACGTTCAGGCATTTTGTCAGGCTTTAGTTAGAATCAAGCCTGTGTTTAAACCTGTTGCTCCACCTTGGAGCTTAAATTTGGTTCTTAAAGTTCTTCAGGGGGTTCCGTTTGAACCTCTTCATTCATAGATATCAAACTTTTATCTTGGAAAGTTTTTTGGTAGCTATTTCCTCGGCTCGTAGAGTTTCCGAGTTATCTGCCTTACAATGTGATTCTTCTTATCTGATCTTCCATGCAGATAAGGTAGTTCTGCGTACTAAACCTGGGTTTTTACCTAAGGTGGTATCTAATAAGAATATCAATCAAGAGATTGTTGTTCCGTCTTTGTGTCCTAATTTTTCTTCAAAGAAGGAACGTCTATTACTCAATCTGGACGTGGTTCGTGCTTTAAAGTTTTACTTACAAGCTACTAAAGATTTTCGTCAAACATCTGCTTTGTTTGTTGTCTACTCTGGACAGAGGAGAGGTCAAAAGGCTTCGGCAACCTCTTTCTTTTTGGCTAAGAAGCATAATCCGCTTAGCCTATGAGACTGCTGGCCAGCAGCCTCCAGGAAGGATTACAGCTCATTCTACTAGAGCTGTGGCTTACACATGGGCCTTTAAAAATGAGGCTTCTGTTGAACAGATTTACAAGGCGGCGACTTGGTCTTCGCTTCATACTTTTTAAAAATTCTACAAATTTGATACTTTTTTTTTTTTATTTGAATTTGAATTTTTTATTGAGAACCAAAAGTACATACAGTCAGTTAACCGAGAAAATAAATTACTTTCCACAAAAACATCAAAACAAGTACATAGGTTTGACATATGGCAACTAGGTGTATTACTGAGTGATACACATCTATGTACATTATAAACAAAATGTATATTTTAATTATTCGTTGAGAAATATCTTCAGTGTACATAGGGATCTCGGATAATGGAGCAGAACTCCAATATCTTTAATAAAAAAAAAGTTGTAAGTGACAATTATAACCACATATCTCAAGTGTCATGACGGTCTCTGGTTCAACGTGGTCATTCAGTTGTGTTGTGTGTGAGGGATAGGTCATAGGGTAGATGGGAAAGGAGTCATCTCATGGGAGGGGGTGGGGAAGTCCAGGTAAGAAGGGATACAGGGTGGGAGGAGATAGAGTAAAGAGCGTGATAGTGGCAATGGGGTTGTAAGGGATAGGAGGGGGGAGAAAAAAAAAAAAGGTTAAACAACCTGTGTACAATGTCCCCGGACTCAATTGTCTAGGGGAAAGAACAATGTCATGAAGGATCATTCGGGTCTACTGAATCTGAATCCAGTCATCCCATATTGCCCAGTAATCCTCCATTCGTTCCAGCGAGCTATATGAAAATTTCTCCATGTTAGCCAAGTATTGTATCACCTCACAAACTTCTGAGATTGTGGGTGGGGCAACCTGCTTCCAAGCTCTAGCAATACAAAGCTTAGTAGCTACCATCACATAGATCACCAGCTGCTTGCTACATTTAGGGAGGGCTTTATCCAGGATATGGAAGAGGGCCACCCTTGGCGTCAATTGTATAGTCAGATTCATAGAATGCAAGAGTGTCTCAACATCTCTCCAGAGACCTTTCATTTTTGGGCATGACCACCACACATGAGAGTTGGAGCCTTCCCCTCCACATAGTCTCCAGCAATCTGGAGATACATTAGGAAACATTTTCGACAATTTAGTAGGCACTCTGTACCATTGTAGCATAAGTTTCATATAGCTTTCGAAAATCGTTATGCAATGGATCGTTTTTTTTGTCAGTTGGATCGCCTCTTTCAGCTCCATGTCTGATATGTTTAAGGCTAACTCCCTGCACCACATTTTGATTTGGCTCGGGAGGCCCTCCGAATGATCCTGTAGCATGGCTTTGCAGTGGAATGTGAGGGGTTTCACCGTCCCCAACTCAAGTAACCATCTTTCTTCCCATTTAGAATGGGGCCTGAGATTCTGAGTCCCAAATTTCCAGGAGCGAAGCAAGCTGAGTACCCTACAGCATTCAAAGTAAAGCCATAAAGGAGAACTTCTTAGTGAGTCGAGTACTTAATGGACTGTCATAAGCTTGCCATTTGAAAACAAATGCTCCACCATATCCATATTGTGTTGTATCCAAAATTCGAGATGGATACTCGGGAGATCCCAGAGAAGACCCCTCATCTGGTGGATCGGCGAGGGGTGTGGGGCAATCTCTGTGTGATGTCTAAGTTCATGCCACATTTTGACATTTTGTTGCACTATGGGGTTAGGAACCCTATCAACCAGTTGCTTGTGCCTGTGAACCCACAGAACGCTTGGCAGATCCAGGCCCTCAGGTAGGTGTAATTCCTCTATTTTAAACCATTTCGGTTTCTCTCTGGCCGGGCCCCAGGCCGTGATCTGTGATAGTCTGGCAGCCTCATAGTAAAGAAATATGTTTGGAAAAGCCACTCCACCTCCAGAGAACTCTCTCTGCATGGTTTTGTAGCCAATCCGGGGCGTCTTTTTCCCCCATACATATTTAGAGAAAAGCCGGTGAATTTTTGTTGTAAAGTGCCGTGTGGGATGTTCAGTGGGATACATCGAAATAGGGAGTAGTGACATTTTCACCTTGGCTATACGTCCCATCCAAGAGATTTCCCTGAAATCCCATCTTTGTGTTAAAGACTGTAGCTCAATAATTAGGGCATCAAAGTTTAGAGAAAGGATGGCATCTAGGTCTGCACTTAAATGGACCCCTAGATGTTTGATAGACGTTGTGGACCAATGGAAGTCATACGCTTTGCGTAGGGTCAGGAGTTGGTCATCAGGTATGTTAATACTATATGCCTCTGTTTTCGAAACATTTATCTTGTAGTAGCTCAAGAGGCTAAACTGTTCTAGGGCAGTAAAAACTGCCGTAACTGAACTTAGAGGGTTCGTGAGAAAAAGAGTGACGTCATCTGCGTACAACGCAATTTTTTCCTGACAGGGGCCTACCGGTATTCCCTCGATAGCAGATGACATACGAATCAATTCCGCCAATGGTTCCATGACCAGGGCAAATAGCAAGGGGGACAATGGGCAGCCCTGCCTGGTTCCATTAGAAATGTCAAAGGGGGGAGAGCAGAAGCCCAACCCTCTCACTCTAGCACTTGGGCTAGAATACAAGACTCTAATCATGGTTATGGCTTCGGGTGGAGAACCAAACGTGTCCAAGACTCTCCACATATATTCCCATCTGACCCTGTCAAACGCTTTTTCGGCATCTAATGACAGGGCCAGAAGGGGGGTGTCCCGTCTCCTTGCCTCAGAGAAGATGGATATCAATCGTCTCGTATTGTCCGGTCCCTGCCGGCCGTTCACAAAGCCAACTTGGTCTGTATCGATTAACAACGGTAGCAGGGGAGACAGTCTGTCCGCGAGAATTTTTGAGTATAATTTTGTGTCTACGTTAATAAGCGAAATGGGACGAAAATTGCTGCAAAGAGATGGGTCTTTACCTGGCTTTGGTATCGCGACTATAGTCGCTTCAAGATATTCTTTTAGTATCTGTCCTTCCGATCTAATTTCGTTGTACGCATGACAGAGTACAGGATTGAGTTGTGCCTCTAACTTTTTATACAGTTGCCCTGGGAACCCATCCGGGCTCGGGGCTTTATCATTCTTTAACTGCTTGATTGCCAGCCCAAGTTCTATCTCAGTGATAGGTTCAATTAGCTTATCTTTATCTTCCTCTAAGAGTTTGGGTAGGCTTAATTTCTCCAGAAAGGAGGAGATGGCCTGGGGAGACGTCACTTTAGGTGTCTCGTGAGAGTCAATGTTATACAGGCGTTCATAGAAGTCCGCAAAGGCCTTCCCTATGTCGTCAGGGGCATGTACTTTTTGTCCCTTAAGGACAAGGTACGGTATCCGGGAGTTAGCTAGTCTCTGTTTCAGTTTATTTGCCAGCATCGAGCCCGCTTTATTGCTTTTGGAGTACATAACCATTTTGAATCTCGAGAGGGCTCGTTTAAATTTTTCCACTTCCAGGTTCTTAATCTGCGATTTTAAATTCAAAATCTCAGTGGATAAGCTAGCTGTAGGTGTTAGCTTATTTTACCTTTCTTTCGCCCCCTTAGGTCGCAGGTTAGCTTGTCTAATGGGGCCCCCCATTTTTTTTAAATACTCGATGCCTTTGCGATACAGAATCCGCTGATATAAGCCTTTAAGGCTGCCCACCTGATTTTATGCGAGGTCTGATTAGGTCTGTTAGTGTCCAAAAATTCCTCTATCTTGTCAACCAGTTCTGGGACAAAAGAGGTGTCTTCCCACAAGAACTTCGGAAGCCTCCATGACGGCCTGATTAATGCAGATCTCTCCATGTCAATTGACATTGTGACAGCGTCATGGTCTGACCATGGACAGCTGCATATACTAGAATTTGTGATGTTGTTCATAGACCAGGAGTCGACAAAGAAGTAGTCTAGCCTCGAGTATGACCGGTGAGGGGGAGAAAAGTACGTATAGTCTCTTGATTCTGGATGGCATGCCCTCCACACGTCGTAGAGCTCGGACTGGTATATGAGGTTTTGAAATTTAGGGGCCGTAGAGTAGCTGTCTAAAACTTTATATTTCGGGATTTTTTTGTCTGTATAGGGGTCCCAAACTAAATTAAAATCACCTCCTAAAATCAATGTGCCTTGTTTCAGGCCATCTATAAAATGCAGCATTGTGCGTAGGAAAGTTATCTGGCGTTGGTTAGGGGCGTACAAGTTTACCAGAGTATAGAGGTGTGAATTGAGTCTGCAAATCACCAAAAGAAACCTCCCTTCAGGGTCCGTTTCGACATGTAATGGTTGAAATGCCACCCTTGCACTGATACAGATTGAAACACCTCTGCTTTTTTCATGGTAAGTCGAGTTAAGGACCACTGGGAGGTGTTTAGATTTCAACACTGGAGTGTTAGTTGAAGCCCAATGCGTCTCCTGTAGGAAGGATACATCACCCTGAAGCTTCCTTAAGTACGATTGTACCATGCTTCGCTTCGCTGGCGAGTTAAGTCCCTTCGTATTAAGGGAGACAAATTTGAGACCAGGGTTCATTGCTAAAAGAAAAAAAAAAAAGGGGGGGGGGGGAAGGAGGGGGAGGGTCAAAGAGTTATTGCTAGTGGTCAAAGAGTTGTTGCTAGTGTGGTTTGGTGGTGGTTGTCAGTCTATCGATTATGAAGATATGGATAATAAGTCACATATTGAGTGCGATTGAATCTGTGTTCTTTTGCTTACTTTCGGTAAGCTATAGTGTTACCCTTGGGGGGGGGGGTGGAGAGATACAGTCCGACGACCGTATTAACTAGTGTCCAGAGGAAAGGGAAAAAATGAAAAGGGGGGGTGGGGTCTAGGCCGAGGCAAAGTCCGTAGGCAAGGGGGGGGGGGGGAGAGGGTGTATTATCTAATAGAATTCTCTCTCATTTCCTACTCTTCTCCCTCTTTTTCTCTTTTTTTATATTCCTAATTCGTAGCTGAGATTAAAGTCATGAAAGAAAGTAAAGTCCTAACGGGGCGCGTAGTAAAATGTTTCACGTCTCGAATAGACAGGGTCTATTCTATATGTCTCTGTCGAGACATATCTGTGTAGATTAGCGTTATCATTCGAGTCGTGAGGGGAGAAGGAATTATGGTTTTGTATAGGATCTATCTGTAAATGATTTGAAGTGCAAATGTCAATGAGAAAGAGATAGGATATTAGGTAGATTAGTCTGCTGTCTTGATGGTCGCATAAAAACATTATCTGATCACAACAGTTTCTTCCAAACATAAGTGTGAAATAAGTTGGCATGGTATTACGGTAATCTCATAAACATCACTGTGTATAACAAGAATTTTTCAAACACAAGTTAGCATGCAATGGTTTCTTAGCTGTCTGGATCAGACGTTTCTGTTCTAGTCCAACACCTTGTGTATTGATATCCACTTACAGTTAAGCTAATCTATACTTATAAGTGCAAAAACAGGCATATCTGGTTAATGAATAGCTAATATAAACAATAGAAAACCACAGAGAAGTTAGTAGGGCCCCTTATCAAAACATATTCAGGACTTGGCATATGGCAGGTACCTTAGAACGTAGTAAGTCGTGTCTTATTACCTGTTTAACTATACTATTTTGCTGAGTGCTACTGACGTCAGCTCTGCAGGCATTTATGATAATAAGTGAGCCTGTGCTTTCTAGATAAGGCCCAGCAAGACTCTTTAACTGGGGTTAAAAGTCTCTAGTCTTGCAGTAAAACATTTCCTTCTTATCCCAACTATACTAGCTTAACCGGTCTCGTGTTTGTGTTTGTGTCTCTGTTAGTAACTAGTAAGTGTGTGCAAGGTTTAAGTATGTCTACAGGACTCTGTGAGTTGAGATCCAATACAGTGAGGTATAAGTGTCTAGGGGATGGAGTGTGTCAGTTCAGGTCTTGGGATATGATGGGCACCCTAAGACAAAGTGAGTCATGTCTTTTCGCCTGTAGAAACATATAGATTGGCCAGGAGTTATCTGATTCAATTCTATAGGCATCCATAATATAAAGTGAACATGGGCCTTGTAAGCAAGGATCAACAGTGCATGCAATCAACATCAAAAATAACAAATAATAACTGTAGACACTGCAAAAGAGACAAAGAATTCAAGCATTTTCATTGTTAACAACAAGTCAGGATAAAAATAACTGGGATGAAGGGTCTCACATCACATGTCCATGGCTCTGTAACATTTCCCTGCACACACCTTCTATGTGAGGGTCGCTAATGCTTATAGCAAGCAGCAGAGACGGTAAAAGATAATCATAAGGATTGCAAAAGAAATATATAACTCAAGTATATTCATTGTTAGTACTTAATTAGGGTTGCAATAGCCAGGACAAAAAGTCTCTTATAATGTGTCTATGGCCCTGCAACATATTTTTGAGTGGGGCTAAACTCAAGTGTTCTCGCTGTTGGCAACAAAACAGGTTAATGGAAACTGAAGTGAAGAGTCTCTTATCGTGCGTCCATGATCCTGTAACATGTCCCTGCATATACCTTCTATATGAGGTTTACTAGTATTTGCAACAGGCAACAAAGATGTTAAAAGATAATCTTAAACATTGCAAGGAAAATATATACAACTCATGTATTTTCGCAATTAGAGCCAAGTTAGGATCATGATAACTAGGGCAAAGAGTCTCTTATAGTGTGTTCATGTCCCTGCAACATTTCCTTAAACAGGATTAAGTGTCTCTAGTCCTGAAATTAAACATTTCCTTTTTCTCACAGCCACACAACTCGGAAGCAAACAAAACATACCCCTGCAAAACATTATAACAAGGAACATTAAGTTATGCAAGATATACTTATCAGTCTTCATCTTCTGAGGAATCTTCTGCCCGATCAGATGACAGCCGTTGTGATGCTAAGTTCTGTCTCTTAGAGGGGGCATTTCTCTGAGCAAGGGGTCTCCACTCAAATGCTGTTGGTCTTAGAATGGAGGAGGAGGTGGTGCTGTGCTCCGCTTCTTTAGGAATAGGGGAGCTATTCTCTCTGTTTTGGTTGGTGATTTTGGTCCATCCCTTGAGAAGGAGTTGACCCTTGTCTGGGGTATCCGCCGTGTAGAATCGACCATCTTTTTGAATCAGTAGCTTAGTGGGGTATCCCCACCTATACTTAATTCCCATCTGTCTCAATGACTTTGTCACCTCACGGAATGTGTCTCTCTTTTGCATCGTGTACTGAGACAAGTCTGGAAATATTTGTATAGAGTCAAATCTGGTAGGTAAAGTGGGACGTAGAAACATGGCTCTGAGGATTTGTTCTTTATATGTGAAATAGTGGAATCTGGCGATCACATCCCTTGGCTTCTCGCTGAGACATTCCTCCCTCTGGGGAGCCTGTGTGCTCTGTCTATAAGGGTCTCGTTGAGAAATCCTGGAGGATGGAGTATTTCACAAAGCTCAAGAAGGTACTTGCCAAGTTCAGTTGGAGTAACCTCTTCGGGGACATCTCTAAATCTCAAGTTGTTCCTGCGGGAACGATCTTCCATGTCAGCCATCTTAGCTTCGACCGTGTCTAGCATGTCCACTAGCACCTGTGAGTGATTAGCCAAGTTCCCTTGCTCAACTGTTAGGTCGTCTTGTTTTTTTTCCAGGACGTCAATGCGTTCGCTAATGACGCCAATATCTCGCCTGAGATCCGCCGTGGAGCTCTTGATAGCTTTGGCAAGGGATTCTTGGAGAGAATTCATCCTCTGACTAAGGCCTCAGGGTGACTATCTGAGGCCACAGAGTCAGGGATACTGCTCTCCATTCCTGCAGCTTCCGCCATATCGGGACCGCTCCCCAGCAGTTGTTGTGGGGTGTTAGGCTCGGCTGTAGGTTTTCCCGCAGCAGGTTTAGCTTTAAAATGGTCTGCCACTGACTTCCTATATTCTGAGGGGTTAGCAGTTTTCCTTCTAGAGCCTTGTGGCATGATAGAGATAATGGGGATTCAATAGAGATACACCAATGCAAAGTGATATAATTGGGCAGAGATCTCTCAGTAAGGTTTATAGGACCAATTTCTTAGATCACATTCCTTTATTGTTCATCTTGTGCCTCGGCCCCAAGCACCCCTATCCCTTAGTGCATGCTGTGAGCCATATGGATCGACAAATTTAGGATTAGAGCCAGAGATTAGAGTGATGTGTTAATAAGTGGTGGTCCAAAGTGGGGTTTTCTTCAATTTTGAATGATTTCAGAGTGAGGAAATGGAAGTTGACAGGGCAGAACCTCTTAAAGACACTGTCCCCCCCCCTGGGGATATGCCTCCTATTGGCCAAGTCGGTAAAAGGTCAGGGGGTATGACCCACAGGCACTCCGCTCCTGCGGGAAAGGGAGGGGGGGACTAGTTAAGGGTGCTGATAGTAAAGTTGGTGAGTAGGACCAGACTATTATTGTAGCAAATAAGTTCTGAAAGTTCTGTGAATTTAGTAAATATTCTGTGGTAGGTTTCTTAACAGAACAAGTGCCAGATCTATGCACCAGAAAAAAAAAAAAAAAAAAAAAGGGTGTATGTGGGAGACTGAGCGGCTGTATTATTGCTGGTCTTTGCAGTAATGTTGAGAATATAGTAGCAATATGTGCACCTCAGGCCTGAAGACCCGAGAAATTTAAGCTCCAAATGGGCAGTTGCTCACACACAATTAAAGTTATTTAGTCAGCCTTCCAAAGCACAAAAGTATAAATTCCTATCTGCTGCTGGGAGAGAGCTGAATTTTTAAGTGTCTTTTAGCAGTGGTTTATATATTTATTGCAAAGAAGCAGGGAAATTTTTCTGCCAGTTATTCCTGTCTTCGTTTCAGTTAGGGCCACTGGAAGTAGTGCCTGTGCTTTATGAAAGAACCCCCGTGATTAAGACTACTGAGGTGTCCCACTTATACATAATATGCAAAGCAGTAGCTGGATGCCACAAGTCTTTATTTCTTATACGAAGATAGCAGAATTTTTTCTCACATATGCCCCTGGGAGTAATTGGGCAGAAGGTTAGGTGCACAAAGTGTGGTCTGTAGAAAGGTCCGGTGCTCTGTACTGTGTTAGTGCCGGAGTTATAAATGGCGATTCGCGCCTAACTGCATGGGCACCCGGCAACAGCTCAAATTATTTGCCCCAGCTGTTATAGGTCACTATGTGTGAGTAAGCAGCAAGGCAATTATGTGTAGGGTTGTGGAGATGTTAATTTGAGCCCATGTGGCTGGTACTTACTGCTGCCGTTACACCAGTCTGATCCGAGGTAGGCCTTCACTCTGGGCCTCACGTGTCACCCGTGATTCAGTTGTAGGGAGCCTGGTCAGGCTCCGGAGCGGATCCCCGACCCTCCGGAGCAGGCTAAGGTGCTTTATCTCAGGTGGCGCGGCTCGGAAGGTATGGTGCATGAGCCCAAGTTGTTACCGGCTGTGAGGTCAGGCTTCTCAGCGGCTCCGGCCGCGAAGCTTGTCTATTGCGCCCTGTGTGTTGCTTCGGGCATGTCAGAGGAATCCAGTTGGACTCCGGAGCAGGTCCCCGACCCTCCGGAGCAGAGTACTGAGGCTCGTAGGAAGTGGAGCGGCTCAAATTGTAAGTCGCATGTGCCGCAGTTGTTAGGCAGAGTCCTCTGGTGGCAGCGGCCGTTAGTTCCTTTGGGCCTGGGTAATCTCTCTCGATCACCTCGGTCAAACTCAGCTCAGATGGACAACAGGTCTCACTTCTCTTGTTCTCCAACTCAATTAACTACTTAACAAAGGCTTTAAGTAAAGTTTTTGCCGAGTTTTTACTTTTTCTATAGAGGAGCTCTGAGAAGTTGCGTCCACTCTGAACGGCAGTTAGCTCCGCCCCCCAAATTTGATACTTTTGCTTCTTCTGAGGCTATTTTTGGGAGAAAGGTTTTACAGGCAGTGGTACCTTCCATTTAAGTACCTGCCTTGTCCCTCCCTTCATCCGTGTACTTTAGCTTTGGTATATGTATCCCACAAGTAATGGATGATCCGTGGACTGGATACACCTTACAAGAGAAAACATAATTTATGCTTACCTGATAAATATATTTCTCTTGCGGTGTATCCAGTCCACGGCCCGCCCTGTCATTTTAAGGCAGGTATGTTTTAATTGTAAACTACAGTCACCTCTGCACCCTATGGTTTCTCCTTTCTCTGCTTGTTTTCGGTCGAATGACTGGATATGGCAGTTAGGGGAGGAGCTATATAGCAGCTCTGCTGTGGGTGATCCTCTTGAAACTTCCTGTTGGGAAGGAGAATATCCCACAAGTAATATATATATATATATATATATATATATATATATATATATATATATGTATATATGTGTCCCTCGGTTTACACCGGTTCAATTTGCGCCGTTTCAGAATAACAACCTTTTCTTCTGTTAAGTGTGATCAGTCCACGGGTCATCATTACTTGTGGGATATTAACTGCTCCCCTACAGGAAGTGCAAGAGGATTCACCCAGCAGAGTTGCTATATAGCTCCTCCCCTCTACGTCACCCCCAGTCATTCTCTTGCACCCAACGACTAGATAGGATGTGTGAGAGGACTATGGTGATATATTTAGTTTTTATATCTTCAATCAAAAGTTTGTTATTTTATAATAGCACCGGAGTGTGTTATTCCTTCTCTGGTAGAATTTGAAGAAGAATCTACCTGAGTTTTTCTATGATTTTAGCCGGAGTAGTTAAGATCATATTGCTGTTTCTCGGCCATCTGAGGAGAGGTAAACTTCAGATCAGGGGACAGCAGGCAGATTAATCTGCAAAGAGGTATGTAGCAGTTTATTATTTTCTGACATGGAATTGATGAGAAAATCCTGCCATACCGTTATAATGTAAACTCAGCCTTGAATGCAGTAGATGTAGCTGATATCAGGCTGTCATGTATGTATATTTTACACTTCAGTTTTCTGGGAAATGGTACTTCTCTGGCTTTTAAACTGTATACATAGACTTAACCTATTTTGCAGGGACTTGCAATAGGTTTTAAATGACAATTAATTATTGAAGTAAAACGTTTTTTTGCTGGCATGTAAAAACGTTTTTTTCTCTGAGGTACTGGGTGAAAAAATGTTTTGGGCACTATTTTTCCACTTGGCAATAGTTTTGATTTAAATTAGAGCAGTTCACTGATCCCTCTCACTGTTATGTGTGTGGGGGAGGGGCGATTTTTGGCGCTTTTTCTAAGCATCAGAAAAACTCAGTCAGAGGTTCATTTTCTTCCTGCATGATCCGGTTCATCTCTACAGAGTTCAGGGATCTCCAAAGCCTTTTTTGAGGGAAGTAATCATTACAGCAGAGCTGTGCTGATTGTATTGACTGTGATATAAAAAACGTTTATTTGTGTATTTTTTTCTGCTGCCTGGGTTAGTTATCATTTGCTGAGGGGAACAATCCTTTGCTAAAACTGTATATTCTGACAAAGATTGATGCTATAACTTAATTATTTTATCTGTTATAATATTTTTCTGTGCTTTTTAAAGGCACAGTTCGTTTTCATATTATTTGTAAATTACTTTGAAAAGTATTTCCAAGTTGCTGTTTATTTGCTAGTGTGTTAAACATGTCTGATTCAGAGGAATATCTCTGTGCTATATGTGTTAATGCCAAAGTGGAGCCCAATAGAAATTTATGTACTAAATGTATTGATGCTACTCTAAAAAACAGTCAATCTGTACAAATTGAACATATTTCACCAAACAACGAGGGGAGAGTTATGCCGACTAACTCGCCTCACGTGTCAGTACCTGCATCTCCCGCTCAGGAGGTGCGTGATATTGTAGCGCCGAGTGCATCTGGGCGGCCATTACAAATCACATTACAAGATATGGCTACTGTTATGACTGAAGTTTTGGCTAAACTACCAGAACTAAGAGGTAAACGTGATCACTCTGGGATGAGAACAGAGTGCGCTGATAATGCAAGGGCCATGTCTGATACTGCGTCACAGTTTGCAGAACGTGAAGACGGAGAGCTTCATTCTGTGGGTGACGGTTCTGATCCAAATAAACTGGACTCAGACATTTCAAATTTTAAATTTAAGCTTGAGAACCTCCGTGTGTTACTAGGGGAGGTATTAGCGGCTCTGAATGATTGTAACACAGTTGCAATCCCAGAAAAAATGTGTAGGTTGGATAAATATTTTGCGGTACCGACGAGTACGGACGTTTTTCCTATACCTAAGAGACTTACTGACATTGTTACTAAGGAGTGGGATAGACCCGGTGTGCCTTTCTCACCCCCTCCTATATTCAGAAAAATGTTTCCAATAGACGCCGCCACACGGGACTTATGGCAAATGGTCCCTAAGGTGGAGGGAGCAGTTTCTACTTTAGCTAAGCGTACCACTATCCCAGTGGAGGATAGCTGTGCTTTTTCAGATCCAATGGATAAAAAATTAGAGGGTTACCTTAAGAAAATGTTTGTTCAACAAGGGTTTATATTGCAACCTCTTGCATGTATTGCGCCTGTCACGGCTGCAGCAGCATTTTGGTTTGAGTCTCTGGAAGAGACACTTCAATCATCCACACTAGATGACATCACACACAAACTTAAATTCCTTAAGTTAGCTAATTCATTTATTTCAGATGCCGTAGTACATTTAACTAAACTTGCGGCTAAAAATTCAGGATTCGCCATTCAGGCACGCAGAGCTCTGTGGCTGAAATCCTGGTCAGCTGATGTTACGTCTAAATCTAAATTGCTTAATATTCCTTTCAAAGGGCAGACCTTATTCGGGCCCGGCTTGAAAGAGATTATTGCTGACATTACAGGAGGTAAAGGTCATGCCCTGCCTCAGGACAAGGCCAAAGCCAAGGCTAGACAGTCCAATTTTCGTTCCTTTCGTAATTTCAAAGCAGGAGCAGCATCAACTTCCTCTGCACCAAAACAGGAAGGAGCTGTTGCTCGCTACAGACAAGGCTGGAAACCTAACCAGTCCTGGAACAGGGGCAAACAGGCCAGAAAACCTGCTGCTGCCCCTAAGACAGCATGAATTGAGGGCCCCCGATCCGGGACCGGATCTAGTGGGGGGCAGACTTTCCCTCTTCGCCCAGGCTTGGGCAAGAGATGTTCAGGATCCCTGGGCGCTAGAGATCATATCTCAGGGATACCTTCTGGACTTCAAATCCTCTCCCCCAAGAGGGAGATTTCATCTGTCAAGGTTGTCAACAAACCTAACAAAGAAGGAAGCGTTTCTACGCTGCGTACAAGATCTTTTATTAATGGGAGTGATCCATCCAGTTCCGCGGTTGGAACAAGGACAAGGGTTTTACTCAAATCTGTTTGTAGTTCCCAAAAAAGAGGGAACCTTCAGGCCAATCTTGGATTTAAAGATCCTAAACAAATTCCTAAGAGTTCCATCGTTCAAGATGGAAACTATTCGAACAATTTTGCCCATGATCCAAGAGGGTCAGTACATGACCACAGTGGATTTAAAGGATGCTTACCTTCACATACCGATTCACAAAAGTCATTACCGGTATCTAAGGTTTGCCTTTTTAGACAGGCATTACCAGTTTGTAGCTCTTCCATTCGGACTGGCTACGACTCCAAGAATCTTCACAAAGGTTCTGGGCACTCTTCTGGCGGTACTAAGACCGCGAGGAATTTCAGTAGCTCCGTACTTAGACGACATACTGATACAAGCTTCAAGCTTTCAAACTGCCAAATCTCATACAGAGATAGTACTGGCATTTCTAAGGTCGCATGGATGGAAAGTGAACGAAGAGAAAAGTTCTCTCTTTCCACTCACAAGAGTTCCCTTCCTGGGGACTCTGATAGATTCTGTAGAAATGAAGATTTACCTGACAGAGGACAGGTTAACAAAACTTCAAAATGCATGCCGTGTCCTTCATTCCACTCTAAATCTGAATCAAGAGACCAGAAATTCTCTTCTATGGTGGCTTTATCGGCCACATCTGTCCAGGGGAATGCCATTCAGCAGGCCAGACTGGTCAATTGTAACAACAGACGCCAGCCTACTAGGTTGGGGCGCTGTCTGGAATTCTCTGAAGGCTCAGGGACTATGGAATCAGGAGGAGAGTCTTCTTCCAATAAACATTCTGGAATTGAGAGCAGTCCTCAATGCTCTTCTGGCTTGGCCCCAGTTAACAACTCGGGGGTTCATCAGGTTCCAGTCGGACAACATCACGACTGTAGCTTATATCAACCATCAGGGAGGGACAAGAAGCTCCCTAGCAATGATGGAAGGATCGAAGATAATTCGCTGGGCAGAGTCTCACTCTTGCCACCTGTCTGCAATCCACATCCCGGGAGTGGAGAACTGGGAGGCGGATTTCTTAAGTCGTCAGACTTTTCATCCGGGGGAGTGGGAACTTCATCCAGAGGTCTTTGCCCAAATACTTCGACGTTGGGGCAAACCAGAGATAGATCTCATGGCGTCTCGACAGAACGCCAAGCTTCCGCGCTACGGGTCCAGATCCAGGGATCCGGGAGCGGTCCTGATAGATGCCTTGACAGCACCATGGACCTTCAGGATGGCTTATGTGTTTCCACCTTTCCCGATGCTTCCTCGATTGATTGCCAGAATCAAACAGGAGAAAGCATCAGTGATTCTAATAGCGCCTGCATGGCCACGCAGGACTTGGTATACAGATCTGGTGGACATGTCATTCTGTCCACCTTGGTCGTTACCTCTGAGACAGGACCTTCTGATTCAGGGTCCTTTCAAACATCAAAATCTAACTTCTCTGAAGCTGACTGCTTGGAAATTGAACGCTTGATCTTATCAAAGCGTGGTTTTTCTGAGTCAGTTATTGATACCTTAATACAGGCTAGGAAGCCTGTTACCAGAAAGATTTACCATAAAATATGGCGTAAATACCTATATTGGTGCGAATCCAAAGGTTACTCTTGGAGTAAGGTTAGGATTCCTAGGATATTGTCTTTTCTACAAGAAGGTTTAGAAAAGGGGTTATCCGCTAGTTCCTTAAAGGGACAGATCTCAGCTCTGTCCATTCTGTTACACAAGCGTCTGTCAGAAGTTCCAGACGTTCAGGCTTTTTGTCAGGCTTTGGCCAGGATTAAACCTGTGTTTAAAGCTGTGGCTCCACCATGGAGTTTAAACCTTGTTCTTAACGTTTTACAGGGTGTTCCGTTTGAACCCCTTCATTCCATTGATATAAAGTTGTTATCTTGGAAAGTTCTATTTTTAATGGCTATTTCCTCGGCTCGAAGAGTCTCTGAGTTATCAGCCTTACATTGTGATTCTCCTTATTTGATTTTTCACTCGGATAAGGTAGTTCTGCGTACTAAACCTGGGTTCTTACCTAAGGTAGTCACTAACAGGAATATCAATCAGGAGATTGTTGTTCCATCCTTGTGCCCAAATCCTTCTTCGAGGAAGGAACGTCTTTTGCACAATCTGGATGTAGTTCGTGCCCTTAAATTTTATTTACAGGCAACTAAAGATTTTCGACAAACGTCTTCCCTGTTTGTCGTTTACTCTGGTCAGAGGAGAGGTCAAAAAGCTTCTGCTACCTCTCTCTCTTTTTGGCTTCGTAGCATAATTCGTTTAGCTTATGAGACTGCTGG
The DNA here is from genome assembly GCF_027579735.1 of Bombina bombina. Classification (NCBI taxonomy): domain Eukaryota; kingdom Metazoa; phylum Chordata; class Amphibia; order Anura; family Bombinatoridae; genus Bombina; species Bombina bombina. The sequence continues at coordinate 852,881,371 of NC_069503.1, forward strand.
ACAGCAGCCTCCTGAAAGAATTACAGCTCATTCCACTAGAGCTGTGGCTTCCACTTGGGCCTTTAAGAATGAGGCCTCTGTTGAACAGATTTGCAAGGCTGCAACTTGGTCTTCTCTTCATACTTTTTCCAAATTTTACAAATTTGACACTTTTGCTTCCTCGGAGGCTATTTTTGGGAGAAAGGTTCTTCAGGCAGTGGTTCCTTCTGTATAAAGAGCCTGCCTATCCCTCCCGTCATCCGTGTACTTTTGCTTTGGTATTGGTATCCCACAAGTAATGATGACCCGTGGACTGATCACACTTAACAGAAGAAAACATAATTTATGCTTACCTGATAAATTCCTTTCTTCTGTAGTGTGATCAGTCCACGGCCCGCCCTGTTTTTTAAGGCAGGTAAATATTTTTTAAATTATACTCCAGTCACCACTACACCCTTGGCTTCTCCTTTCTCGTTGGTCCTTGGTCGAATGACTGGAGGTGACGTAGAGGGGAGGAGCTATATAGCAACTCTGCTGGGTGAATCCTCTTGCACTTCCTGTAGGGGAGCAGTTAATATCCCACAAGTAATGATGACCCGTGGACTGATCACACTACAGAAGAAAGGAATTTATCAGGTAAGCATAAATTGTTTTTTTCAGTCATGGGACTGCTATTGAAATGCATTAAAAATCAGTGCACTAATTTAAAATAGCCAGTAGGTGGAGCTGTCCGCTTGTGTTTCAGCAAAGTTATGCTAGTTTAACAGCCTGAAATTGATCTGTGTACACAGATCAGACAAGGACCTATCTAGCAACAAGCTCTAGCAGGCAATTTCCTATTATCTTCCTGTCCGGCTGCTTGCGATGAAGGTGCCTAACTGCCTATTACTCATTGCAGATTGAAATGCATAGAATAGGTGCTGACCGAATATTATCTAACATGCTAACAATGCAGAGAACTGATTGATGAAAAATGCAAGTAAAAAAACGTTTTTGTTCATTAAACTTAGTTTGATGATGATGCAATCTGTTGTGTAATTATTTTATTAGATGTTTAGCAAATGTTTTTGTTCATTAAACTTAGTTTGATGATGATACAATCTATATTACTAGGTTTATAATGCTGTTTAGCATTTAAAGTCTTCATTTCAAACCTTTAAAAATAATGTATTAGGTGTTATTAATGACAATTTTGAGAGGGGCTGGAACCTAACTCCCTCACTTCCCATTGGCTTACATTATAAACTGGGTTTCAATTTACAAGGGTTTCGATTTACTACCATTCCTCCTGGAACCTAACCCCGGCGTACACTGAGGGCTACCTGTATATAGAATTTTTGCATGTTATATGGTGATCTCAAATATTGTAGCATGTCTACAAAGTTGCTTTCTAAGAATGCTTGGCATTAAAAAAAACAAGGTGTAATTTGTGTGTGTACTTCACATAAAAAATAGTTCCAAACAGGGGTGTTAAAATGGCTTAGCAGTGAAGGGGTAAATGTACTTTTACATTTTATAAAAGGTAAATTGGGCACTTGTATAAAAGCTTATCTCTAGTTTGGGCATACACTCTAAAAAAATGTTTGTTACCACTGCCCTGGGCATTACCATGTTCTCTTACCTTGTTTTTTTCATCAGGTTCTGGTCATTCCATAAGAATGAAAGTGGTCAGTAAGTCCTTTTTATGATGGCAAACAATGAGGGTTGTTTTTTTGCCTTTGCATCTAAGATATAGAAATTGCAACATTATATAACATCTGTACAAACATTCACCTAGATTACGAGTTTTGCGTTAACAGGGGTGTGGTGCTAACGAGCAGTTTAAGCTCACCGCTCACTTGCAGACAGCGCTGGTATTACAGGTTTTTAGAAACCCGGTGTTAACCGCAAAAAGTGAGCGAAGAGCAAAATGTAGCTCCACATCTCACCTCAATACCAGCACTGCTTACGTTAGAGGTGAGCAGGTAAAACGTGCTCATGGACAATTTCCCCATAGGAATCAATGGGGAGAGCCAGCTCAAAAAAAACCCCCTAACACCTGCAAAAAAGCAGCGTTCAGCTTCTAACGCAGCCCCATTGATTATTATGGGGTAATACTTTTTATGTCTACACCTAACACTCTAACATGAACCCCGAGTCTAAACACCCCTAATATTACTTATTAACCCCTAACCTGCCGTCCCCGACATCGCCGACACCTGCAATATATTATTAACCCCTAATCTGCCGCTCCGTACACCGCCGCCACCTACATTATACTTATGAACCCCTAATCTGCCGCCCCCAACATCGCCGACACGTACATTATATTTATTAATCCCTAATCTGCCGCCCTCCATGTCGCCGCAACCGAACTACATTTATTAACCAATATGCCGCCCACAACGTCGCCACCACTATAATAAAGTTATTAACCCCTAAACCTAAGTCTAACCCTAACCCCCCTAACTTAAATATAATTACAATAAATCTAAATAAAATTAATACAATTCACTAAATTATTCCTATTTAAAACTAAATACTTACCTATAAAATAAACCCTAAGATAGCTACAATATAACTAATAGTTACATTGTAGCTATCTTAGGGTTTATTTTTATTTTACAGGCAACTTTGTATTTATTTTAACTAGGTACAATAGTTATTAAATAGTTATTAACTATTTAATAACATCCTAGTTAAAATAAAGAAAAATTTACCTGTAAAATAAAACCTAAACTAAATTACACTAACACCTAACACTACACTATAATTAAATAAATTACCTAAACTAAATACAATTAATTACAATTTTAAAAAATTATCTAAAGTATGAAAAAAAAAAAAACTCTAAATTACAGAAAAAAATAAAATAATTACAAGATTTTTAAACTAATTACACCTACTCTAACAAAATAAAAAAGCCCCCCAAAATAAAAAAAAGCCCTACCCTACACTAAATTACAAATATCCCTTAAAAGATCCTTTTGCGGGGCATTGCCCCAAAGTAAAAAGCTCTTTTACCTGTAAAAAAAAAATTACAAATCCCCACCAACATTAAAACCCACCACCCACACAACCAACCCTACTCTAAAACCCACCCAATCCCCCCTTAAAAAAACCTAACATTAACCCCTTGAAGATCACCGTACTGTGAGACGTCTTCACCCAACCGGGAGAAGTGGTCCTCCAGACGGGCAGAATTCTTCATCTAAGCCGGGCAGAAGAGGTCCTCCAGACGGGCAAAAGTCTTCATCCAGACGGCGCGGAGCGGCTCCATCTTCAAGACATCCGACGCGGAGCATCCTCTTCTTCCGACAACTAAAGACGAATGAAGGTTCCTTTAACTATCGTAATCCAAGATGACTTCCCTTCAATTCCGATTGGTTGATCGTATTCTATCAGCCAATCGGAATTAAGGTAGGAAAAATCCTATTGGCTGATGCAATCAGCCAATAGGATTGAAGTTCAGTCCTATTGGCTGATCCAATCATCCAATAGAATGCGAGCTCAATCCTATTGGCTGATTGGATCAGCCAATAGGATTGAAGTTCAATCCTATTGGCTGATTGCATCAGCCAATAGGATTTTTCCTACCTTAATTCCGATTGGCTGATAGAATTCTATCAGCCAATTGGAATTGAAGGGACGCCATCTTGGATGACGTCACTTAAAAGAACCTTCATTCGTCCGGTAGTCGTCGGCTGAGAAGGATGCTCTGCGTCGGATGTCTTGAAGATGAACCCGCTCCGCGCCGGATGGATGAAGATAGAAGATGCTGTCTGGATGAAGACTTCTGCCCATCTTTAGGACCTCTTCTGCCCGGCTTGGATGAAGACTTCTGCCCGATTGGGTGAAGACGTCTCCCGGTAAGGTGATCTTCAAGGGGTTAGTGTTAGGTTTTTTTAAGGGGGGATTGGGTGGGTTTTAGAGTAGGGTTGTGTGGGTGGTGGGTTTTAATGTTAAGTGGGGATTTGTAATTTTTTTTTACAGGTAAAAGAGCCGATTAATTTGGGGCAGTGCCCCGCAAAAGGCCCTTTTAAGGGCTATTTGTAATTTAGTGTAGGGTAGGGCTTTTTTTTTATTTTGGGGGGGCTTTTTTATTTTGTTAGGGGAATTAGAGTAGGTGTAACTAGTTTAAAATTCTTGTAATTATTTTATTTTCTGTAATTTAGTGAGGTTTTTTTCGTACTTTAGATCATTTTTTTAAATTGTAATTAATTGTATTTAGTTTAGGTAATTTATTTAACCCCTTAACGACTGACGACGTATGCCATACATCCTAAAAAAAAAAGCACTTAACGACCGAGGACGTATGGCATACGTCGTCGGTTAAACAGAGCACTGGAAGCGATCGAAATCGCTTCCAGCTGCTCTAACAGTATTGCAGGCTTGCCTTGATGTCTAGGCATCCTGCAATACTGTTCCCGAGTGCCGGGACCGGATTGATCACTCCCCCACGAGTGATCACTTCCGGTTTCGCTCCACGTGGAGCCCGGCAGTGTTTCAGAGCATCGGAAGCGATTGGAAACGCTTCCGATGCTCTGCTTGTGTGCTAAGTGCCTCGGTGGGTCGAGGCACTTAGTTATAAAATAAAATAAAAAAATAAAAAACGTAAAAAATAAAAAAAGCCCTAAATAGCCCCCCCTCCCCCTTCACTAGGCATCCAATATGGCGATGCCCAGTGCATTATGGGGCCTCTGGGGGTGTCCCTAGCCTGCCTCATCATAGGGGCAAGCTAGGGTCACCCAATCTGAGCCTCCCACCCCAAAAAATAAATAAATAATGAAATACCCCATTTGTCTGATCATGTCAATATTTGTAAATATTGACACTGATCAGTGTGGATCTCCCTCCCTCTCCTCACTTGCGATTTTTTTGCAGAGAGAGATTTAATTCTTTTATTTGTTAAAAAATATAGAACCAAAGGCTCTTTTCAGAGCCATTAACCCCTAGCTTGCCAGTGATCACTATAAATCACTGGCATTAGCATAGCTGCACTTTTTTTGCGGTCTGTGCATTTTTTTAGGGGTTAATTTTTTTGTTGTATTTTTTTTAAAAACCCAAAGGCTCTTTTCAGAGCCATTTAGCTAATTTAATTTCCAGAGTCATTAACTCCTAGCTTGCCAGTGATCGCTATAAATCACTGGCAGTAGCATAGCTGTACTTTTTTGCTGTCTGTGCATTTTTTTAGGGGTTAATTTTGTTGTTGTAATTTTTTAAAAATCCAGAGGCTCTTTTCAGAACCATTTAGTGAATTTAATTTAATTTTCAGAGCCATTAACCCCTAGCTTGCCAGTGATCGCTATAAATCACTGGCAGTAGCATAGTTGTACTTTTTTGCTGTCTGTGCATTTTTTTAGGGGTTAATTTTGTTGTTGTAATTTTTTAAAAATCCAGAGGCTCTTTTCAGAACCATTTAGTTAATTTAATTTAATTTTCAGAGCCATTAACCCCTAGCTTGCCAGTGATCTCTATAAATCACTGGCAGTAGCATAGCAGTACTTTTTTGCTAGTTTATTTAGTTAATTAATTTAGTTAATTAATTTATTTTAAAAAAATTTAGTACATTTTTTTTTCTGTGACAGATACAAAAATGTCACAGAAAATATATAGTGCTGAGGAGGCGTATGCCATCCTTGCGTCAGAGTCAGATGCCTCTATGTCTGACTCAGACCCCAATTTTGACCCTGCCATATGCTCAGATACATCACTAGATGCAGTCTCAACTGATAGTGATGTATCTGTGGCTGCTAGACCCCCTACCAGCCCCCCTGCTAGCCCCCCTGCCAGAAGGAGGCGTGTTGCTGCCATTGCTGCTGAAGAGTGGGTAACACCTCATCTCCAGAGGCCAGATATCCCACCCTTCACAGCAAATGCTGGCATAAATATAGATGTGGCAGGTTTTAGCCCCCAGCAGTTTCTGGAAGTGTTTCTGGGCGATGATGTATTGGGGAACATTGTCGCCCAAACTAATTTATATGCCCATCAGTTCCGTGCTGCAAAGCCTGGAACATATTTGGCAAAGCAGCAATGGGCCACCATCAATGTGCCAGAATTCAAAAAATTCTGGGTATTGACCATGCTGATGGGCATCATAAAGAAACCATCCATTCGCTCCTACTGGAGTACTAGCCCCATCTGCTCTACCCCCATTTTCTCCCAGATTATGTCGAGGAAGAGGTATGAAATGATTCTGCATTTCATGCACTTCAGCGACAACAGCCTGTGCCCCCCTAGAGAGCATCCCCAATTTGACAGGCTGTATAAAATCCGTCCCCTAATAACCCACTTTTCTGCCAGGTTTGCAGAGGCTTATACACCTGGAAGGAATATATGCGTTGATGAATCCCTAATGAAGTATAAGGGAAGGCTGGGATTCAAGCAGTATATTCCTTCCAAGCGCTCCAGATATGGGGTAAAGGTGTATAAGCTCTGTGACAGCGAGAATGGGTATACTCAGGCCTTCCGGGTGTATGAGGGAAAGGATAGCCAACTTGACCCTCCAGGTTGCCCAGAACATATGGGAAACACTGGCAAGATTGTCTGGGACCTGATATTACCCCTAATGAACAAAGGGTATCACTTGTACTTAGACAATTTTTATACAAGTGTCCTTTTGTTCAAGCTACTGTATTGCTTTGATACAGTAGCTTGCGGTACAATTAAAAAGAACCGCGCAGGTTTCCCAGGACAGCTTGTACGCACCCGGCTACGAAGGGGGGAGACCTCAGCTCTGCGCCAAGAGGAGCTGTTGGCACTTAAGTACAGAGACAAGAAGGATGTATACCTTCTTACCACCATCCACACAGAGCGGACGGTGGCGGTTTCTGTACGTGGCAGGGCTGAGATCATAAGGAAGCCAGTGTGCATCAAGTCTTATAACCGGCATATGGGTGGGGTTGATCTGGCTGATCAGCTGCTGCAGCCCTACCTAATTATGCGGAAGACAAGGGCCTGGTACAAAAAGGTTGCAATTTACCTAATGCAGATTGCAACCCACAACGCTTTTTTGTTGTTCAAAAAAGCAAACCCCAGAGTTAAAAATACTTTTTTACAGTTTCAGCTCCAGATTATTACGGGGATTTTGTACCATGATGTACCTGCTCCCCGGGCGGTGATGGGAGAGAGCAGAGTTGGGCTACCCATTTTATTTTTAAAATCCCCCCTACTGCCGCAAAGCAGAAACCACAAAAAAAATGCAGAGTCTGTACCAAGAGGGGGAAGAGAAGGGACACCATATATCCCTGTCCTGATTGCCCTGGACAGCCTGCACTCTGCATTGGGGACTGCTTCAAGCGGTACCATACAATGGTCAATTTTTTTAAAAATAAATACATTTGCTGTTATATATATATATATATATATATTTTTTTTTTTGTTATGTTTACAGTTAGATGTTTTTTTGTTTTTTTTACTTTTACTGTGCCAGATTTTTACATTTCACTACTTGGGCCTGTTTTTTTTTTTAACCAAAACCCCTGTCAAACCTATGCATGGGGGACATAGGTGTTCTCAGGGTGCCTTGCAGAAAACAACCTGAAGTATGTTTTTGTAATAACTTACAACAGTCTCTCCTAAATCATAGTCAAAAAGCAATGTGTCTGTAAAAATGAAAATTGAAAAATTACCACCATACACTTTCTCCAATTTTTTGGGCTAAAACGGTTGCTTCAAAGGCATCAAAGCACACCATATACAATACCTTGGGGTGTCAACATTTAAAAAATATACACTTTGAATGCAATAAATAAAAGTGGGGTATGCGATAGGCCCCAAACTAAAGATAGGCCTATCAGAAGAAATACTCTCATTTTTAATAACTAAAATCATGTAACATAACCTTCCCAAAATCCTGGCAAACCTATGCATGGGGGGCATAGGTGTACTCAGGGTGCCTTGCAGAAAACAACCTGAAGTATTCTTTTGCAATAACTTACAACAGTCTCTCCTAAATCATAGTAAAAAAGCAATGTGTCTGTAACAATGAAAATTGAAAAATACCACCATATACTTTCTCCAATTTTTTGGGCTAAAACGGTTGCATCAAAGTCATCAAACCACTCCATGTATAATACCTTGGGGTGTCAACTTTTTAAATATAATCACATTTATGGAAAACAAATAAATTGGGGTATGTTAAAAGACCCCCAAAAAAGACGATAGGCAAAGAAAATATGTTAAATGTGAAAAAAAATCACAAACACATGTCAGACATTTGGCATTGCACCGCCCAAACAAGCCACCAAACCTATGCATAGGTGGTATCACTGAACTCAGGAGATGTTGGTGACCACATATTGGTGTCTTCTTTGGTAGTAACACATAACAGGAGCTGTGAATCCATGTCTAAAGTACAATGTATGTGAAAAATAACACAAAAAAATGAATGCCCAATAGTTTGACAAAGACTAGTGGTTGAATTAGTGTATGGAAAGTGTTAAAATACCTGCATTTGAAATACCCTAGGATGTCTACTTTTCAAAAATATATGGTTTGATGGGGGTAAATTACATTGGCCGGCTTCAGAAATGTCTTAAATAGAACATGGGTGCATGGGATGTGAAAATGGGAAGTGTAAAAAATGGAATGCGCTTCCTAAAAATAAGGCATTTTAGCCCCCAGAGAACCCAACACACCTATACATGGGTGGTATCACTGTACTCAGGAGATGTTGTTCAACACATATTGAGGTGTTTTTTCCCAGTAACACATAACAGGAACTGAGAATCTATGCCTAAATTACAATGTGTGTGAAAAATAACACAAAAAAATTACTACCCAAAAGTTTGACAAAGACTGGTGGTTGAATTAGTGCATGGAAAGTGTGAAAATACCAGCATTTCAAATACCCTAGGGGGTCTACTTCTCAAAAATATATGGTTTGATGGGGGTAAATTTCATTGGCCGGCTTCAGAAATGTCCCAAATAGGACATGGGTGCATGATGACCGATGTGAAAATTCCAAGTTGAAAAACTGGAATGCGCTTCCTAAAAATAAGGCATTCTAGCCCCCAGAGAACCCGACACACCTATATATGGGTGGTATCACTGTACTCAGGAGATGTTGTTGAACACATATTGAGGTGTTTTTTGGCAGTAACACATAACATGAACTGAGAATCCATGCCTAAAGTACAATGTGTGTGAAAAATAACACAAAAAAATGACTACCCAAAAGTTTGACAAAGACTGGTGGTTGAATTAGTTCATGGAAAGTGTGAAAATACCAGCATTTCAAATACCCTAGGGGGTCTACTTCTCAAAAATATATGGTTTTATGGGGGTAAATTTCATTGGCCGGCTTCAGAAATGTCCCAAATAGGACATGGGTGCATGATGACCGATGTGAAAATTCCAAGTTGAAAAACTGGAATGCGCTCTCTAAAAATAAGAGCTTTTAGCCCCCCGAGAACCCGACACACCTATACATGGGTTGTATCACTGTACTCAGGAGATGCTGCTGAAGACATATTAGGGTGTTATTTGGCAGTAACCCTTAATATTATCAATAAATGTATTCTTAAATTGCTATTTTGTCAAAAAATCAAATTTATTTTTTTTTCCCTCAAACTTTGGCATAGATTGGTGGTAAAATGGTTGCATGAAAAAAGTCAAAATACCCCAAGTTTAATACCTTAGGTTGTCTTCTTTTAAAAAATATATACATTTGAAGGGTTATTCAGGGATTCCTGACAGATATTGGTGTTACAATGTAACTATCGCCAATTTTGAAAAAACATGGTTTTGAAATAGCAAAGTGCTACTTGTACTTATTGCCCTATAACTTGCAAAAAAAGCAAAGAACATGTAAACATTGGGTATTTATAAACTCAGGACAAAATTTAGAAACTGTTTAGCATTGGTATTTTATGGTGGTTGTCAGGGCCGCCACTAGAAATTTTGGGGCCCCTGACTCAACCATTGATCAGGGCCCCCCCCCCTCCTTTGACATGTGCAATTTTTGACCAAGTGACTAAAACGCATATGCACTTTATTCTTAATTGTCTACTTAAACTTGGAAATGTTGTAAAGGTAGTAACATACACACAGATACTCATACACTGAAACACACAAACACACTCACACATAAGGATTCACATATAGACACTCTAGCAGACACGCAAAGAAACACACTCAGACACAGAAACCCAAACAGACACTTAGCACTTGTCTACATTGACCTGACAAGTAATGAGGTAAACTACAGTTTTGTAAAAAAAGGAGATTTAGAAAACAAAATATGGAGTTCTGATTATCTTTTTGTAAAGGAAGATGCCAACTAAATGATGACAACAGCATGCAGTGGCTGAAAGGAAGGGCCCTGAACTGCCTAAACAATAATTTAAAGGTTAAATGGTGGAGTGGTTACTTCCGGAAAGGTCTTGTTAGTCTCAAAGTCTGTAGAAAGATGTGAATAATTAGTAGTAAGGTCAAAATGTCCTAAAAAGGAACAGACAATGGACACACATACACAAACTCAAACTTGCACATACACCCAAGGAAACACCGACAGAGACAGCCTCAGAAAACACACAAAGACATATACACACATACACACACAGAGACACCCACAGAAAACACACAAAGACATACACACACACACACACACACACACACACAGAGACAACCACATGAAAAACACAGAAAGACATACATACACACCCTCACTGAGACATCTACAGAAAACACACAAAGACATACACACACCCTCACAGAGACACCCACAGAAAACACATACATACATACATACACACAAACACCCTCACAGAAACACCCATAGAAAAAGCTCAAAGACATATGCTCACAGACATCCACAGAAAATGCACAAAGACATACACACCCACCCTCACAGAGAGACCCACAGATAAAAAATACATACACATAGAGACACAAACCAAAGCACAAAGACATAAACACATACACCCACAGAAACACTCACAGGAGGAAACATTTATGCACCTTGCATCCCCTAAATCAACAGTGTGTGACATGCATGATAAAAAAAATGCAGAAATTAAGAGATCACTTTTTAAAGAATCATATTTGTAAATGTGCAAACAAAAATAATTCTGTGAATTCAAAATTGTACATTAATAAGCTGGGTAGATGGCTAGATGAAGAAAAGTACCTTTAAAAGGTTGACATATGTTTGTTTGTTTTTTTCCCATTTTCCCCAACCAAGAGCACCACTTCAAATATAGTGTACAAATTTTCCCATCTGTCAGCTGTACTTAATGAGGTACTCTATATGGTCTTGATGGGACCATAAGCTGTGGTACTCATACCATTAGATCTGGTTAAATGCAGGATTTAGGCTTGCTGGTATGTATTTCAAAACTAAGTCAGCTGTAGTGTAAACTGAACAGTTTTAAGTTAATTTGTCTCATTTCAAACACTGAGCAATCTTAGTCTGAGAGTATAAAATTTTATGCAGATGTAAAAATCTTAGATAAAATGCCTCCTTGCATCTGGAAAGTCCTTGCAAAAAGGGGCAGTACACTGGTATGTAATATATATATATATATAAAATGCATATCTGCCAAAAGGGCATCTACCCTTTGTGTATTGAGGAGGAAACATTTCTGCATGGTTTTAAATATAGAATTTCTACAGCATTTTCAAATAATCATAAATACACTGCTGCTAAAAAAAATGTGTTTTTATGGACCCCTAGCCCCACCATACAACTACTACCACACTGACGTTACAATCCAAAATTGCACAAAGAAATAAAAAACATTTGCTAAGTAAGTCCTACCTCCTCTTCAAATGAAAGTGATCTGCCGTCTGACTCAGACACACACTGTACAAAGTGCCAAGTCTGTCTCACACTGAGCATAGTGGTTTAGTGCACACTAAGAAATCCTCTCAAATGCTAATACTTTACTACTTGTAATAACATTCCCCATGCTCAATTAGCATAATTTTTTTTAGTTCTTGCCTCATGGGGCCCCCCTGGCTCATTGGGCCCCTGACAGGAGTCACCCCTGTCACCCCCTGATGGCGGCCCTGGTGGTTGTAGATGTGTAAGAGATTTTGGGGCTCAAAGTTGGAAAAAGTGCATTTTTTTTTTCATTTTTTCCTCATATTTTATATTTTCTTTTTATAGTAAATTATAAGATATGATGAAAATAATCATATCTTTAGGAAGTCCATTTAATGGCGAGAAAAACAGTATATAATATGTTTGGGTACAGTAAATGAGTAAGAGGAAAATTACACAAACATCGCAAATGGTCACTAAGGGGTTAATTATAGTGTAGTGTTAGGTGTAATTGTAACTTAATTTAGATTTTATTTTACAGGTAAATTTGTCTTTATTTTAACTAATAACTATTTAATAACTATTGTACCTAGTTAAAATAAATACAAAGTTGCCTGTAAAATAAAAATAAACCCTAAGATAGCTACAATGTAACCATTTGTTATATTGTAGCTAGCTTATGGTTTATTTTATAGGTAAGTATTTAGTTTTAAATAGGAATAATTTAGGTAATTGTAGTAATTTTATTTAGATTTATTGTAATTATATTTAAGTTAGGGGGTTAGGGTTAGACTTAGGTTTAGGGGTTAATACATTTAATATAGTGGCGGCGACGTTTGGGGTGGCAGATTAGGGGTTAATAAATGTAGGTAGGTGTCGGCGATGTTAGGGCCGGCAGATTAGGGGTTAATAATATTTAAATAGTGTTTGCAATGCGGGAGTGCGGTGGTTTAGGGTTTAATATGTTTGTTATAGTGGCAGCGATGTCCTTTTCGGCAGATCAGGGGTTAAAAATCTTATTTTAGTGTTTGCGATGTGGGAGGGCCTCGGTTTAGGGGTTAATATGTAGTTTATTGGTGTTAGTGTACTTTTTAGCACTTTAGTTAAGATTTTTATCCTACGGCGTTGTAGTGTAAAACTCTTAACTACTGACTTTAAAATACGGTACAAGTCTTGACAGAAGAGGGTTTACTGCTCACTTTTTGTCAGACTCGTAATGCCGGCGCTATGCAAGTCCCATTGAAAAAATAGGATACGCAATTGACGTAAGTGGATTTGCGGTATTTCCGAGTCTGGCCAAAAAAGTGAGTGGTACACTTGTACCTGCAGGACTCGTAATACCAGCGGGCGTTAAAAAGCAGCGTTGGGACCGGCCAATGCTGCTTTTTAACCCTAACGCACAACCGTAATCTAGCCGATTGTTTGTATGCTCTTGTAGAAAGGAGCTAACTTTAACAAAAGAATACCAATGAAGCAAAGCAAATGTGATTAATAACATTAAATTGTGACTATCTGTTATAAAAGTTTCATTTTGACTTTCATGCCCCTGTAAGAATTATTATTATTTGCCTTTTGTCGTTCCTAAAATCCCAATTATTCGCTCACAAAGATAGAATTATTAGAAATAGAATAGAAATATATCAGTCGCCCACCATATTGGAACAAGATTACAGAAAAAGTGTGTGTTTTATTCTTGTTTTATACTTGATCACAATTTGTGGATTAGTTTTAATAATAGTTATCTTTATATACACATAAAAATCCCTAAATAATTGGTTATTCTTTTTATTGTTTTTTAAAGCTTCCATTCTTAAACCAGTCTCATTGCCTGGAAACAAAGTTATTTCACTTCAAGCACATCCTATACCTGTAAAAGAGAATGTCACGGCGTGCTTCAGGTAATAAAGAGAGTTCCTAAAGGTAAAGTGATAAGCGATACCATGAGTTCAGATTGTTTCATAGTGTTAATGTTTTAATGCCCAATGCCCTAATTAAATCTTTGAATATCTATTCAAAAATACATATTTTGGTTCATAGAGTATAACTTTAAATAAGTAAAGTTTATTTATAAACAACATCAAATGAGTAACAGACTGAAAGGTGGGTTTAAAAATAACAATATACATTGTAAAATTAAAAAGTGGTAAATAACACTGAAAATATGTTTTTCTTTCCTATGGCATGGAGAGTCCACGAATCATTCCAATTACTAGAGGGATATTCACTCCTGGCCAGCAGGAGCAGGCAAAGAGCATCCCAGCAGAGCTGTTAAGTAACACTTCCCTTACCCACAACCCCCAGTCATTCTCTTTGCCTTAATCACGGGAGGATGGCGAATAAGGTGTCTGAAGATTTTAATCCTTTAATGGGTAATTTTTCCTACAAGCAAGGATTGGGGCTATGCTGTGTCCATGTCAATCGTTTTAGTAAGAGTAATGGTGGCTTTTAGCAGTTTGAAGGCGGCGAGGTGGTGCTTGATTTATTTCTAATAGTATGCTACCCCTTTGATAGAAAACCAGGGTTGGTTACTCTGTTTTTTCTTTTTCTAAGAAGCGGTTTCCTGCCCTACAGCCGGATCCACAGGTAAGTGCTCTTGCTTTCTAGGTTTTGAGGGCAGCACTCCAGAGGTTAATCCTCAGTGGATCATTAAATTGGGCGCAACTAATTACTGTACTTTAGGAATTTATTTCTGGGCAGTTTATTTCATGCAGGCACTTAGGATGTGTTTTTAATTTTACAGTGAAGGGGTTAATGCTTTATCCTTCATTTTTGAGGCTGAATCTGACTGGATATATTGGCAAGCAGGTATCTCTGAGGAATTTGATACCGGTTTGAAATTTAAAATTTTTTGCTTAACAATCAGCTTTAACAGATTCTCAGGGGACTTGTCTTTTTTAACGTAGCGCTTTTATTTCGTGCTCTTTGTATCTGTGGTGCAGTTACTTTTATTGTGCGCTCACGTGACTATACGCTTTCTTGCCTTCCAGGTTCATCACGGCATAGAGAGTGGAGCTGCATGTTGCTGTTGAGCTGGGATTAGTTGCACTCACGTGACCCTCACTTTCAGGTCTTGCTACGCATAGCGGCTTGAAGAGCAGAGCTCTGTGCTGCTTGTAAGCTGGGTTTTAGACGTTTCTCATGCAGTGTGAATCAACTGACAGTCAGACTAGATAGAGGCCATCATTCTAATCTGTGTCCGGTTACTAGTGGGTATTCCTGGTCCCGGTGGGGTGAGTTACTTCAGCAAGACTGAGGCTATAGAGGTGGTAACTGTAGTCTTTCCTAATATTGTCTGCGGGAGTATATAATTTCCTTTATCATTTCAAATCTGTGGGAATTAGAATTTTTTCTTAAGATGGAAATTTAAAAGTTAATTTTGAATAACGTTTGCTTTGTTTGGAGGCTCAGATAGTGCCCCCTGTGCAATTATGTTCTACCTGTTTAAACAAGGCTTTAAAGTTTAAAGACAAATTTTCCCCACCTGAGTCTGTCTCTCAGGATAATTTTGTCAATGCCATGTCTCCTACTTTCTCCTCTAACGTCCCATACTGTTTCAGAAGAAGTGCCCTGCGGTTCCTCTCAACATCCTTCTGAGGGTGTTTATTTACCAGGGGATTTTGCTGCACAGATAACATCTGCTGTTTTGGCAGCCTTATCAGCCTTTCCTGTCGCTGGTAAGCGAAAGAGTAAAACCAAAAATATTTAATTTAATAAGGGTTCTGACTTTGCTAAGGCTGCGCTAGTCAGTCTTTCTAAGTTATCCAATGAAGATGATACCTCAGTGGTGTCTGAGAGTGAGTTGTCCGATTCTGATACTGTAGTAACCATTTCTGCAGATTCTGAGGAGATTAATTTAAGATTTGGTAGAACACCTCCGGGTACTATTGAAGGAGGTTCTTGCTACTTTGGAAAAATCTGACGCGTCTGTCACTTAGAATCCAAAGAGGTCTAGTATACTTAACAAGGTATATGATGAAGTGTTTCCTGTTCCAGACTGTATGGCAGATATCATAGCTCAGGAATGGGATTAACGAGAGATTCCTTTTTCCCCATCCCCTGTTTTTAAAAAGAGGTTTCCTGTTGCTGACTCTATACGTGACTCATGGCGCACAGTGGCCAAGTTAGAGGGAGCTATCTCTACTCTTGCCAAGAGAACTGCTATTCCTATTGAAAAGATAGTTGTTCTTTCAAGGATCCCATGGATAAGAAGCTTGAGGCTTTTTTGAAGAAGATATAGTGGCAACCTGTTGCTAGTATTGCTACAGTTGCAGGGGCAGTGCTTCCACAGATGTCACAGGGATTTGTCCTCCTGTTGGCAAGTTGATATACTCCTATTCTGAAACCTCTGCCATTATGTTTCAGCACTGGTTTGTGCCTCCTCCAGTGCTTTATCTTTTTATTTTATATTTTGCTCTCTATAAGCCTTGGTATATAAATATTTACAATTATGCATGATGTTTTTGGCCGCATACATTTTTGTGTGCTCAATGGATTTTTGCGAGTGTATAATTTAAAATGCATGCTGTTTTGTTTTGCTGTGTACATACATTTTTTTTTAACTCATGTATGTTAACGCACATCAGCGTCGGCATGATGCTGTACGTTTTAACACTGTTAGGTGTTATTTTCAGGGGGGGTGTCAGTTAGCACTTACAGTATTCTACACCTTCACCTGGAACTGAATGGGTTACCTGACGAGATATCTCGGGAAAAATCAGACATGCAGCAAGAAAGGTCTAATCCCTGTTCTGTTTATTATAAGGTGCACAATAATTTTATAGGCAGTGGTTACAACATATAGGGTTAAACAATGATGTACTCATAGCTTCATCATCTTACACAGTAATGCTTAGAAACAAAAGAAGCTTATTAAATTGAGTAAAAAGGAGTATTTATCATATGCAGGGAATGTTAGATATAAGTATAACTGGGCGCATCGCCCAGCATAAAGCAAGGCCTTTGGGCATCTTATAGAGATAACAGGGCATCCAGGCGCATCACCAGGGACATTCACAAGGCCATTCTTGATATACAAGTATTCCTAGCATCAGCATATTTCTCACAACATAATAAGCTGTTATAATAAACTATAATAAACCATTTTTGACAAAATGGATGCCTAAAGACCAAATGGCGTCAGTATTGCTAAATATATTCTAACATACCACCCTTTTATTCTACCAGAATAACATACTAGAATTGAATGACTATATAAAAGGCATAAAAAATTACTAAATCTATTAACAACAATATAAGCCTAATACTTCGGCTCTGTGTGATAATACTGTAGAAAAATGTATTCACATTTACTGCTATTATATATAGACAAAATTTAAAAACTGAAGATAGGCCAATAGGGCACAATTTGTCACTGCACATTGGTACGGTCTCTCTAATACTCTCTGTCTACCTCCCATCATCCCCAGAATACCGGTCTATTTGCACAAACACCCAACCAGCCCCCTATCTACCCCCAAACAATGCTGCATCTTTATTTCTCAACCTGCATAGCTAGCATCCCCAAATAGCATCAACAGTTTCCAGCTCTGTACACTTTCCACAGTGAAGCAAGACATGGGAACAGCTCAAGTATCTCTCTGGGTGGCCTCTGATCACTTTAAGAACAGTCTTTGTCCTCTTAGAGCTCCTCCTTCCTCAGACACTCTGCTTCAATCCCAAAGTCAATTTGCAGTAGGGGTGATTTGCAAGTGTCCATCTGCAGGTACATGCTGGAAGTACGATGGTTTGTTGCCTTCCCTGCAACAAAAAATAAAAAGTAACAGTCAATAAAAACATTTTCTTTAAAATTATTTTCTTCACACTTTCTCTTTGAACTACTAAAAAGATAATCTAGTGTTACTTTATTCTGCAAAGCTACTATATGTAATGTTTATAATTCTCCAAATATGATCTTAATAGAATCAGCTGTCTCATCTGATATGAGCACTACTAATTCACTAATTATTTTATGCAACCTAAATTATCTTGCACTCCTGTATGAGGAAAGAATACAATCATAAGATTATTAAAACTACATAATCTTTTTAAAGGTAAACACATCTTTATGGTAAGATAATTCCTTTCACTGACAAACACCTGGAATTACAAAACTAAAATTACAGATACCATACCAGTTAATAAAGGGAAAAATACATTTGCTTTCATAACACAGATCCAATAAGAGCCATTGTAGGTAGAAAATATACCATCAATACCATTATAATTATACTACTCCCAAAACTAATTTCTTTTACAAAGATATGACGAGTCCACGGATTTCATCCTTACTTGTGGGATATCAACCTCCTGCTAACAGGAAGTGGCAAAGAGCACCACAGCAAAGATATATATATATATATATATATATATATATATATATATATATATATATATATATATAGCCCCTCCCTCCACCTCCAGTCATTCTCTTTGCCTGTGTTATACTAGGAAGACATGGTAAAGTGAGGTGTTAGTTTTAGTTTCTTCAATCAAGAAGTTTGTTATTTTAAATGGTACCGGTGAGTACTATTTTCCTCAGGGGGATATGGAAGAAGATTTCTGCCCTGAGGTTGATGATTTAGCAGTTGTAACTAAGATCCATGCTGATTCCCACAAGACTTCTGAAGGTAAGCATGAGACATCTTCAGTGTGGAGACCGGTTTCATGCTACAAGCAGCATTAAGGTATGTGCAGCCTTTTTTATTCTGAGGAGACTTGATATATCATAACTGGCTGGCATTTATTTCCCTGTATGGGAATTTTTTTTACTAGTGATTATTCATATGATTTCATATAAGATTAAATGTAGATTTTAAATGTGAATCTGTTATTATAAACTAAAAGAAGATTTGAACAATAACATGTATAAGAATCCCAAGGAAAATGTGACAAGAGCTGTCATTTGTGTACCCAATATAACCAGGAGATCAATGGGTTTATTATATGGATATAAAAAAGGGAGGAGCAGCTAAGACTAACTACCTTGACAAAGGCTCTATGGGAGCCGATACGCGTTGATAACTGTCTGGAGCTGCAGAAATACAGGACCTAAATTCAGAGGTCTGGACCGATAAAGAAAATAAAAACTTGCATTTACCATGAAGACTTCCATAACCGCAACACCTAAGTAACAAGAGGTGTTATACACTGATACAAACGTCAGTGTATAGGTGGAGCGATAGGAGTATTCAAAAAAAGTGCACCCACCAACGGATGAAACATCACAACAACTGTTAAAGTGGAGGATTTCAGTAGAGGACGGAAGATTGAATCGAGTTACAACCTCTGACATTTCTGAACCACTGTCAGCGGTGTTAGATACCAGAGACTCACACGAAAAAGGTGCCAAGTTGTAAATATTCTTAAAAAACCTGCAGGTACGACTTTAACCATTACTAACTTGGGAACTATCAATTTTTGCATTAAATACCTTAAAAGTTGGGCCAACAAACTGGCAAACTGGCAAATACGTTGCTGAGTAAACATGGATAAATTAAATCATTGGGACTTCGATAAATTATACACTGTGTTCTATTTATTGTTTTAGAAGATACTAATGTATTATATGTGAAAACACTATTTAGAAACATTTTTAAGTACAGAATTTATATTGATTCTAAGCATTTCTAACCCAATTAATTTAGAGTTAATTTATGCGGAAACATAAAAAAGTAATTGGTATTTTAACTTAAAGGGACAGTCAAGTCCAAAAAAACTTTCATTTTTCAAATAGGGCATGTAATTTTAAAAAACTTTCCAATTTACTTGTATCAACATTTTTGCTTTGTTCTCTTGGTTTTCTAGTTGAAAACAAACCTAGGAAGGTGCATATGATAATTTCTAAGCCCTTGAAGGCCGCCTCTATTTTATTTACTTTTCACAGCAGGGGAGAGCAAGCTCATGTAGGCCATATAGATAGCATTGTGATCACGCTCATGGCTAGTGGTAGACACTGCACTAATTGGCTAAAATGCAAGTCAATAGATAATAACTAAAAGTCATGTGATTAGGGGCAGTCAGAAGATGCTTAGATACAAGTTAGTCACAGAAGTAAAAAGTATATTAATATAACAGTGTTGGTTTTGCAAAACTGGGGAATGGGTAATAAAGGGGATTATCTATCTTTTTAAACAACAAAAATTCTGGTGTTGACTGTCCCTTTAAGACACCGGTGTCCTTAAAAGAATTAACTAACATTTTTATTATAATGTGTAGTTTATTTTTGGTTTTGTGAAATAAATTATTGATGCAATTTTCAAATTGAATTTTTACTCTCCTGCCTAGGGAATTTATTGTTTTGAGTTGAATACTTGTTTTTATTTTCAAAGTTTTATTTAAAAAAATTAAACTTCTAAAACAAACTGCCTTAGGCGCCTCCCACACCTTTTTTCATTTTTTAACTTGTTTTTAACAATTGGGTAACACCTTGTGAGAACAATTGGTTTACACCTTGTGAGAAGTGTGACTGCTGGGATAGGCTAGTGCTGTGTAACAGAGTTCCTAGACAACATATTTCAACTTCACTAGGGTTTTTTGCCAGTCTTCTGCCCTGTTTGTTTGTTTCTCTGGAAAGTGTAAAGTTCAGAAAGCTACTTATTTTTCTTTCTGGTGGAGAAAGACTTCTGGTCAGCAGTCTCCTGAGAGAGTTATGGCTCATTCTACGAGAGCTGTCTCTTCTTCCTGGGCTTTCTAAAATGAAGCTTCAGTGGAACAGTTTTACAAGGCTGCAACTTGGTCTTCTTTTACAAATTTTATAATTTGATATTTTTGCCTCGGCCGAGGCTTCTTTTGGGGGAAAGGTTCTTCAAGCGGCTGGTGCCTTCTGTTTAGGTCTGCCTTTCTTGGTTTTCTTTTCTAGTCACCTGTGTCCTCTAGCTTGGGTATTGGTTCCCACTAGTAATTGATGACGATGTGGACTCAACATGTCTTAGGAAAGAAAACAAAATGTATGCTTACGTTATAAATTTATTTATTTCCTGGATATGGTGAGTCCATGACCCCACCCTGTTACTTAAGACAGTTATTTTTTTACTAAACCTCAGGCACCTCTACACCTTTATGTTATTCCTTTTTTCTATTTCCCATCAGTCGAATTTCTGGGGTTTATGAGAAGGGGAGTAATACTTAACAGCTTTGCTGTAGTGCTCTTTGCCTTCTCTTGCTGGCCAGGAGTGATATTCCCACTACTAATTGATGATGTGGTGGACTCACCATATCCGGAAATAGAGAAATTTATCAGGTAAGCATAATTTAGTTTTCCCCCTCAAAACGTTTAAAAAAATTATTCCTTGTCCCTGATTCTCAATTTAACTTATGGGGCTCCAACACTAAGGTGGATGGTGCTAATTCTACGCTGGCTAAGCAAACGGCTATACCCCTGGAGGATAGTTCCTCTTTCAGAGAGCCTATGGATAAGAAAATGGAAACCTTTCTGACTAAGATGTTTCAACATACAGGGTTTTTATTTCAACCAGTGGCTGGAACAGCTACCTACTGGTATGACACTCTGTCAGAGCTTATTGAGGTGGATACTCCCCTTGAGGATATTCAATAGTGAATTAAGGTTCTGAGAATTGCTTATTCCTTCATCTATCATGCGAATATGCAGATTATTTGCATAAATGCAATGGCTTCTGGCTTTGCAGTCCTAGCCCACCGGGCTCTCTGGTTGAAGTCTTGGTCTGCGGATATGACTTCTAAATCCAGACTCCTTTTTCTTCCTTTTAAAGGGAAGATTTTATTTGGTCCAGGGCTGGACTCCATTATTTCTACTGTTGAGGGTAGGGTGCCTTCCTACCACAGGACAAGAAAAATAGACCTAAGGGACAGCAATTGTCTATTTTTTGTTCTGACAAATCACAACTACAGCAATCTTCATCCACGTCCAAGCAGCCCAAGGGTACTTGGAAGCCATCTCAGTCCTAGAGTAAGTCCAAACAAACTAAGTGTAATACCTGGACTCTATTAAGAATTGGGAATTAGGTTCAAGTTCCACTCAGTCTCACAAAATAGCGGAATTAATAAAATAATCCCTGTTCTGCTCATAGACTGAGGGCCCAATAGCAGCAATGTGTTGCAGAGATTGCAAACTGTCTCTTTAAATATTGGTGCTTTGAGCTGTAACCACTCCAAATAGCAAGGTATAACAAACACTCCCAGTGTAGCAAAGTTATCAACAGACAGGATAAAATGAATCAATCACACTCAATATTGCAGATTATTTGTATTCCAGTTAATATGGATATCAGAAACAATGGTGCAGTCTCTTTATAAACAGATGCAGCAAGTTCAGGATTAATTACAGGAATGTCTAGAGAATGCAGGCAATATATAAATCAAGTCTTGCAAGGCAAATGTGCAGAGTTTTAAAAAACAAGTTTAATGTAATCTCACCCCAGGAGTTGCAGTTCGTTTGGCAGCTACAGTGTGATGAGAGACAGAGAGAGGTGCTGTGAAATCCGTTTCTGTGTAACAGCTTGCAGACTGAGTCAGGAAGTGCTGGAGAGCAGGAGGAGGTGCCAGTAAGGAAGGTAAAACTTACAATTCCAGCAGGGTATCCAGGAATTTGCCTGTGAAAGGAGAGGTAAAGATTACCTTAACAGAAGCTCTTACTTCAGACTGTCAGGGCAGAGAGAGCTTAATGCTGCAGCAGTGGTTGTTTTCCAGGTTACAGCTGACAAAGGAGAGATGGTAAATTAAGTGGAGGCTTAGCTGAACTACTTAGACAGTAGTTAATGTGATCCAGGTAACAGAAGACAATACTAAGCAAAGAGAGGTTGGGGGAGGAGACTTTTATAGGGTTCAGATACAGGATTTAAAGGGATATACATGACAGAACCCCCCCTGCAAGGAGCCACTCTGGGGCTCAGGGTCTGGGAAGATCGGGGTTCCTGCGGTGAAATAAAGAAACCATTCGAGGAGCAGAGAGGTTGGAAGAAGGCTCCCAGGAATCCTCCTCATGAGAATAACCCTTCCAATGAATAAGCTACTGCAGAGTGTCACCATGATATCTGGAATCCAAAATGGAATGAATTTCATACTCAGGTTCAATGGTATAAGTAGGTGTGAAAGCTGAACCAGTAACTGGAGGCTTGTCAGAAGTATAAGGTTTGAGAAGGGATACATGAAATGAAGGCTGTATCGGTAGAGTTTCAGGCAAATCCAAAGTTACAGCATTAGGATTAATAATTTTAACAATGGAAAAAGGACCAATATAGAGGGCTCCGAGTTTTCTTAAAGGATACTTGAGTCTTTAATGTTTAGGGGAAAGCCAAACAAAATCACCCACCTGATAAGATGGAGAGACACGCCTTCGTAGATCATAATAAACCTTTTGGTGGGCTTGAGCGGTCTTGAGATTGTCTTGAATCACAGTAAAATGTTGAGCTAGTTCATTCAACATGTCATTAACCAATGGGAAAGTACTCTCTTCTCTGGGATATAGATGAAATCGGGTATGAAAACCATGATTAGCGTAGAATGGGGACATCTTAGTTGATGAATTTAATGTATTGTTGAAAGCGAATTCAGCCGTGGGTAAAAGAGAAAACCAATTATCTTGTAGTTGAGTGCAATAGCACCTTAAATACTGTTCGAGAGTCTGATTTGTTCTCTCGGTCTGGCCGTTTGTCTGGGGATGATAGGAAGTGCTGAGCCGAGGTTGAATTTTTAGAATGTGGCAAAGCTGGGTCCAGAACTTGGAGGTAAATTGCGAACCCCTATCTGAAGTGATGGTATCCGGAAGACCATGTAATCTGACAATATGTGTGAGAAAAAGTTGAGCAGTTTCTGAAGCAGTGGGTAGCGAATGTGATGGGAGAAAATGTGCCATCTTTGTAAATAAGTCCACTACAACCATTATACAACTATGGTTGTTTGACGGAGGTAATTCTACAATGAAATCCATTGCAATGTCCTTCCATGGTTTATTTGGTATGGGTAGAGGCATGAGGAAACCATAAGGATGTGCTCTATCATTTTTGACTTTGGCACAGGTATCACAGGACTTAATGAAGTTAGTAACATCAGAATTCATAGCAGGCCACCAGAAGTCTTGTCTAAGTAATTCAATTGTTTTATGTATACCAGGATGTCCAGATACAATTGAGTTATGTGTTGAATTGAGTATTTCAGTACGAAGTTGTAAAGGTACATATACCTTTCCTTGGTGATAATATAGGTCATCTTTACCTTTCTCAAGGATGCTAGTAGGCAGATCTTGATCTTGTTGTTGGGCTAGTCTTAACTGAGTTGAAGAATCGATACTTAAAGCGATGAACCTCTCTTGAGGTATTACGGTTGACTCGGGAACAGCAAAGGTGGGTCTTGGATCTTTCCTCGACAGAGAATCGGCCTTTCCGTTTTTACTTCCAGGACGGAATGTGATATTATAATCAAACCTGGAGAAGAACAAATTCCATCTAATCTGGCGTGCAGACAAGGTCTTATTAGTTTTTAGATACTCTAGGTTTTTGTGGTCCGTGTAAATTAGTATAGGATATTTGGTGCCCTCAAGTAGGTGTCTCCAAAATTCTAGTGAGCTCTTAATTGCCAAGAGCTCTTTCTCACCAATCGGATAGTTGACTTCAGAACTGGTCATAATTCTTGAGAAAAATCCAACTGGGTGAAGAGGATCTTTAGGAGACATACATTGGGACAAAATAGCTCCCAAGGCATAATCTGACGCGTCCACTTCCAAGACATATTGTAATTGGGGATCAGGAAATTTAAGGATAGGTGCTGTAGTAAAAGCTTTCTTTAATTTATTAAATGCTGTATTAGCCTGTGATGTCCATAAAAATGGAGTATGGGAACCTGTGAGAGCAGTTAAGGGTTTAGCTATTAGAGAGAATTTTGTTATGAATTTTCTATAAAAGTTCGAAAATCCAATAAAACACTGTACATCTTTCTTAGTTTTGGGAATGGGCCATGATGCTATAGCCTCTACCTTTTTATTCTCCATCTGTATGCCCTGAGGAGATATATGGTATACCAAGAAAGAGATAGTATCAGTATTAAAGATACATTTTTCTGGTTTGGCAAACAATGAGTTTTGTCTCAGTCGCTGTAACACAGTTCTAACATGTGATATGTGTTGGTCTAATGTTTTAGAGTAAATGAGTATGTCATCAAGGTACACAATCATATACACATCCAAAAGGTCACGAAACAAGTCATTGATGAAACTCTGAAATGTCGCTGGGGCATTACATAGCCCAAACGGCGTGACCGTATACTCAAACAATCCATATCTTGTTCTAAATGCAGTCAGCCATTCATGTCCAGCTTTTACTCTTATTAAATTGTATGCCCCTCTTAGGTCAAGTTTTGTAAATATCGTAGCTGCCTGAAGTCGTTCTATTATTTCAGGTATGAGGGGTAGCGGGTATTTGTTTTTCTTGGTTCGTTTGTTCAGTTCCCTATAGTCAATTATAGGTCTTAAGGTGTCGTCTTTAATGCAAACAAAAAACATACCTGCCCCAGCGGGTGACGTAGAGGGCCTAATAAAGCCCTTTCTTAGGTTATCATCAAGGTATTGTTTTAAATGTACTAGCTCTGGTTCTGACAGTGGATATATATGCCCATAATGAATATCAGAACCTGGTAGGAGCTCTATTGGGCAGTCATATGATCTATGAGGTGGTAACCTCTCTGCTTCTACTTTATCAAATACATCTGAGTAGTCAGAATAACAGTCAGAAATAAGATGTTGTTCTGACGTGGTCTGCAGAATGTGTGGATGTAAAACAAGTGTTAGTGCAATACTCAGAAACAAAGTTTACCTCTGAAGTATTCCACACAATATGTGGTTCGTGTGTTTGTAACCACCGTAAGCCTAGTACAATAGGAAAAAGAGGAGAGGCTATAACATCAAAGGTAACATGTTCCCTATGACCTGAAGTAGTGGTCATTAGAAGAGGTGTGGTATGGTGAGTGATTGGCCCAGATGAAATAAAAGAACCATCTATAACACGGATGGCAAGTGAATCACCTCTTTTTATTAATGGAATATCATACAACTCTGTGAAAGACTTATCTATTAAATTACCAAAAGTTCCAGAGTCAATAATTGCTTGGGTCTGTATTCTTTGGGTTTCCCACTGTAGAGTAACAGAGAGATTACAATGAGTATTAGAAAATGTGCTATTTGTACAGATAATGTTACTAGAATTTCTCTTACCCTTCTGTTTAAGAAGACTTGGGCATTCTTTGACAGAATGTGTCTTTGCTGCACAATATAAACATAAATTGTTTATCCTTCTTCTATTTTTCTCTTCAGCGGAAAGTGGTCCTTTAGTAAAGGCCACTTCCATTGGTTCATCCAAACGTAGAGTGGGGTTTGGATAAGCAGATGTGGGAGGCCTTTTCCAAGTATGTTCTGTGGGAGCTTTTTCATGTCTGCGCTCTCTTAGACGGCGATCAATAGTAACCACTTGGGTCATAAGGGCATCCAGAGTGGTTGGCATAGAACCCCAGGCTAGTTCATCCTTTATTAGATCTGATAACCCTTGGCGAAACTGGAAAAATAGAGCTGCCTCATTCCAGAGGGTGTCAGGTGCCCATCTTTTAAAATCTGAAATGTAATCTTCAGCAGGGCGTTTATTCTGTTTTAGAGCTTTAAGGGCTATCTCAGCGGTGCTCTGTTTGTTCTTGTCTTCATAGAGAAAAGACATTTTATCAAAGAACAACTGAAGTGAATCCAACACTGGATCGTTGGTTTCGAAAAAATTAGTAGCCCAAGTTTTAGGTTCCCCTTTAAGATATGATATCACGGTAAGAACCTTGATACGATCAGTGGGATATGTTTTAGGTTTGAGTGAAAAATATAACAAACAGGAGTTTTTAAACTCCCTGAAAGAGTTCCTATCACCTGTGAACCTTTCATTGAGACAAACCTGAGGTTCATGCTGAGTCTCAGATACTGAAGGTCTTTTATCAATATGATCTCTGATTACAGTACGTAAATATTGATTCTCAGATTGGATCTCTCTTATCCCCTGTATTAAGAGATCCATATTCTGAGTGAGACCATTCACCTTATTTGTAAGGTCTGCTATTTCCATTATAATTCCTTTTATGGCTTAGTATTTTGTAATACCTATTAAGAATTGGGAATTGGGTTCAAGTTCCACTCAGTCTCACAAAATAGCGGAATTAATAAAATAATCCCTGTTCTGCTCATAGACTGAGGGCCCAATAGCAGCAATGTGTTGCAGAGATTGCAAACTGTCTCTTTAAATATTGGTGCTTTGAGCTGTAACCACTCCAAATAGCAAGGTATAACAAACACTCCCAGTGTAGCAAAGTTATCAACAGACAGGATAAAATGAATCAATCACACTCAATATTGCAGATTATTTGTATTCCAGTTAATATGGATATCAGAAACAATGGTGCAGTCTCTTTATAAACAGATGCAGCAAGTTCAGGATTAATTACAGGAATGTCTAGAGAATGCAGGCAATATATAAATCAAGTCTTGCAAGGCAAATGTGCAGAGTTTTAAAAAACAAGTTTAATGTAATCTCACCCCAGGAGTTGCAGTTCGTTTGGCAGCTACAGTGTGATGAGAGACAGAGAGAGGTGCTGTGAAATCCGTTTCTGTGTAACAGCTTGCAGACTGAGTCAGGAAGTGCTGGAGAGCAGGAGGAGGTGCCAGTAAGGAAGGTAAAACTTACAATTCCAGCAGGGTATCCAGGAATTTGCCTGTGAAAGGAGAGGTAAAGATTACCTTAACATAAGCTCTTACTTCAGACTGTCAGGGCAGAGAGAGCTTAATGCTGCAGCAGTGGTTGTTTTCCAGGTTACAGCTGACAAAGGAGAGATGGTAAATTAAGTGGAGGCTTAGCTGAACTACTTAGACAGTAGTTAATGTGATCCAGGTAACAGAAGACAATACTAAGCAAAGAGAGGTTGGGGGAGGAGACTTTTATAGGGTTCAGATACAGGATTTAAAGGGATATACATGACAGAACCCCCCCTGCAAGGAGCCACTCTGGGGCTCAGGGTCTGGGAAGATCGGGGTTCCTGCGGTGAAATAAAGAAACCATTCGAGGAGCAGAGAGGTTGGAAGAAGGCTCCCAGGAATCCTCCTCATGAGAATAACCCTTCCAATGAATAAGCTACTGCAGAGTGTCACCATGATATCTGGAATCCAAAATGGAATGAATTTCATACTCAGGTTCAATGGTATAAGTAGGTGTGAAAGCTGAACCAGTAACTGGAGGCTTGTCAGAAGTATAAGGTTTGAGAAGGGATACATGAAATGAAGGCTGTATCGGTAGAGTTTCAGGCAAATCCAAAGTTACAGCATTAGGATTAATAATTTTAACAATGGAAAAAGGACCAATATAGAGGGCTCCGAGTTTTCTTAAAGGATACTTGAGTCTTTAATGTTTAGGGGAAAGCCAAACAAAATCACCCACCTGATAAGATGGAGAGACACGCCTTCGTAGATCATAATAAACCTTTTGGTGGGCTTGAGCGGTCTTGAGATTGTCTTGAATCACAGTAAAATGTTGAGCTAGTTCATTCAACATGTCATTAACCAATGGGAAAGTACTCTCTTCTCTGGGATATAGATGAAATCGGGTATGAAAACCATGATTAGCGTAGAATGGGGACATCTTAGTTGATGAATTTAATGTATTGTTGAAAGCGAATTCAGCCGTGGGTAAAAGAGAAAACCAATTATCTTGTAGTTGAGTGCAATAGCACCTTAAATACTGTTCGAGAGTCTGATTTGTTCTCTCGGTCTGGCCGTTTGTCTGGGGATGATAGGAAGTGCTGAGCCGAGGTTGAATTTTTAGAATGTGGCAAAGCTGGGTCCAGAACTTGGAGGTAAATTGCGAACCCCTATCTGAAGTGATGGTATCCGGAAGACCATGTAATCTGACAATATGTGTGAGAAAAAGTTGAGCAGTTTCTGAAGCAGTGGGTAGCGAATGTGATGGGAGAAAATGTGCCATCTTTGTAAATAAGTCCACTACAACCATTATACAACTATGGTTGTTTGACAGAGGTAATTCTACAATGAAATCCATTGCAATGTCCTTCCATGGTTTATTTGGTATGGGTAGAGGCATGAGGAAACCATAAGGATGTGCTCTATCATTTTTGACTTTGGCACAGGTATCACAGGACTTAATGAAGTTAGTAACATCAGAATTCATAGCAGGCCACCAGAAGTCTTGTCTAAGTAATTCAATTGTTTTATGTATACCAGGATGTCCAGATACAATTGAGTTATGTGTTGAATTGAGTATTTCAGTACGAAGTTGTAAAGGTACATATACCTTTCCTTGGTGATAATATAGGTCATCTTTACCTTTCTCAAGGATGCTAGTAGGCAGATCTTGATCTTGTTGTTGGGCTAGTCTTAACTGAGTTGAAGAATCGATACTTAAAGCGATGAACCTCTCTTGAGGTATTACGGTTGACTCGGGAACAGCAAAGGTGGGTCTTGGATCTTTCCTCGACAGAGAATCGGCCTTTCCGTTTTTACTTCCAGGACGGAATGTGATATTATAATCAAACCTGGAGAAGAACAAATTCCATCTAATCTGGCGTGCAGACAAGGTCTTATTAGTTTTTAGATACTCTAGGTTTTTGTGGTCCGTGTAAATTAGTATAGGATATTTGGTGCCCTCAAGTAGGTGTCTCCAAAATTCTAGTGAGCTCTTAATTGCCAAGAGCTCTTTCTCACCAATCGGATAGTTGACTTCAGAACTGGTCATAATTCTTGAGAAAAATCCAACTGGGTGAAGAGGATCTTTAGGAGACATACATTGGGACAAAATAGCTCCCAAGGCATAATCTGACGCGTCCACTTCCAAGACATATTGTAATTGGGGATCAGGAAATTTAAGGATAGGTGCTGTAGTAAAAGCTTTCTTTAATTTATTAAATGCTGTATTAGCCTGTGATGTCCATAAAAATGGAGTATGGGAACCTGTGAGAGCAGTTAAGGGTTTAGCTATTAGAGAGAATTTTGTTATGAATTTTCTATAAAAGTTCGAAAATCCAATAAAACACTGTACATCTTTCTTAGTTTTGGGAATGGGCCATGATGCTATAGCCTCTACCTTTTTATTCTCCATCTGTATGCCCTGAGGAGATATATGGTATACCAAGAAAGAGATAGTATCAGTATTAAAGATACATTTTTCTGGTTTGGCAAACAATGAGTTTTGTCTCAGTCGCTGTAACACAGTTCTAACATGTGATATGTGTTGGTCTAATGTTTTAGAGTAAATGAGTATGTCATCAAGGTACACAATCATATACACATCCAAAAGGTCACGAAACAAGTCATTGATGAAACTCTGAAATGTCGCTGGGGCATTACATAGCCCAAACGGCGTGACCGTATACTCAAACAATCCATATCTTGTTCTAAATGCAGTCAGCCATTCATGTCCAGCTTTTACTCTTATTAAATTGTATGCCCCTCTTAGGTCAAGTTTTGTAAATATCGTAGCTGCCTGAAGTCGTTCTATTATTTCAGGTATGAGGGGTAGCGGGTATTTGTTTTTCTTGGTTCGTTTGTTCAGTTCCCTATAGTCAATTATAGGTCTTAAGGTGTCGTCTTTAATGCAAACAAAAAACATACCTGCCCCAGCGGGTGACGTAGAGGGCCTAATAAAGCCCTTTCTTAGGTTATCATCAAGGTATTGTTTTAAATGTACTAGCTCTGGTTCTGACAGTGGATATATATGCCCATAATGAATATCAGAACCTGGTAGGAGCTCTATTGGGCAGTCATATGATCTATGAGGTGGTAACCTCTCTGCTTCTACTTTATCAAATACATCTGAGTAGTCAGAATAACAGTCAGAAATAAGATGTTGTTCTGACGTGGTCTGCAGAATGTGTGGATGTAAAACAAGTGTTAGTGCAATACTCAGAAACAAAGTTTACCTCTGAAGTATTCCACACAATATGTGGTTCGTGTGTTTGTAACCACCGTAAGCCTAGTACAATAGGAAAAAGAGGAGAGGCTATAACATCAAAGGTAACATGTTCCCTATGACCTGAAGTAGTGGTCATTAGAAGAGGTGTGGTATGGTGAGTGATTGGCCCAGATGAAATAAAAGAACCATCTATAACACGGATGGCAAGTGAATCACCTCTTTTTATTAATGGAATATCATACAACTCTGTGAAAGACTTATCTATTAAATTACCAAAAGTTCCAGAGTCAATAATTGCTTGGGTCTGTATTCTTTGGGTTTCCCACTGTAGAGTAACAGAGAGATTACAATGAGTATTAGAAAATGTGCTATTTGTACAGATAATGTTACTAGAATTTCTCTTACCCTTCTGTTTAAGAAGACTTGGGCATTCTTTGACAGAATGTGTCTTTGCTGCACAATATAAACATAAATTGTTTATCCTTCTTCTATTTTTCTCTTCAGCGGAAAGTGGTCCTTTAGTAAAGGCCACTTCCATTGGTTCATCCAAACGTAGAGTGGGGTTTGGATAAGCAGATGTGGGAGGCCTTTTCCAAGTATGTTCTGTGGGAGCTTTTTCATGTCTGCGCTCTCTTAGACGGCGATCAATAGTAACCACTTGGGTCATAAGGGCATCCAGAGTGGTTGGCATAGAACCCCAGGCTAGTTCATCCTTTATTAGATCTGATAACCCTTGGCGAAACTGGAAAAATAGAGCTGCCTCATTCCAGAGGGTGTCAGGTGCCCATCTTTTAAAATCTGAAATGTAATCTTCAGCAGGGCGTTTATTCTGTTTTAGAGCTTTAAGGGCTATCTCAGCGGTGCTCTGTTTGTTCTTGTCTTCATAGAGAAAAGACATTTTATCAAAGAACAACTGAAGTGAATCCAACACTGGATCGTTGGTTTCGAAAAAATTAGTAGCCCAAGTTTTAGGTTCCCCTTTAAGATATGATATCACGGTAAGAACCTTGATACGATCAGTGGGATATGTTTTAGGTTTGAGTGAAAAATATAACAAACAGGAGTTTTTAAACTCCCTGAAAGAGTTCCTATCACCTGTGAACCTTTCATTGAGACAAACCTGAGGTTCATGCTGAGTCTCAGATACTGAAGGTCTTTTATCAATATGATCTCTGATTACAGTACGTAAATATTGATTCTCAGATTGGATCTCTCTTATCCCCTGTATTAAGAGATCCATATTCTGAGTGAGACCATTCACCTTATTTGTAAGGTCTGCTATTTCCATTATAATTCCTTTTATGGCTTAGTATTTTGTAATACCTATTAAGAATTGGGAATTGGGTTCAAGTTCCACTCAGTCTCACAAAATAGCGGAATTAATAAAATAATCCCTGTTCTGCTCATAGACTGAGGGCCCAAAAGGGAATAGCAGCAATGTGTTGCAGAGATTGCAAACTGTCTCTTTAAATATTGGTGCTTTGAGCTGTAACCACTCCAAATAGCAAGGTATAACAAACACTCCCAGTGTAGCAAAGTTATCAACAGACAGGATAAAATGAATCAATCACACTCAATATTGCAGATTATTTGTATTCCAGTTAATATGGATATCAGAAACAATGGTGCAGTCTCTTTATAAACAGATGCAGCAAGTTCAGGATTAATTACAGGAATGTCTAGAGAATGCAGGCAATATATAAATCAAGTCTTGCAAGGCAAATGTGCAGAGTTTTAAAAAACAAGTTTAAAGTAATCTCACCCCAGGAGTTGCAGTTCGTTTGGCAGCTACAGTGTGATGAGAGACAGAGAGAGGTGCTGTGATATCCGTTTCTGTGTAACAGCTTGCAGACTGAGTCAGGAAGTGCTGGAGAGCAGGAGGAGGTGCCAGTAAGGAAGGTAAAACTTACAATTCCAGCAGGGTATCCAGGAATTTGCATGTGAAAGGAGAGGTAAAGATTACCTTAACAGAAGCTCTTACTTCAGACTGTCAGGGCAGAGAGAGCTTAATGCTGCAGCAGTGGTTGTTTTCCAGGTTACAGCTGACAAAGGAGAGATGGTAAATTAAGTGGAGGTTTAGCTGAACTACTTAGACAGTAGTTAATGTGATCCAGGTAACAGAAGACAATACTAAGCAAAGAGAGGTTGGGGGAGGAGACTTTTATAGGGTTCAGATACAGGATTTAAAGGGATATACATGACACTAAGAAGCCTGCCGAGAACAAATCGGCATGAAGGGGCGGCCCCCGATCCGGGATCGGAACGAGTAGGGGGCAGACTGTCTCTTTTTTCAGATGCATGGTTTTTTGGATGTACAGGATCCTTGGGTCCTGGAGGTTGTATCTCAAGGATACGTGATACGAATCAAGTCTCATCCGCCCAGGGACAGATTCCTACTCTCCAGTCTGTCTACAAGACCAGAAAAGAGGGTTGCCTTCTTAGCTTGCATACAGGGTCTCTCCTCTCTACAAGTAATTGTCCCGGTACCTACAACAGAAAGAGGTTTGGGGTTTTATTCAAAGAAGGAGGGAACTTTTTGTCTAATTCTGGACCTAAAGTGCGTAAACAAGTTTCTGAGTGTTCCTCTTTCAAGATGGAGACAATTTGGTTAATTTTTGCCAGATTCCATCTCAGACCCTTACAATTATGCATGCTGAGACAATGGAACGGCTACCATTCAGATCTGTCTCAATAGATCGTGCTGTGCAACCTGTCGAGCGACTCGCTGTCCTGGTGGTTCTGTCCAGATCATCTGTCCCAAGGCACGTGCTTCTTGAGACCGTCCTGGGAGATGGTTACTACAAACGCAAGAACGTCGCAGATAGATCTCATGGCATCCCGCCTCAATACCAAGCTACCCAAGTACAGGTTGAGGTTGAGGGATACTCTATCAGTTTCATGGAGGTTTAGACTTGTATATCTTTTTCCTGATTACCGCTTCTCCCTCGTGTGGTGGCTTGCATCAAGCAGGAGGGAGCATCAGTGATTATGATTACTCCATTCATGGCCGCGAAAGACGTGGTTTGCGGATCTGGTGGGGTTGTCCCCATCTCCTCAGTGGAAGGTTACCTTGTCGCAGAGATCTGCTGATACAGGGTCCCTTTGTTCATCAAAATCTAGATTCTCTGAGGCTGACTGTGTGGAGATTGAACGCTTAGTCTTAGCCAAGAGAGGGTTTTCTTAGAGTGTTATCGACACCCTGGTTCAAGCTTGTAAGGCAGTTACTCGTCGTATCTACCATAAAGTGTGGAGGACTTACTTGCACTGTTGTGAAGAGCGTGTTTTTTCCTGGCATAAGGTTAAGGTTGCCAGAATATTAGATTTTCTCCAGGATGGACTGGTGAATGGTTTATCTGCTAGTTCCCTGAAGGGACAGATATCGACCCTGTCAGTGTTACTGCACAAAAGATTGGCTGAGCTTCCGGATGTACAGTCCTTTGTTAAGGCTCTGGCTTGGATCAGACCTGTGTTTAGATCTGGGGCTCTGCCTTGGAGCCTCAATCTTGTTCTTAGTGTTTTTTTGCAGCAGGCTCGTATGAGCCTATGCATACTGTTGACATTAAATTTTTATTTTGGAAGGTTCTTTTTTGTTGGCTATTGCCTCTGCGCATGGAGTTTTTGAGATTTCTGCTTTGCAATGTGACCCCCCTTATCTGTTTTTTCATGCTGATAAGGCGGTTTTACACACTAAACTAGTGTTCCTCCCTTAGGTGGTGTTGAATCATAACATTAATCAAGAAATTGTTATTCCTTTCTTGTGTCCTAAGCATAAGGGGCAGAAGGCTACTGCGACTTCCCTATCTTTCTGGTTGAGGATTGTCATCCGCTTAGCTTATGAGACAGCGGGGCGACAGCCTCCTAAGAGGATAACAACTCATTCCACTAGAGCAGTGGCTTCCTCTTGGGCTTTTAAGAACGATGCCTCAATGGATCATATTTGTAAGGCGGCTACCTGGTCCTCCTTATACACTTATTCTAAATTTTACAAGTTTCATGTATTTGCTTCAGGTGAAGCAGTTTTCGGGAGAAAGTTTTGCAGGCTGTGGTGCCCTCAGTATAGGGTCCGCCTCCTTTTTTTGTTCCCTCACGTTATTCATTCAGTGTCATATGGAGCTTTGGTATAGTTTTACCAACAGTAAGGAATGAAGTTGTGGACTCTCCCTGCCTTATGGAAGGAAAACATAATTTATGCTTACCAGATAAATTCCTTTCTTTCCTGGCAGGGAGAATTCACAACCCCACCTGTAATTTATGTTTTTGATGGGTGGCTCCCTTTTTGATATTATTTCTAATAGCACCTTTATACCCTAATGTTTCTCCTACTTTTCCTTGTTCCCTCAGAAGAATGACTGGGGGATAGGGGAAGTGGGAGGGCTATTTAAGCCTTTGGCTGGGGTGTCTTTGCCTCTTCCTGGTGGCTAGGTGTTGTATTTCCCAACAGTAAGAAATTAAGTCATGGACTCTCCCTGGCAGGAAGGAAAGGAATTTATCTGGTACGCATAAATTGTTTTTTAACAATAGGTATACATGTATTTTCTACACATTATGTCATGTTTATTTTTTACAAATATTTGCAAGCTACAAAAGAAATCTGATTTTATTGATCACCATTCTGGTTAATCAGCTGGTTTTGATCTGTAACACTGGTGGTCCTGGACTTGTCTTCATGAATTGTCAATGTAAAAGTGAAGTAAGCTGGCCGTATGGATTTATTTGCATACTTTCTTTCGTAAAATAATGATGGTTTACAGTCCTCCCTAACATATTGGACATATTTCCCGCCACTAGGAGGTTGTCAAGAACCGATATCAAAGCTTAAAATTACTCCCATCTCAGTCTTAATTGTGTTCTTGGCCTCATAGGAGTTGGTTGAGAATAGTTTCTAGCTACTTGCTTATGGATTACAAATTGGGAGCTCAGACTTATGTGAGACCCAGAGTCCCTATGGGGTATCATTTACAAAGAAGAGAGAAAAGACTTCACAGCAGCTGAATGATACAGGGACATAGCAATATATGTGCACAATATTTCCCTAACCGGACTTAAGCCATAACTACCCTTATGCATCACAGAGACTCGTTCCTAGCCTCCCCCTGAGGGACGCAGGTATTTCCTACTGCAATCCTCTGTGCTACTAGATACCTGCACTGGATGGGCTCTCTTTTGGATACTGCTTCAGCTGCATTGACATGGATAGACATGCCTGGTAACTCAGTGGAGGTGTTCTGCATAAGGTAAGTGACTTTACACAGAGCACACAGCCCAGAGGCTATTAGTAGGTACTCTGATACAGGTAGAACATAGCCACGGGAGTTGACCTGCTCTCCTCATGACACATTTTGTTTTTTTTCCTTTTCAGGTCCCTACCTGCCCTATCATGCTCAGGGACATAGTCAGGGAAGCCTGTCGCCATTTACAGCCCTCTGGCAACTCTGTGGATACTTTTTGGTTCACTTTTTATATAGGTGTAAGGCCCTTTAAGAAAACTGCCATCTGCATAGTGCAGTGAGCGGTTAAGTAGAAGAAGGACCGGTTAGGCAGTGGAACAATTTTCTTTTCTTTCATGTAATTGACAAGAGTCCATGAGCTAGTGACGTATGGGATATACATTCCTACCAGGAGGGGCAAAGTTTCCCAAACCTCAAAAATGCCTATAAATACACCCCCCCACCACACCCACAATTCAGTTTTACAAACTTTGCCTCCTATGGAGGTGGTGAAGTAAGTTTGTGCTAGATTTCTACGTTGATATGCGCTTCTCAGCATGCTGAAGCCCGGTTCCTCTCAGAGTGCAGTGAATGACAGAGGGATGAGAAGGGAGTATTACCTATTGAATGTAATGGTCATCCTAACGGGGATCTATTTCATAGGTTCTCTGTTATTGGTCGTAGAGATTAATCTCCCACCTCCCTTTTCAGATCGACAATATACTCTAATATACCATTACCTCTACTGATTCTCATTTCAGTACTGGTTTGGCTATCTACTTTATGTAGATGAGTGTCTTTAGGAAAGTATATTATCTTTTATTTATGACACTCTCCGCTATGGATTGGCACTTTATATGTAAAGTTCTAAATATATGTTTTATACTTATATTTGCCATGATTCAGGTTAATCAGTATATTTCCTTCTTACAGACTGTCCGTTTCATTTTGGGAAATGCATATGAAAAAATTATTTCTTACCTGAAAATTTTTCAAATTGACTTTCTTTCTAAATTGCGGGCTGTTAGGCTTGCTGGAGTGCAAAATGCTATAATTTATTGCGTCATTTTTGGTGCAAGACTTTTGGCGTGAGAATTATGTTTGTTGGCGTAATGACGTCATTTTCGGCATCTTAGTTGGCGCCAAGAGTTTTCACGTAGTTGCGTCCTCTATGACGCTCGTGTTTGTTGCAGATGTTTTTGGCGCCAAAAAATATTTTGTCAGTGCGTCATACTTGGCGCCAGATTTTTGACATTATTTAAGTCATCATTTCTTTTTGCTTCTGGTTTCCAGAGGCTTATTCTGTTTGCATTTTTCCCATTCCTGAAACTGTCATATAAGGAAATTGATAATTTTGCTTTATATGTTGTTTTTTCTATTACATATTGCAAGATGTCTCAATCTGACCCTGTCTCAGCATCTACTTCTGGAATGCTGCTGCCTGATGTCGGTTCTACCAAAGCTAAGTGCATTTGTTGTAAACTTGTGGTAACTGTTCCTCCGGCTGTAGTTTGTGTTAGTTGTCATGATAAACTTTCAAAAGCAGACAGTATTTCCATTAGTATTAATCCATTACCTGTTGTTGTTCCTTCAACATCTAATGTTCAGGATATTCCTGATAATGTGAGAGAATTTGTTTCTAATTCTATTCAGAAGGCCCTGTCTGTTATACCACCTTCTAATAAACGTAAAAGGTCTTTTAAAACTTCTCATAAATTCCATGATTTTTTAAATGACCGACAGTATTCTGATTTATCTATCTCTGATGAGGATCTACCTGGTTCAGAAGATTCTGCCTCAGATATTGACACTGACAAAACTTCATATTTATATATTTATTTAAAATGGATTATATTCGTTCTTTATTAAGAGGTGTTGATTGCATTAGATATGGAGGAGACTAGTCCTCTTGATATTAAAACCAGTAAACGTTTAAATTCGGTTTTTAAACCTCATGTAGTTATTCCAGAGGTTTTTCCAGTTCTTGATGCTATTTCAGATGTAATTTATAGGGAATGGAATAGTCTGGGTACTTCATTTACTCCTTCAAGGTTTTAGAAACCGTACCCTTTGTCGACTGATAGTTTGGAGTTTTGGGAAAAGATCCCCAAAGTTGATGGGGCTATCTCTACTCTTGCAAAGCATACTACTATTCCTACGGCAGATAGTACTTCTTTTAAAGATCCTTTAGATAGGAAGCTTGAATCTTATCTAAGGAAGGCTTATTTATGTTCAGGTCATCTTCTTAGGCCTGCTATTTCTTTGGCTGATGTTGCTGCGGCTTCAACTTTTTGGTTGGAAACTTTAGCGCAACAAGTACCAGATCCTAATGTGTATAGCATTGTTAAGGTAATTCAACATGCTAATAATTTCATTTGTGATGCCATTTTTTATATCATTAGAATTGATGTCAGGTATATGTATTTAGCTATTTTAGCTAGAAGAGCTTTATGGCTTAAATCTTGGAATGCGGATATGACTTCTAAGTCAACTTTGCTATCTCTTTCCAAGGTAATAAAATAATTTGGTTCTCAGTTGGATTCTATTATTTCAACTGTCACTGGGGGAAGGGAGATTTTTTGCCTCAGGATCAAAAAATCTAAGGGTAAATTTAGGGCTGCTAGCCGTTTTCGTTACTTTTGTCAGAATAAGGAACAGAAACCTGACTCTCCCCGTAAAGTAACGGTTTCCAATTGGAAGCCTTCTCCAGTCTGGAATAAATCCAAGCATTTTAGAAAATCAGAATCAGCCCCCAAGTCTGCATGAAGGTGCGGCCCTCATTCCAGCGCAGCTGGTAGGGGGCAGACTAAGATTATTCAAAGATGTTTGAATCAATTCAATCCAAAATCATTGGATCCAGAACATTGTTTCTCAGGGGTACATAATAGGTTTCAAGGTAAGACCGCCTGTAAGAAGTTTCTTTCTCTCACGCATTCCAGTGAACCCAGTAAAGGCTCAGGATTTCCTGAAGTGTGTTTCAGACCTGGAGTTATCCGGGGTAATTGTGCCAGTTCCCTTTCCGGAACAGGGTCTGGGGTTTTATTCAAATCTGTTCATTGTTCCAAAGAAAGAGAATTCTTTCAGACCAGTTCTGGATCAAAAAATGTTGAATCGTTATGTAAGGATACCAACATTCAAGATGGTGACTATAAGGACTATTCTGCCTTTTGTTCAGCAAGGGCATTATATGTCCACAATAGACTTACAGGATGCGTATCTTCATATTCCGATTCATCCAGATCACGATCAGTTCCTGAGATTCTCTTTTCTAGACAAGCATTACCAATTTGTTGCTCTTCCTTTTGGCCTAGCAACAGCTCCAAGGATCTTTTCAAAGGTCCTACTCTCTGTAATCAGGGAGCGGGGTATTGCGGTGTTTCCTTATTTGGATGATATCTTGGTACTTGATTCGTGTGAGATTCTGCAGAATGTAAAGACTAAGCAACTAGTGTTGTTTCTTCAAAGACATGGTTGGAGGATCAATTTACCAAAAAGTTCCTTAATTCCTCAGACTAGGGTAACCTTTTTAGGATTCCAAATAGATTCTGTATCCATGACTTTGTCTCTAACAGACAAGACGTCTGAAATTGGTTTCAGCTTGTCGGAACCTTCAGTCTCAGTCATTCCCTTCAGTAGCTATGTGCATGGAGGTTTTAGGTCTCATGACTGCAGCATCGGACGCGATCCCCTTTGCTCGTTTTCACATGAGACCTCTCCAGCTTTGTATGCTGAACCAATGGTGCAGGGATTATACAAAGATATCACAATTAATATCCTTAAATCCCAATATTCGACTATCTCTGACTTGGTGGTTAGATCACCATCGTTTAGTTCAAGGGGCCTCTTTTGTTAGTCCAACCTGGACTGTGATTTCAACAGATGCGAGTCTTTCAGGTTGGGGAGCTGTCTGGGGATCTCTGACAGCGCAGGGGGTTTGGAAATCTCAAGAGGCGAGATTACCAATCAATATTTTGGAACTCCGTGCGATTCTCAGAGCTCTTCAGTTTTGGCCTCTTCTGAAGAGAGAACCGTTTATTTGTTTTCAGACAGACAATGTCACAACCATGGCATATGTCAATC
This sequence comes from Bombina bombina, assembly GCF_027579735.1. NCBI lineage: Eukaryota > Metazoa > Chordata > Amphibia > Anura > Bombinatoridae > Bombina > Bombina bombina. The sequence goes on from NC_069503.1 coordinate 852,921,294, forward strand.
ATCAAGGTGGGACTCCCAGTCCTCAAGCTATGAAAGAAGTATCTCGGATACTTGCATGGGCGGAATCCAGCTCCTGTCTAATTTCTGCGGTCCATATCCCAGCTATAGACAATTGGGAAGCGGATTATCTCAGGCGCCATACTTTACATCCGGGAGAATGGTCTCTTCACCCAGATGTGTTTCTTCAGATTGTTCAGATGTGGGGGCTTCCAGAAATAGATCTGATGGCTTCTCATCTAAACAGGAAATTTCACAGGTATCTATCCAGGTCCAGGGATCCTCAGGCGGAAGCAGTGTATGCGTTGTCACTTCCTTGGAATTATCAACCTGCTTATGTCTTTCCACCTCTAGTTCTTCTTCCAAGAGTGATTTCCAAAATCATAATGGAGTGTTCATTTGTACTGCTGGTGGCTCCAGCATGGCCACACAGGTTTTGGTATGCAGATCTTGTTCGGATGTCCAGTTGCCAACCTTGGCCACTTCCGTTAAGGCCAGACCTTCTATCTCAAGGTCCATTTTTCCATCAGGATCTCAAATCATTAAATTTGAAGGTATAGAGATTGAACGCCTAGTGCTTAGTCATAGAGGTTTCTCTGACTCAGTGAATAATACTATGTTGCAGGCTCGCAAATCTGTGTCTAGAAAGATTTATTACAGAGTTTGGAAGACTTACATTTCATGGTGTTCTTCTCATAAATTCTCTAGGCATTCTTTTAGAATTCCTAGAATTTTACAGTTTCTTCAGGATGGTTTGGATAAGGGTTGGTCTGCAAGTTCCTTGAAAGGACAAATCTCTGCTCTTTCTGTTCTGTTTCACAGAAAAATTGCTAATCTTCCTGATATTCATTGTTTTGTACAGGCTTTGGTTCGTATCAAACCTGTCATTAAGCCAATTTCTCCTCCTTGGAGTCTTAATATGTTTTTGAGGGCTTTACAGGCTCCTCCGTTTGAGCCTATACATTCTCTGGACATTAAATTACTTTCTTGGAAAGTATTGTTCCTTTTGGCCATCTCTTCTGCTAGAAGAGTTTCTGAATTATCTGCTCTTTCTTGTGAGTCTCCTTTTCTGATTTTTCATCAGGATAAGGTGGTTTTGCGGACTTCATATAAATTTTTACCTAAAGTTGTGAATTCCAACAACATTAGTAGAGAAATTGTTGTCCCTTTGTTGTGTCCTATTCCTAAGAATTTTTTGGAAAGATCTTTACATGCTTTGAAATATTATGTTGAAGCTACTAAAGATTTCAGAAAGACTTGTAGTCTATTAGTTATCTTTTCTGGTTCTAGGAAAGGTCAGAAGGCTTCTGCCATTTCTTTGGCATCTTGGTTAAAGCTTTTGATTCATCATGCTTATTTGGAGTCTGGTAAATCCCCGCCTCAGAGGGTTACGGCTCATTCTACTAGGTCAGTTTCTACTTCCTGGGCTTTTAAGAATGAAGCTTCTGTTGATCAGATTTGCAACGCAGCAACTTGGTCTTCTTTGCATACTTTTACTAAATTCTACCATTTTGATGTTTTCTCTTCTTCAGAAGCAGTTTTTGGTAGAAAAGTACTTCAGGCAGCTGTTTCAGTTTGATTCTTCTGCTTATAATTTCATTTTTTTTCATTATAAAGATTAAAACTTTTGATTTGGGTTGTGGATTCTTTTTTCAGCGGAATTGGCTGTCTTTATTTTTATCCCTTCCTCTCTAGTGACTCTTGCGTGGAGTTCCACATCTTGGGTATTTGCTATCCCATACGTCACTAGCTCATGGACTCTTGCCAATTACATGAAAGAAAACATAATTTATGTAAGAATTTACCTGATGAATTAATTTCTTTAATATTGGCAAGAGTCCATGAGGCCCACCCTTTTTGTGGTGGTTATGATTTTTTTGTATAAAGCACAATTATTCCAATTCCTTGGTGATGCTTTCCTCCTTCTTATCACCCCACTTCTTGGCTATTCGTTAAATTGAATTGTGGGTGTGGTGGGGGGTGTATTTATAGGCATTTTTGAGGTTTGGGAAACTTTGCCCCTCCTGGTAGGAATGTACAGGGAGTGCAGAATTATTAGGCAAATTAGTATTTTGACCACATCATCCTCTTTATGCATGTTGTCTTACTCCAAGCTGTATAGGCTCGAAAGCCTACTACCAATTAAGCATATTAGGTGATGTGCATCTCTGTAATGAGAAGGGGTGTGGTCTAATGACATCAACACCCTATATCAGGTGTGCATAATTATTAGGCAACTTCCTTTCCTTTGGCAAAATGGGTCAAAAGAAGGACTTGACAGGCTCAGAAAAGCCAAAAATAGTGAGATATCTTACAGAGGGATGCAGCACTCTTAAAATTGCAAAGCTTCTGAAGCGTGATCATCAAACAATCAAGCGTTTCATTCAAAATAGTCAGCAGGGTTGCAGGAAGTGTGTGGAAAAACCAAGGCGCAAAATAACTGCCCGTTAACTGAGATGCCACCAGTTTGGCCATATTTCAGAGCTGCAACATCACTGGAGTGCCCAAAAGCACAAGGTGTGCAATACTCAGAGACATGGCCAAGGTAAGAAAGGCTGAAAGACGACCACCACTAAACAAGACACACAAGCTGAAACGTCAAGACTGGGCCAAGAAATATCTCAAGACTGATTTTTCTAAGGTTTTATGGACTGATGAAATGAGAGTGAGTCTTGATGGGCCAGATGGATGGGCCCGTGGCTGGATTGGTAAAGGGCAGAGAGCTCCAGTCCGACTCAGACGCCAGCAAGGTGGAGGTGGAGTACTGGTTTGGGCTGGTATAATCAAAGATGAGCTTGTGGGGCCTTTTCGGGTTGAGGATGGAGTCAAGCTCAACTCCCAGTCCTACTGCCAGTTTCTGGAAGACACCTTCTTCAAGCAGTGGTACAGGAAGAAGTCTGCATCCTTCAAGAAAAACATGATTTTCATGCAGGACAATGCTCCATCACACGCGTCCAAGTACTCCACAGCGTGGCTGGCAAGAAAGGGTATAAAAGAAGAAAATCTAATGACATGGCCTCCTCTTTCACCTGATCTGAACCCCATTGAGAACCTGTGATCCATCATCAAATGTGAGATTTACAAGGAGGGAATACAGTACACCTCTCTGAACAGTGTCTGGGAGGCTGTGGTTGCTGCTGCACGCAATGTTGATGGTGAACAGATCAAAACACTGACAGAATCCATAGATGGCAGGCTTTTGAGTGTCCTTCCAAAGAAAGGTGGCTATATTGGTCACTGATTTGTTTTTGTTTTGTTTTTGAATGTCAGAAATGTATATTTGTGAATGTTGAGATGTTATATTGGTTTCACTGGTAAAAATAAATAATTGAAATGGGTATATATTTGTTTTTGTTAAGTTGCCTAATAATTATGCACAGTAATAGTCACCTGCACACACAGATATCCCCCTAAAATAGCTATAACTAAAAACAAACTAAAAACAAACTAAAAACTACTTCAAAAACTATTCAGCTTTGATATTAATGAGTTGTTTGGGTTCATTGAGAACATGGTTGTTGTTCAATAATAAAATTAATCCTGAAAAATACAACTTGCCTAATAATTCTGCACTCCCTGTATATCTCATACGTCACTAGCTCATGGACTGAAAGAAATGATTTTATCAGGTAAATTCTTACATAAATTATTTTTTTTATCAATTTAGGAGATGTTTTATGCTTAGTGCACTATTATTTTACTAAAAGATCCAAAAGTGATATTTTTTTTATTCCCTGCAGTACCGGCTTTTCTCCGGCGGTAGCTCCGCTCCCTCACTGTTCCCTGGTATTTTCTCATCAGTTTGGAGTGTCTACAGCTAGAAATATATATATTTTTTTGCAGTTTGGGACACATTCCATATTTAATTTCAGTGCCTGCCTGTCCCAGGAAGGGGTGAGTACCCAAACAGTAGCTGCCAGGGGTACACAAGGGCTAAATAATAGTTATATTAGCTGTAATGGTTACTACACTGAGAGATAATTGAGGTGTCTGAGGGACTGTATACTGTATAGTGTAGAAGGCTGTCTACCAGTTATTGTCTGTACCAATCCTTATATACAGTGTTATTGCATACTTTAATATAAGTAAAAACTAGAACAAAATGTCTTTGTCCCCACTGACATAACTATAAACTATAGAGGAGTCAGTTTCTGATATCCCTCTGTCTGCATATATATGTTTATATACATATGTTTATTTTGCAAGTATGTTCCAGTATGCCAGGTCACTCAAATCTCTGAAATTGTATACCTCAGATTTTGCATACATATCGGCCGCAACCTTCCACTTTCCAGAAGGAAATTTGCCCTGTACTTGTTACTCGGGGAAATTACTGCTTTTTCTCCTGAAACTAAAAATAACATTTACAAAATAGTGACAGTTTGTTTAGTGGCTGTCCCCAAACAATGTAAGCGTAAGCGTAAATCTGGGAATTTAACTCCTGAGCTAAATGTGCAAAATAATTATTGTGCTGATAACCTAAAGGTTCAGATGTGATAACATCCTCTAGGCAGATGTTTTTTGGAAGGACCTTTAGGCAGCTGTACACCACAGCACATTCTTTTGTGAGTGTACCCATTTAGTATAATATGTGCAATTATATATTGTACTGAACATAATGACTTATGGTACCATTATCATTTCTTATAACTATCTGCGCTATTATTACCTTTTTAGAAGTCAATAAACCATGGTACTCCCATCATAGCCAGGGGATGTAAACAACATTTTTCTTTCATGTAATTAGCAAGAGTCCATGAGCTAGTGACGTATGGGATATACATTCCTACCAGGAGGGGCAAAGTTTCCCAAACCTCAAAATGCCTATTAATACACCCCTCACCACACCCACAAATCAGTTTTACAAACTTTGCCTCCCATGGAGGTGGTGAAGTAAGTTTGTGCTAGATTCTACGTTGATATGCGCTTCGCAGCAGGCTGGAGCCCGGTTTTCCTCTCAGTGTGCAGTGAATGTCAGAGGGATGTGAAGAGAGTATTGCCTATTTGAATTCAATGGTCTCCTTCTACGGGATCTATTTCATAGGTTCTCTGTTATCGGTCGTAGAGATTTATCTCTTACCTCCCTTTTCAGATCGACGATATACTCTTATATACCATTACCTCTACTGATTCTCATTTCAGTACTGGTTTGGCTTTCTACTACATGTAGATGAGTGTCCTGGGGTAAGTAAGCCTTATTTTTTTGTGACACTCTAAGCTATGGTTGGGCACTTTTATATAAAGTTCTAAATATATGTGTTTAAACATTTATTTGCCTTGATTTCAGACAGTCAGTTTCATTATTTGGGATAATGCATATGAATTAAGACATTTTTTCTTACCTTAAAAATTGACTTTTTTCCCTGTGGGCTGTTAGGCTCGCGGGGGGCTGAAAATTCTTCATTTTATTGCGTCATTCTTGGCGCGGACTTTTTTGGCGCAAAAAAAATTCTTTGTCATTTCCGGCGTCATACTTGTCACCGGAAGTTGTTCGTGTTTGCGTCATTTTTTTTACGTTTTGCGCCAAAAATGTCAGCGTCACCAGATGTGGCGTCATTCTTGTCTCACATTATTTAAGTCTCATTTTTCATTTGCTTCTGGTTGCTAGAGGCTTGTTCATTGGCATTTTTTCCCATTCCTGAAACTGCCTTTTAAGGAATTTGATAGATTTTGCTTTATATGTTGTTTTTTCTCTTACATATTGCAAGACGTCTCAGATTGACCCTGGATCAGAAGCTACTTCTGAAAAAACGCTGCCTGATGCTGGTTCCACCAAAGTTAAGTGTATCTGCTGTAAACTTGTGGTATCTGTCCCTCCGGCTGTAGTTTGTGATGAATGTCATGATAAGCTTGCTAATGCAGATAGTATTTCCATTAGTAATATACTATTACCTGTTGCTGTTCCATCAACATCTATTACTCAGGATGTTCCTGTTAATATAAGAGATTTTGTTTCTAAATCTATTAGGAAGGCTATGTCTGTTATTCCTCCTTCCAGTAAACGTAAAAGGTCTTTTAAAACTTCACATTTTTCAGATGAATTTTTAAATGAACATCATCATTCTGATTTGTCTGTTTCTGATGATGATTTTTCTGGTTCAGAGGATTCTGTCTCAGATATTGACACTGATAAATCTTCATATTTATTTAAAATGGAATTTATTCGTTCTTTACTTAAAGAAGTTTTAATCGCATTAGAGATGGAGGAATCTAGTCCTCTTGATACTAAATCTACTAAGCGTTTAAATTCGGTTTTTAAACCTCCTATAGTTATTCCAGAAGTTTTTCCTGTCCCTGATGCTATTTCTGAAGTAATTTCTAGGGAATGGAATAATCTGGGTAATTCATTTACTCCTTCAAAAAGGTTTAAGAAATTGTATCCTGTGCCATCTGACAGATTAGAGTTTTGGGACAAAATCCCTAAAGTTGATGGGGCTATCTCTACTCTCGCTAAACGTACTACTATTCCTACGGCAGATAGTACTTCCTTTAAGGATCCTTTAGATAGGAAAATTGATTCCTTTCTACGAAAAGCTTATTTATGTTCAGGTAATCTTCTTAGACCTGCTATTTCTTTGGCTGATGTTGCGGCAGCCTCCACTTTTTGGTTGGAGGCTTTGGCACAACAAGTGTCAGATCATAATACTCATAGCATTGTTAAACTTCTTCAACATGCTAATAACGTTATTTGTGATGCCATCTTTGATATCATTAGAGTTGATGTCAGGTATATGTCTTTAGCTATTTTAGCTAGAAGAGCTTTATGGCTTAAAACTATGTCTTCTAAGTCAACTTTGCTTTCCCTTTCTTTTCAAGGTAATAAATTGTTTGGTTCCCAGTTGGATTCTATTATTTCAACTGTTACTGGGGGGGGAAAGGAACTTTTTTACCTCAGGATAAAAAATCTAAAGGTAAATATAGGGCTGCTAATCGTTTTCGTTCCTAAAGGAACAGTTTCAGTTTGGAAACCATCTCCAGTCTGGAATAAATCCAAGCCTTTTAGAAAGCAAAAGCCAGCTCCCAAGTCCACATGAAGGTGCGGCCCTCATTCCAGCACAGCTGGTAGGGGGCAGATTACGATTTTTCAAAGAAATTTGGATCAATTCGATTCACAGTCTTTGGATTCAGAACATTGTTTCACAAGGGTACAGCATAGGTTTCAAGGTAAGGCCTCCTGCAAAAAGATTTTTTCTTTCTCGCATTCCAATAAATCCAGTGAAGGCTCAAGCATTTCTGAAATGTGTTTCAGATCTAGAGTTGGCTGGAGTAATTGTGCCAGTTCCAGTTCTGGAACAGGGTCTGGGGTTTTACTCCAATCTATTCATTGTACCAAAGAAGGAGAATTCCTTCAGACCAGTTCTGGATTTAAAAATATTGAATCGTTATGCAAGGATACCAACATTCAAAATGGTAACTATAAGGACTATTCTGCCTTTTGTTCAGCAAGGGCATTATATGTCCACAATAGATTTACAGGATGCATATCTGCATATTCCGATTCATCCAGATCATTATCAGTTTCTGAGATTCTCTTTTCTAGACAAGCATTACCAATTTGTGGCTCTGCCGTTCGGCCTAGCAACAGCTCCAAGGATTTTTTCAAAGGTTCTCGGTGCCCTGCTATCTGTAATCAGAGAACAGGGTATTGTGGTATTTCCTTATTTGGACGATATCTTGGTACTTGCTCAGTCTTCACATTTAGCAGAATTTCATACGAATCGACTTGTGTCATTTCTTTAAGAACATGGTTGGAGGATCAATTTACCAAAGAGTTCATTGATTCCTCAGACAAAGGTAACCTTTTTAGGTTTCCAAATAGATTGTGTCCATGACTTTGTCTCTGACGGACAAGAGACGTCTGAAATTGGTTTCAGCTTGTCGAAACCTTCAGTCTCTATCATTCCCTTCGGTAGCCTTATGCATGGAAATTCTAGGTCTTATGACTGCTGCATCGGACGCGATCCCCTTTGCTCGTTTTCACATGCGACCTCTTCAGCTTTGTATGCTGAACCAGTGGTGCAGGGATTATACAAAGATATCACAGTTAATATCTTTAAATCCGATTGTACAACACTCTCTGACGTTGTGGACAGATCACCATCGTTTAGTTCAAGGGGCTTCTTTTGTTCTTCCAACCTGGACTGTGATCTCAACAGATGCGAGTCTGACAGGTTGGGGAGCTGTATGGGGGTCTCTGACAGTGCAGGGGGTTTGGGAATCTCGGGAGGCGAGATTACCTATCAACATTTTGGAACTCCGTGCGATTTTCAGAGCTCTTCAGTCGTGGCCTCTTCTGAAGAGAGAATTGTTCATTTGTTTTCAGACGGACAATGTCATAACCGTGGCATATGTCAATCATCAAGGGGGGACTCACAGTCCTCTGTCTATGAAAGAAGTATCTTGTATACTTGCTTGGGCGGAATCCAGCTCCTGTCTAATTTCTGCGGTTCACATCCCAGGTGTAGACAATTGGGAAGCGGATTATCTCAGTCGCCAGACGTTACATCCGGGCGAATGGTCTCTTCACCCAGAGGTGTTTCTTCAGATTGTTCAAATCTGAGGTGTTCCAGAAATAGATCTGATGGCTTCTCATCTAAACAAGAAACTTCCCAGGTATCTGTCCAGATCCAGGGATCCTCAGGCGGAGGCAGTGGATGCGTTGTCACTTCCTTGGAAGTATCATCCTGCTTATATCTTTCCGCCTCTGGTTCTTCTTCCAAGAGTGATCTCCAAGATTCTAAAGGAGCGTTCGTTTGTTCTGCTGTTGGCTCCAGCATGGCCTCACAGGTTTTGGTATGCAGATCTTGTTCGGATGGCTACTTGCCAACCTTGGACTCTTCCGTTAAGACCAGACCTTCTATCTCAAGGTCCTTTTTTCCATCAGGATCTCAAATCATTAAATTTGAAGGTATGGAGATTGAACGCTTGATTCTCAGTCATAGAGGTTTCTCTGACTCTGTAATTAATACTATGTTACAGGCTCGTAAATCTGTGTCTAGGAAGATATATTATCGAGTCTGGAAGACTTACATTTCTTGGTGCTCTTCTCATCATTTTTCCTGGCATTCTTTTAGAATTCTTAGAATTTTACAATTTCTTCAGGATGGTCTGGATAAAGGTTTGTCTGCAAGTTCTTTGAAAGGACAAATTTCTGCTCTTTCTGTGTTGTTTCACAGAAAGATTGCTAATCTTCCTGATATTCATTGTTTTGTACAGGCTTTGTAAACCTGTCATTAAGTCAATCTCTCCTCCTTGGAGTTTGAATTTGGTTCTGGGGGCTTTACAAGCTCCTCCGTTTGAACCTATGCATTCTCTGGACATTAAATTACTTTCTTGGAAAGTTCTGTTCCTTTTGGCCATCTCTTCTGCTAGAAGAGTTTCAGAGTTATCTGCTCTTTCTTGTGAATCTCCTTTTCTGATTTTTATCAGGATAAGGCGGTGTTGCGAACTTCATTTATATTTTTTACCTTAACATTAGTAGAGAAATTGTGGTTCCTTCATTTGTGTCCTAATCCTAAGAATTCTAAGGAAAGATCGTTGCATTCTTTGGATGTAGTTAGAGCTTTGAAATATTATGTTGAAGCTACTAAAGATTTCCGAAAGACTTCTAGTCTATTTGTTATTTTTTCCGGTTCCAGGAAAGGTCAGAAGGCTTCTGCCATTTCTTTGGCATCTTGGTTAAAATCTTTGATTCATCATGCTTATGTCGAGTCGGGTAAAACTCCGCCTCAAAGGATTACAGCTCATTCTACTAGGTCAGTTTCTACTTTCTGGGCGTTTAGGAATGAAGCTTCGGTTGATCAGATTTGCAAAGCAGCCACTTGGTCTTCTTTGCATACTTTTACTAAATTCTACCATTTTGATGTGTTTTCTTCTTCTGAAGCAGTTTTTGGTAGAAAAGTATTTCAGGCAGCTGTTTCAGTTTGATTCTTCTGCTTATAATTTCAGTTTTTTTTCATTATAAGATTAAAACTTTATTTTGGGGTGTGGATTATTTTTTCAGCGGAATTGGCTGTCTTTATTTTTTCCCTCCCTCTCTAGTGACTCTTGCGTGGAAGTTCCACATCTTGGGTATTTATTATCCCATACGTCACTAGCTCATGGACTCTTGCTAATTACATGAAAGAAAACATAATTTATGTAAGAACTTACCTGATAAATTCATTTCTTTCATATTAGCAAGAGTCCATGAGGCCCACCCTTTTTTTGTGGTGGTTATGATTTTTTTTTTTTGTATAAAGCACAATTATTCCAATTCCTTGTTTTTTATGCTTTCGCACTTTTTTCTTATCACCCCACTTCTTGGCTATTTGTTAAACTGATTTGTGGGTGTGGTGAGGGGTGTATTTATAGGCATTTTGAGGTTTGGGAAACTTTGCCCCTCCTGGTAGGAATGTATATCCCATACGTCACTAGCTCATGGACTCTTGCTAATATGAAAGAAATGAATTTATCAGGTAAGTTCTTACATAAATTATGTTTTTTTTTATTTTAGTGTGCATTTTGTATACTGTTGTACATTGTATGTTCTTTGGAATAGTATTTGCAGTAATGTACCTCATGCAGGTTCTGTACACTATTATGTTATACAAATTGCTAAAAGCTTTTTGTATTCATGGCATGTAAAGAAGCGTGAATACTAATTATCTCTGTAGATATGCCAGACATTATATATCCCATGCTATTAGTGTACACAGTTCTATAGTATATGCCCCTCTAGGCATATATCTTTCATGCATTTTACTCTGCATGTTTAATTTCAAATGCAGTCCTGCAGGATTTTACTGCATCTCAGTGGAGATCCTTTATAGATAAAATCTATTGGTATCTTTTTTTTTTAAATGTTATTTATTTTATTTTTTATCTATTTTATACCATGGAAAAATGTTCTATCATGCAGATACTAAACATTGATCATGAATATTTTCACTATCAGTAGAGATCCGTAAAGAGATAAGATCTGTTGGTATCGCTTTTTTACCAGTGTATGAGCGATTTATATGTATGCACATACATTTATCATATAGGCACTGAGCATTAATCATGAATATTTTTATCAACTATGTATATTGTGTATTTACTTTGTAAGTATACGCAGTCTCTGCTTATTCTGGACATGGATTCCTCTTGGCCTATATTTGCTGTTTCTCTAGTCAGTAATGCCACATTATAGTCTAAATATGTGCATATGCTAACGTAGTTACATATATACTATATCTAATGCATGTGTCATGTACAGATTTATTAAACTTTGTATAAACTTATGTATAAGTTTCTACATTTTAGGATCCATCAGGAAAAAAAGTTCAGATATTCAGACTGATTTTCTTTTGTTCAAGAGATCAAGATTTTTTTCTTCTCTTTGAAGCAATGTCGTCCTTATTGACCAGTGGTCCTATGTAAATGTTTATCTTGAAGAGGCATCAACATTTATAAATGTTTTTGGAGGATTAGGGAATAATTCATTTTAGTACCTGTGTAACCTCAGGGTCAAGAGCTTTTCCCCCAATCTGTCAGGATTCCCACTTATATAATGGGAACATCCCTCACATTTTCCCTTAACCCAAATGTTCCGTTTATGGCTATTATAGACCTCAATGATTCTTATCTGCACATCCCTATACTAAGGAATCACTTTCAGTTTCTGAGGTTTGTAAATCTGCAAGACACTGCCAGTTTCCCCCTCTGTGTTGGATAAAATCTTGCCGGTGATTAGAATCTGGACATTTCAGTTGCTCCTTATCTGGATGACATACTAGTGCAAGATTATTTCCTTTTGTTGGCTATTACTCACAAACTCCTGTCTTCTTTCAAGACTATGGTTGGAGTATCAATGTACCTAAAGCTACTTATATCCTTCTATAAGGATAGCCTTTACAGGAGCAATAATTGACTCAATCCTTATGCAACTAGTTTCCAGACGGTTCTTTGCAATATAAAGATTCAGAGGACATGTCTCTCCCCACAAAGAGCTACATTCTATTGGTAGCTCAGTGCATGGAGGCAGTGGATCTTATGGTAGCTGCTTCAGATGCAGTTTATTTTGTCCCCTTTTCTATTGAGAACGCCTTTAATGGCTATACTACCTTGGTGGTCACATAATTTTCTACATTTGGAACAACAGATTGCTTTGGATTTCTCCATCAGACCATCTTTTTCTTGAGGACACAGTCTGTCTGACCCTTGGGACATCCTTCCTTTGTCAGTCTTGGCATATTGTGCTGACAGATGCCAGTCTCTCAGGCTGGGTCGTGGTTAGGTTTCTCAGAGTGCAGTGATTTTGTATCCTTTAGAGGCAAGGTTACATTCAACAGTCTGGAACTCTGAGCAATCTTGGGCTCATCAGCCCTGGCTCCTTTTGAAAGAGGAATAGCTTATCCATTTCCAGTTGGACAATGTCTTGGTGTGGCCTCCATAAATCATCAAGGGGATAACCGCAGTCCACTTGCCATGCAGGAAGTGTCTAAAACTCCGTCTTAGGCAGAGAGGAAACCTTTCTTCCTATTGGAAATTCACATACCAGCTTGGAACAACTGTGAGGTGTATCATCTTAGCACTCAACCGCTCCATTCAAGAGAGTGGTCTCTCCATTAAGATATTTTTGATTGCTCAGTGATCAGAATGGGCTTACAGGACTTTGATCCGATGGCCTCTCACTTAAATTTCATGCTTCCAAGCTGTAGTGCAAGATCAAAAGATCCAAAGGCTCAAATAATAGACACCTTGGTATGTACATGGGACTTTCATCAAGCATACCAGTTTCCTTTGTTTTTCTTCCAGGAGTCATATTTGGACCAAACAGGAGTCAACGTCAGTAATATTATTTGCTCCAGCCTGGCCCTGCAGAACTTAGTATGTTGATAAAGTGTATATATATTCTTTCTTTCCATGGCTTCTTCCACTGAGACAAGACCTGTTGTCTCAAGGTTCTCTTTTCCTTCAGGATTTAAAATCTCTACATTTAATGGTGTGAAGTTCAAATTTTTGAGACACAGAGGTTTCTCACATTTGGTCATTAAAACTATGATGCAGACTATAAAGCCTGTAACACAAAGAATTTATCACAAGGTTTGGAAGACGTATTTTGATTGGTGTTTTTCCAGGGGGTTTTCTTTGTATTCTTTTATGATGGCCTTGACAAAGGTTTTGTTCACTAATATTCTCAAAGGTCAAATTACTGCTTTATTTGTTCTTTTTCTTAAGAAGTTGTCTAAACTTCCTGAGCTACAGAATTTTGTCCAGGTGTTAGAATTAGGCCAGTTGTGAAACCTATTTTTCCATCCTGGAATCTGAATCTAGTTGTCTTTTGAACTAAAGTATTCTTACTACTAGCAATTTCTTCAGCAAGGAGAGGTTTGAGTTGTCAACCTTGTCTTGTGATTTTTTTTTTTTTAAATAAATTTTTTATTGAAGTCATAAACAAATACAACATAAGGAATGTGTCCTAAATCAATGACAGATAAGAAGGTATACAGTGCTATTACATAAATATTGTCAGGTCCACTAATACAATTTATGCCTACCTACAATACCATTGTGAGATTAAAAAGAAGTACATATAGGCAGTTATCATCAGTGATGAGGCAACATGTGGCTAGAGAAATGACGGAGCAATGAGGTCAACTTAGGCCAGAAAGATATGTAAAATAAATATTATAAACCAATTTATCTAAATCGTTTGCAGGGGATTTAGACACTCTACAAGGAGACTTCAGTTTTTTAGTATAATATCATAGAAAAATAATACTGGGCCCCGCATTGTCATAGAAAATAAAGAGTAGGATATCTATTTGGATAGAATTAGAGCAAGGGGGTGTTGGCTTAATGATTATTCGGGGGAGGGGAATACAGCGGGCGAGAGCCGCTCTAAATAAGGTGAGGGGGAAGGTGAAAGGGCGGAGCCAGTCAGGATGTCAAACTAGTAAGCGCTTTCTGGCCTCTGAGCTTTCAATATAAAATACAAGAAAGGTTGTTTCCCAATTGTACTATGAGTAAATATGAAACTTGGAGAAATGTGTTGTTTTCTTTCACAATAGGAGCACTAAAGCACTAAAAGAGCATGGTATATAGAAATTTAGCAATAATTAGTTTGTACCTATGTAAGATGCAATGAAGCCTGACATCGAAAGATAGGCCAAGTAGCGTGTACATCTTATATTTACAACTGCATTATCTTTAGGGATATACTCACACCATTCAGATGTGATAGGAAATAGATTATAAGGAACTAAGGTAAAATAGGACTCCTTCAGACATATATACCGCACATAGCTAATGTAATTAGCAAGAGTCCATGAGCTAGTGACGTATGGGATATACATTCCTACCAGTAGGGGCAAAGTTTCCCAAACCTTAAAATGCCTATAAATACACCCCTCACCACACCCACAATTCAGTTTTACAAACTTTGCCTCCCATGGAGGTGGTGAAGTAAGTTTGTGCTAGATTCTACGTTGATATTGCATTCCCGGTTTTCCTCTCAGAGTGCAGTGAATGTCAGAGGGATGTGAAGAGAGTATTGCCTATTTGAATACAATGGTCTTCCTCTAGGGGATCTATTTCATAGGTTCTCTGTTATCGGTCATAGAGATTTCTTCACCTACCTCCCTTTTCAGATCGACGATATACTGATTCTCGTTTCAGTACTGGTTTGGCTATCTATATATGTAGATGAGTGTCTTAGGGTAAGTAAGTCTTATTTCTATTTATGACACTCTAAGCTATGGTGGGCACTTTATATGTAAAGTTCTAAATATATGTGTTTAAACTTATATTTGCCATGATTCAGGATATTCAGTATTCCTTCATTCAGACTGTCAGTTTCATTTTGGGAAAATGCATATAAATTTCTTTTTTCTTACCTTCAATTTTCAATTGACTTTTTTCAAATATTGCGGGCTGTTAGGCTCGCGGGTGCAGAAAATGCTTCTATTTATTGCGTCATTCTTGGCGCGAGACTTTTTTGGTGCAAAAATTTTGTCATTTCCGGCGTCATAGTTGGCGCCGGGAGTTTTTTCGTAATTGCGTCATTTTTGACGTATGTGTATTGCGGACGTTTTTTTTGGCGCCAAAAAATATGGGCGTCATTCTTGGCGCCAAAATGTGTGGGCGTCATTCTTGGCGCCAAAATGTGTGGGCGTCATTCTTGGCGCCAGTTTTTTTCACATTATTTCAGTCTCACTTTTTAGTTGCTTCTGGTTTTCTAGAAGCTTGATTCATTTTGCATTTTTTCCCATTCCTGAAAATGCCATTTAAGGAATTTGATAATTTTGCTTTATATGTTTTTTCTTTTACATATTGAAAGATTTCACTACCTGACCCTGCATCAGAATCTACTTCTGGAAAAGCGCTGACTGATGTCGGTTCTACCAAAGCTAAGTGCATTTGTTGTAAACTTTTGGTAACTGTTCCTCCGGCTGTTGTTTGTGATAGTTGTCATGATAAGCTATCAAAAGCAGATAGTATTTCCATTAGTAATAATCCATTACCTGTTGTTGTTCCTTCAACGTCTAATGTTCAGGATGTTCCTGTTAATGTTAAAGAATTTGTTTCTAAATCTATTTGGAAGGCTCTGTCTGTTATTCCTCCTTCTACTAAACGTAAGAGGTCTTTTAAAACTTCACATATTTCAGATGAATTTTTAAATGACCACCATCATTCTGACTTATCTATTTCTGATGTGGATCTATCTGATTCAGAAGATTCTACCTCAGATATTGACACTGATAAATCTTCATATTTATTTAAGATGGAGATTATTCGTTCTTTACTTAAGGAAGTGTTGATTGCTTTAGATATGGAGGAGTCTAGTCCTCTTGATATTAAAACTACTAAGCGTTTAAATGCAGTTTTTAAACCTCCTGTGGTTATTCCAGAAGTTTTTCCAGTTCCTGATGCTTTTTCAGAAGTAATTTCTAGGGAATGGAATAGTTTGGGTACTTCATTTACTCCTTCTCCAAGGTTTAAGAAATTGTACTCTTTGCCATCTGATAGATTAGAGTTTTGGGATAAAATCCCCAAAGTTGATGGGGCTATTTCTACTCTTGCTAAATGTACTACTATTCCTACGGCAGATAGTACTTTGTTTAAAGATCCTTTAGATAGGAAGCTTGAATCCTTTCTAAGGAAGGCTTATTTATGTTCAGGTAATCTTCTGAGACCTGCTATTTCTTTGGCTGATGTTGCTGCAGCTTCAACTTTCTGGTTGGAGGCTTTAGCGCAACAAGTGTCAGACCATAATGCTTATAGCATTGTTAAACTTCTTCAACATGCTAATAACTTCATTTGTGATGCCATTTTCAATATCATTAGAATTGATGTCAGGTATATGTCTTTAGCTAGAAGAGCTTTATGGCTTAAGTCTTGGAATGCAGATATGACTTCTAAGTCAACATTGCTTTCTCTTTCTTTCCAAGTTAATAAATTATTTGGTTCTCAGTTAGACTCAATCATTTCAACGGTTACTGGGGAGAAGGGAGCCTTTTTACCTCAGGATAAATAATCTAAAGGTAAATATAGGGCTGCTAATCGTTTTCGTTCCTTTCGTCAGAATAAGGAACAAAAGCCTGACCCTTCCTCTAAAGGAACAGTTTCCGTTTGGAAACCTTCTCCAGTCTGGAATAAATCCAAGCCTTTCAGAAAGTCAAAACCAGCTCCCAAATCCGCATGAAGGTGCGGCCCTCATTCCAGCTCAGCTAGTAGGGGGCCGGTTACGATTTTTCAAAGATGTTTGGATCGATTCGATTCAAAGTCTTTGGATTCAGAACATTGTTTCACAAGGGTACAGAATAGGTTTCAGGGTAAGACCGCCTGTGAGAAGATTCTGTCCAGTAAACCCAGTAAAGGCTCAAGCGTTTCTGAAATGTGTTTCAGATCTGGAGTCAGCTGGGGTAATTATGCCAGTTCCAGTTCTGGAATGGGGCCTGGGGTTTTACTCAAATCTGTTCATTGTACCAAAGAAGGAGAATTCCTTCAGACCAGTTCTGGATCTAAAAATATTGAATCGTTATGTAAGGATACCAACATTCAAGATGGTAACTAAGGACTATTCTGCCTTTTGTTCAGCAAGGGCATTATATGTCCACAATAGACTTACAGGATGCATATCTTCATATTCCAATTCATCTGGATCACTATCAGCTCCTGAGATTCTCTTTTCTAGACAAGCATTACCAGTTTGTTGCTCTTCCTTTTGGCCTAGCTACAGCTCCAAGGATCTTTTCGAAGGTTCTCGGTGCCCTTCTCTCTGTAATCAGGGAGCAGGGTATTGCAGGATTTCCTTATTTGGACGATATCTTGGTACTTGCTCAGTCTTTACATTCTGCAGAATCTCACACGAATCAACTTGTGTTGTTTCTTCAAAGACATGGTTGGATGATCAATTTACCAAAGAGTTCCTTGATTCCTCAGACAAGGGTAACCTTTTTAGGTTTCCAAATAGATTCAGTGTTACAGAAAAGAGACGTCTGAAATTGGTTCCAACTTGTCGAAACCTTCAGTCTCAATCTTTCCCTTCGGTAGCTTTGTGCATGGAAATTTTAGGTCTCATGACTGCTGCATCGGACGCAATCCCTTTTGCTCATTTTCACATGAGACCTCTCCAGCTTTGTATGCTGAACCAATGGTGCAGGGATTATACAAAGATATCACAATTAATATCCTTAAATCCCAATGTTCGTTTTTCTCTGACTTGGTGGTTGGATCACCATCGTTTAGTTCAAGGGGCCTCTTTTGTTCGTCCAACCTGGACTGTGATCTCAACAGATGCGAGTTTTTCAGGTTGGGGAGCTGTATGGGGATCTCTGACAGCGCAGGGCAGGGGGTTTGGGAATCTCAGTAGGCGAGATTACCAATCAATATTTTGAAACTCCATTGCCATTTTCAGAGCTCTTTAGTTCTGGCCTCTTCGGAAGAGAGAATCGTTTATTTGTTTTCAGACAGACAATGTCACAACAGTGGCATATGTCAATCATCAAGAGGGGACTCACAGTCCTCCGGCTATGAAAGAAGTATCTCAGATACTTGTATGGGCTGAATCCAGTCCCTGTCTAATTTCTGCGGTTTACATCCCAGGTATAGACAATTGGGAAGCGGATTATCTCAGTCGCCAGATGTTACATCTGGGTGAATGGTCTCTTCACCCAGAGGTATTTCTTCAGATTGTTCAAATTTGGGGGCATCCAGAAATAGATCTGATGGCCTCTCATCTAAACAAGAAACTTCCCAGGTATCTGTCCAGATCCAGGGATCCTCAGGCGGAAGCGGTGGATGCGTTGTCACTTCCTTGGAATTATCAACCTGCTTATATCTTTCCGCCTCTAGTTCTTCTTCCAAGAGTGATTTCCAAAATTATAATGGAGCGTTGGTTTGTACTGCTGGTGGCTCCAGCATGGCCGCACAGGTTTTGGTATGCGGATCTCGTTCGGATGGCAAGTTGCCAACCTTGGACACTTCCGTTAAGGCCAGACCTTCTATCAGGATCTCAAATCGTTAAATTTGAAGGTATGGAGTTTGAACGCTTAATACTTAGTTATAGAGGTTTCTCTGATTCAGTGATTAATACTATGTTACAGGCTCGTAAATTTGTGTCTAGGAAGATCTATTACCGAGTCTGGAAGACTTACATTTCTTGGTGTTCTTCACATAAATTTTCTTGGCATTCTTTTAGAATTCCTAGAATTTTACAATTTCTTAAAGATGGTTTGGATAAGGGTTTGTCTGCAAGTTCCTTGAAAGGTCAAATCTCTGCTCTTTCGGTTCTTTTTCACAGAAAGATTGCTAATCATCCTGATATTCATTGTTTTGTACAGGCTTTGGTTCGAATCAAGCCTGTCATTAAGTCAATTTCTCCTCCTTGGAGTCTCAATTTGGTTCTGAGGGCTTTACAGGCTCCTCCGTTTGAACCTATGCATTTTCTGGATATTAAATTACTTTCCTGGAAAGTTTTGTTCCTTTTGGCCATCTCTTCTGCTAGAAGAGTTTCTGAATTATCTGCTCTTTCTTGTGAATCTCCTTTTCTGATTTTTCATCAGGATAAGGCGGTGTTGCGGACTTCATTTAAATTTTTACCTTAAGTTGTGAATTCTAACAACATTAGTAGAGTAATTGTTGTCCCTTCATTGTGTCCTAATCCTAAGAATTCTCTGGAGAGATCTTTACATTCTTTGGATGTAGTTAGAGCTTTGAAATATTATGTTGAAGCTACTAAAGACTTCAGAAAGACTTCTAGTCTATTTGTTAAATTTTCTGGTTCTAGGAAAGGTCAGAAGGCTTCTGCCATTTCTTTGGCGTCTTGGTTAAAGTCTTTGATTCATCATGCTTATGTGGAGTCGGGTAAATCCCCTCCTCAAAGGATTACGGCTCATTCTACTAGGTCAGTTTCTACTTCCTGGGGTTTTAGGAATGAAGCTTCTGTTGATCAGATTTGCAAAGCAGCAACTTGGTCTTCTTTGCATACTTTTACTAAATTCTACCGTCTTGATGTTTTCTCTTCTTCTGAAGCAGTTTTTGGTAGAAAAGTACTTCAGGCAGCAGTTTCAGTTTGATTCTTCTGCTTATAATTTCAGTTTTTTTCATTATAAGATTAAAACTTTTTGATTTGGGTTGTGGATTATTTTTTTCAGCAGAATTGGCTGTCTTTATTTTATTCCTCCCTCTCTAGTGACTCTTGCGTGGAAGTTCCACATCTTGGGTATCTACTATCCCATACGTCACTAGCTCATGGACTCTTGCCAATTACATGAAAGAAAACATAATTTATGTAAGAACTTACCTGATAAATTCTTTTCTTTCATATTAGGAAGAGTTTTGTAATTGTAGAGGAGAGATTATATTATACTTCATATTAATTCCCCAACAAAATTATACTATATATACACTGGAAAAAGTAGTACTTTGTATATATTAAACCTGTATAAAGGGAATTATTCCCTTACCAAATAGTAAACTGGGGGGTGCTCAATATCCTGAATAAACATAAGAAAATATAAGTAGAGAAAAATGGATATAACAGAGCAGGCAAAAAAATACTGAATAAGGATAATTCAGTGTATCAATGGACTTGCTGAGTTCGGGCTTATTGGATAATAAAACATAACTTTTAATTGTATTAGAATAAAAAGTATAAGTGGTGACAAACCATTCACTCATTCAACTCATTCATAGTGTGCATAAAAACAGTTAAAATTAGTTGTGAATGCTGCAATGCCAGGTATAAACCATTCAGCAAAAGTCCATGAGGCCCACCCTTTTTGTGGTGGTTATGATTTTTTTGTATAAAGCACAATTATTCCAATTCCTTATTTTTGATGCTTTCGCTCCTTTCTTATCACCCCACTTCTTGGCTATTCATTAAACTGAATTGTGGGTGTGGTGAGGGGTGTATTTATAGGCATTTTAAGGTTTGGGAAACTTTGCCCCTCCTGGTAGGAATGTATATCCCATACGTCACTAGCTCATGGACTCTTGCTAATATGAAAGAAATGAATTTATCAGGTAAGTTCTTACATAAATTATGTTTTATCCATGGAAGAGTAGTTGCTATATTATAAATCTGACCTACCTTAGATAAGCGGAACAAATTTTTTAGATGAGTCGGTGGTAACACCAAACTTTGCAGAATAAACAGTAATGCCCATATACAAAGATATGATGTAGTAGATGTGTGCAAGGTTATGCTTTTCCTTATGAATTAGATTAGCACAGCCAGGGCCATTCAGCAAATAGTGAGGAGACAATACCGCTTTCAGCTTGGAAATGTCAGTGAGCGTTAGTAACTAACATGCCCTTTTAACTAATAGCCTGACATATACTCTACATATCACATCAAAGTGTCAAGTATAAAGTAACTAAATGGCTACATAAGCGGCCCTTAGTACAAGATGCAATGTGTAAGACTCATATAATCTAATGATCTATCTTATACCAGATTTCTAATAATAAATAATCAGGAGGCCATTTGACCGCTAAGGAAACAGTCAGCTAAATATTAGACGTGCTAGAGAATTTATAGAACTATATGTAAGTGAGATAAGCACAGGCCTGATTAGTAAGTACCATCAACCACTACTGCAGTAGGTGGACTGATTGTAAAATTTGGGTGAGAACTAGAACTGATCCAGTCAGAGTAAATAAATACACACATATGCACAGGCACACGTATACACATCCACATACATACACATATGTAAGGTAATAATCATCACTTAGTCTGCTTTCTCTGACACATATATAGATACACAACTAAGTCTGTCACAGATAAATATAGAGATAAAACTTGGGAAACGTACATATCAACATAGATACATTAATCTATACAGTAGGGGCTCCATAAAAGAGTACAATATGCTCAGGGATTTAACTTATTTAAGTAAATGGGAGATGTGGGGATGTGTCACTAGACCATATATCTAGTGTGAGATTGTATAGACAGCATTGCACCACTGAGTTTCCAGCAGGTATATATTGGAATATAGGGTATATCGGACAGCTAAATATATTCTAGTGCTATAGAATAGACTCATGCGGAATCTAAACTAGGCTGTTATGATAGCTGAGATTTCACGGTCATTTAACATAGCTATTGCCCCCAGTGAGAGAAAATAATACTCTAGAGAACTGAAACAGTATATTTAATTGAACAGTGATGTTACTATGATAAATATTAAAAAGTGCTAGCTTTTTATAATTAGTAGGGACCTGCAGTAGATTGTACACGAGTGAAGTATATACCACACTATAGCATTCAAGGAGGGTCTCCCTTTGTGTAGCATGCAAACAATGTTAAGGGTATAAAAGTAGGCAGGTATGAAATACGTCCTCCACAAGTGCACTAGGAGTGATACAGTAATTAAAAAAAAAACATACTAGGGGATAGCGGTTATGAGAGGAGACATTTCTGTTGTGCAAATCTAGGTCTCCCGCGCCTTGTTAAATGGCTATGAACTGTGTATAATGACATAAACATCTAAAAATCCACAGGATGAGCATATGTAAAGCTAGGAGAGCCTAAATGTAAAGTCTTGATCATAAATAGGCTAGCAAACGTCAAGCCAAAGATATAACAGGGAACTTATGGGAGGAAGAGATAACAACAAACACATAATGTCGTAGGTACAGGCTAAGGAACTTCACTATATTGAGAACTAAAGTCTGTCATTACTGTAACTTGTCCCTCTGCTTCATCCATTGTCCACCAACTTGCGAGAGGAATAGCGCTCATGTCCAGCTTGTCGCCAGCAGTGCCATAATGGCTGTCTGACCTCAGGGGGGAAACCATCCATAGCCCTCCCAGCCATGGCAGTTAGAAAAGCCTCGCAGTCTACAAACAGAGCGACAGTGAGCAGCTTTGACTCAACACAAGATCTGTCAGGAAGGGGAACAAGCTCCGGTATCAAAAATCTTACAGGATCTGACCACGGCCTTGCTGGTGAGTCCTTTAGGTTACTACCAGTGTGTGCAAACATTGAGACCCGTATAGTCCCAGCTTCCCACTGCTGAGGACTTGTCTCTTCTTCTTTAGCGGTAGTGGGCTGCAGGGAGCTTAGTTGGTTGTAGCGTTGCGTTGGTTCGGCTCTATGAGGCGCAGGACGTCGTCTAACTACACTATGCGAGTTCTCCGGGTATTGAGATATATCGCAACTCTCATGTGGTGCTTCCGGTATACATCCTCTAGTAGAGTCCATAGCCTTACTTGCTGTCGGGGCATCTTGGTTCCGGTTCATAGCTGCTCCAAGCACTGTGGCGAGTTTGTACTGATGAGCATCCAAAGTGGACATCAAGTTGTGTAACATAGCTATAACTTGCCCCTCCATAGTGTAGTATTTGGCTAAGTCTCCAGCATGAGCAAGAGTGCGCAGATGTTCTTTAAGATGGCGGTTTGCCCCGTTCAGCTATTATAGCAGGCCAAAGAGATTCTTGTACCGATGTGGTGTCTATCACTATGTTTTCAGTGTCATTGAAACGTTAGTTCTACACTCCAGAGCTTAATGAAAAATAGAACTTAGTAGATGATTCCTCAATTTGCTCAATATAATGAGATATTTAGATAAACATCAGGAGCTCTAGAAAGATGCATCTTGTTGCTGCGGCAGTTGGCTCCGCCCCCCTTGTCTTGTGATTTTAATTGTCTAATTATTCACAAGGAAGAAGGCTGTACTTCGTACTAAATATGATTTTCTTTCTAAGGTAGTTTCTACAGAAAATACCAATCAAGACTGTTGTTTCTTCATTTTGTTTAGATCCTGTTAACTCTAAGTAGCGGCTATTACATAATCTTAATGAAGTCAGAGCCTTGAAATTCTAATTCCAAGCTACTAAAGATTTCAGACAAACATCTAGTTTGTTTTTTCACTACTCTGGGACTCGTAAGGGGCAGAAAGCTATTCACTAGGCTTACTTGAAGGCAGGAAATTCACTGCCTAAATGTATTACAGCTCTTTCTACAAGAAAAGTTGCAACATCATGGGTTTTTAAAAATTATTCATTTTTGGATCAGATTTGCAGTACTTAAGGCTGCAGTGTTGGCTTAATATGAACTGCCAGAAAAATTGTCCCACCCTTTTCGTGACAGAGACCATCTGCTTGCGTATTAACCTCATATGTTATGGAGGACTGTGGACCATTATAATATTACGAAAGAAAACAAAATTTATGCTTTTTTATAGATTTTATTTCGGAATGATTGTCCACAGGTCCTGCCCGTTTCAATTTTTGAGGGCGACAATTCTAATGACACCCCATACAGAACCTGCTTTGTCTTTCCTACCTCTATGTTTCCTATATTCTACTCAGCTATACTTTAAACAAAGAGAGAGGTAGGAGGGATTTTAAGCTCTGATATGGGTTCTTGACCACCACCTAGTGGCAGGAACAGGGCCAGCTCAAGATATTGTGCTGCCTGGGTCCAAGAATGCAATGACGCCCCAAAGTAGTAACATCATTACTGATTAGCCAACATATCAACCTACTAGCCTGGCTGCTGACCTTACTAAGCCTACCTGCATGCAACCGATTCTCATGGAAGGAAGTTAGGGAAGAGATGCACTTTTCCCACCTTGAATGTCACCCCTGACCTGGGTCTTTGTGCATGATAAGGTTATGCTGCTGGGAAACTGTAACTTACCCAACAGAGGCAGAGGACAGGCGTGGTTTGGGTCTAACAGTGACTGAGTCACTAAAGTGCTGCCCCTTATAAAGTACTTCCAGGGTCTGTTGGACCCACTTGGTCCCATGGTTGAGCCGGCCCAGGGAAGAAAATATATCCCATATGTTATGGAGGACTGTGGACCATCATCATTCCGAAAGAAAATAATTTATCAAGTAAAAATAAATGTTGCTCATTATTTTTTTCGACCAGTTTAAAGTTTTTGCATCTGTGAAACAGTTGAAGGAAAGGTGTAGCAGACCATACTTCTTCAGACCTAAGCAGAGGTTTTTTTCCACCCTTTCCTTTGTGGTTGAGTACAGATACCGACCACGAGAATAAAAGTATTTATTATTTCAATAAATATATTCACACTCAAGGTAGAACTATTTTAAACCTGCAATTTTAGACATACTTGTTTCTCTTGTAAAGGTGTATCCAGTCCACGGGTTCATCCATTACTTGTGGGATATTCTCCTTCCCAACAGGAAGCTGCAAGAGGACACCCACAGCAGAGCTGTCTATATAGCTCCTCCCCTAACTGCCACCCCCAGTCATTCTCTTGCAGCTCTCGACAAGAAAGGAAGTATCAAGAGAGATGTGGTGACTTAGAGTAGTTTTTACCTTCAATCAAAAGTTTGTTATTTTTAAACGGTACCGGCGTTGTACTGTTTTTACTCTCAGGCAGAAATTGGAAGAAGACTTCTGCCTGGAGGTTTGATGATCTTAGCGGTTTGTAACTAAGGTCCTTTGCTGTTCTCACACATAACTGAAGGGTATGGAAAGAAAACTTCAGTTGGGGGGACGGTCTGCATATTGCCTGCTTTGAGGTATGTTCAGTATATTGTTTTCTAGAGAGATGATAAGTTCTAGAAAATTCTGACAGTGCCTGGTATATTTAAGGTAAGCCTGATACAGTGATTTAACAACTGGGATCATGCTTGCAAAAAGGGATAATATTCATGTTAATACCTATATTACTTAGTGTAAAAACGTTTGCATGATTTATAAATAAAAACGTTTTTACTTTGAGGGTGATAAATCTTTATTTGGGGCCTAGTTTCCACATGACTTGTTAGATTTCTCCTAGGAGTATTTTTTTAAGGCCCTCTGACTTTGAGTGCATGGTGGGAGGGGCCTATTTTCGTTTTCAGTCTGAGACATCCAGCTTCCCTGAAGGAGTCCTCTGGCTTATAGGACCTCTATAGAGGGTTTTGTTCCTGCAAAAATCGTTTTTAAAGGCAGGTAGGAGCCACAGCAGAGCTGTGGCAGTGTGTTTGACTGTTTGTTAACAGAATTAATGTTTTTCTAATTCGTTTTTGGGCCTGAGGGGTTAATCATCCATTTGCAAGTGGGTGCAATGCTGCTTTAGTCCCTTATACACACTGTAAATTTCGTAGAGTTTACTAATTTTTTTCACTGTTTTGCAGTTTATGTGGTAGTTTTTATCTCTTAAAGGCACAGTACCGTTTTTTATTATTGCTTTTTTCAAATTTATTAAAGTGTTTTCCAAGCTTGCTGGTCTCATTACTAGTCTGTTAAACATGTCTGACATAGAGGAAACTCCTTGTTCATTATGTTTAGAAGCCATTGTGGAACCCCCTCTTAGAATGTGTACCAAATACACTGACCTTTCTATAAGTTATAAAGACCATATTATGGCTTTTAAAGATTTATCACCAGAGGTTTCTCAGACTGACAAAAGGGAGGTTATGCCACCTAGCTCTCCCCACGGGTCAGAACCTATAACTCCCGCTCAAGTGACGCCAAGTACATCTAGTGCGTCCAATGCGTTTACCTTACAAGACATGGCGGCAGTTATGAATCATACCCTCACAGAGGTATTGTCCAAACTGCCAGGGTTACAAGGAAAGTGAGACTGCTCTGGGGCTAGAACAAATACAGAGCTTTCTGACGCTTTAGTAGCTATGTCTGATATACCCTCACAATGTGCAGAAGTTGAAGCAGGAGAGCTTCTATCTGTGGGTGACTTCTCTGATTTAGGGAAGGCGTTACTTCAGTCTGACTCTGAAATTACAGTATTTAAATTTAAGCTTGAACACCTCCGCGTGTTGCTCAGGGAGGTTTTAGCGACTCTGGATGACTGTGACACCATTGTAGTCCCAGAGAAATTGTGTAAAATGGACAAATACTTTGCAGTGCCTGTTTACACTGATGTTTTTCCAATCCCTAAGAGGTTTTCAGAAATTATTACTAAGAAATGGGATAGACCAGGTGTGCCGTTCTCTCCCCCTCCTGCTTTTAAGAAAATGTTTCCTATAGATGCCGCTACACGGGACTTGTGGCAGACGGTCCCTAAGGTGGAGGGAGCAGTCTCTACCCTAGCTAAGCATACAACTATTCCTGTCGAGGACAGTTGTGCTTTCCTAGATCCTATGGATAAGAAATTAGAGGGTTTCCTTAAGAAAATCTTTATACAACAAGGTTTTATTCTCCAGCCTCTTGCATGCATTGCCCCAGTCACTGCTGCAGTGGCTTTTTGGTTCGAGTCTCTGGAGGAGGCTTTACAGGTAGAGACCCCGTTGGATGATATCCTTGACAGGCTTAAAGCTCTTAAGTTAGCCAATTCATTTATTTCTGACGCCATTTTTCATTTAACCAAGCTAACGGCTAAAAATTCAGGTTTTGCCATTCAGGCACGTAGGGCGCTATGGCTTAAATCCTGGTTAGCTGATGTCACTTCAAAGTCTAAACTTCTCAAGATCCCCTTCAAAGGGCAGACCCTATTTGGACCTGGACTGAAGGAGATTATTTCTGATATTACTGGAGGAAAGGCCACGCCCTTCCCCATGATAGGTCCAACAAGTTAAGGACCAAACAGACTAATTTTCGTTCCTTTCGAAACTTCAAGAGTGGCGCAGCTTCTTATTCTACAAAACAAGAGGGAAATTTTTGCCCAGTCCAAGCTAGTCTGGAGACCTAACCAGGCTTGGAACAAGGGGAAACAGGCTAAAAAGCCTGCTGCTGCCTCTAAGACAGCATGAAGGAATAGCCCCCAATCCGGGACCGGATCTAGTGGGGGGCAGACTTTCTCTCTTCGCCCAGGCTTGGGGAAGAGACTTCCAGGATCCCTCGGCTCTGGAGATTGTTTCCCATGGATATCTTCTGGATTTCAAAGCTTCATCTCCAAAGGGGAGATTTCATCTCTCACAATTATCTGCAAACCAGATAAAGAGAGAGGCATTCTTACATTGCATTCAAGGCCTACTAGTTATGGGAGTGATCCACCCAGTTGCAAAGGAGGAACAGGGGCAGGGCTTCTATTCAAATCTGTTTATAGTTCCCAAGAAAGAGGGAACTTTCAGAACAATCTTGGATCTTAAGATCCTAAACAAATTTCTCAGGGTCCCATCCTTCAAGATGGAGACTATTCGAACCATCCTACCTATGATCCAGGAGGGTCAATATATGACGATTTAAAGGATGCTTATCTACATATTCCGATACACAGTGATCATCATCAGTTTCTCAGGTTCGCCTTCCTAGACAGGCATTACCAGTTTGTGGCTCTTCCCTTCGGGTTAGCCACGGCACCAAGAATCTTTACGAAGGTTCTAGGGTCCCTTCTGGCGGTTCTAATACTGCGGGGTATAGCAGTAGCCCCTTACCTAGACGACATCCTGATACAGGCGTCAACTTTTCAAATCGCCAGGTCCCATACGGACATTGTTCTGGCATTCCTAAGGTCTCACGGGTGGAAGGTGAACGAAGGAAAGAGTTCTCTCTCACCTCTCACAAGAGTTTCCTTCCTAGGAACTCTGATAGATTCAGTAGAAATGAAGATTTATCTGACAGAGGTCAGGTTGTCAAAACTTCTAACTCCCTGCCATGCTCTTTATTCCATTTCTCGTCCGTCAGTGGCTCAGTGTATGGAGGTAATCAGATTAATGGTAGCGGCAATGGACATAGTTCCGTTTGCCTGCCTACATCTCAGACCACTGCAACTCTGCATGCTCAGTCAGTGGAATGGGGATTACACAGATTTGTCCCCTCTACTAAGTCTGGATCAAGAGACCAGGGATTCTCTTCTCTGGTGGCTATCTTGGGTCCATCTGTCCAAGGGAACGAGTTTCCGCAGGCCAGAATGGACTATAGTAACGACAGATGCCAACCTTCTGGGCTGGGGTGCGGTCTGGAACTCCCTGAAGGCTCAGGTTTCATGGACTCAGGAGGAGGCCCTCCTTCCGATAAACATTCTGGAACTAAGAGCGATATTCAATGCTCTTCAGGCTTGGCCTCAGCTAGCTGCGGGCAGGTTCATCAGATTTCAGTCGGACAACATCACTACTGTAGCCTATATCAACCATCAGGGGGGAACAAGGAGCCCCCTGGCAATGTTGGAGGTTTCAAAGATAATTCTATGGGCAGAGGTTCTCTTGCCATCTCTCAGCTATCCATATCCCAGGAGTAGAGAACTGGGAGGCGGACTTTCTAAGTCGGCAGACTTTTCATCCGGGGGAGTGGGAGCTCCATCCGGAGGTATTTGCCCAGTTGATCCAACTTTGGGGCAAACTAGAACTGGATCTCATGGCGTCTCATCAGAACGCCAAGCTTCCTTGTTACGGGTCCAGGGATCCCAAGGCAGCGCTGATAGATGACTCTAGCAGCGCCCTGGTCCTTCAGCCTGGCTTATGTGTTTCCACCGTTTCCTCTGCTCCCTCGTCTGATTGCCAAGATCAAGCAGGAGAGAGCTTCAGTGATTTTGATAGCCCCTGCGTGGCCAAGCAGGACTTGGTATGCAGATCTGGTGGACATGTCATCCTTTCCACCATGGACTCTGCTGCTAAGGCAGGACCTTCTACTTCAAGGTCCCTTCAAATATCCAAATCTAATTTCTCTACGTCTGACTGCTTGGAGATTGAACGCTTGATTCTATCAAAGCGTGGTTTTTCCGAATCGGTCATTGATACCTTAATTCAGGCTCGGAAGCCTGTCACCAGGAAAATCTATCATAAGATATGGTGTAAATATCCTCATTGGTGTGAATCCAAGGGTTACTCATGGAGTAAGTTCAGGATTCCTAGGATATTATCTTTTCTCCAAGAAGGATTGGAGAAGGGTTTGACAGCTAATTCCTTAAAGGGACAGATTTCTGCTCTGTCTATTCTTTTGCACAAACGTCTAGCTGAGGTTCCAGACGTTCAGGCGTTTTGTCAGGCTTTAGTTAGGATCAAGCCTGTGTTTAAACCTGTTCTCTGCCATGGAGTTTAAATTTAGTTCTTAAAGTTCTTCAAGGGGTTCCGTTTGAACCTTTGCATTCCATAGATATTAGCTTTTATCTTGGAAAGTTCTGTTTTAATAGCTATCTCCTCGGCTCGAAGAGTTTCGGAGTTATCTGCTTTACAATGTGATTCCCCTTATCTAATTTTCCATGCAGATAAGGTAGTTTTACGTACCAAACCTGGGTTTCTTCCTAAGGTGGTATCTAATAAGAATATCAATCAGGTGATTGTTGTTCCTTCACTATGTCCTAATCCTTCTTCAAAGAAGGAACGTCTATTACACAATCTTGATGTGGTTCGTGCTTTAAAGTTTTATTTACAAGCTACGAAGGATTTTCGTCAAACATCTGCTTTGTTTGTTGTCTACTCTGGACAGAGGAGAGGCCAAAAGGCTTCGGCAACTTCTCTTTCGTTTTGGCTAAGAAGTATAATACGCTTAGCTTATGAGACTGCTGGCCAGCAGCCTCCTGAAAGAATTACAGCTCATTCTTCTAGAGCAGTAGCTTCCACATGGGCTTTTAAACATGAGGCCTCTGTTGAACAGATTTGAAAGGTGGCGACTTGGTCTTCGCTTCATACCTTTTCTAAATTCTATAAATTTGATACTTTTGCTTCTTCGGAGGCTATTTTTGGGAGAAAGGTCTTACAGGCAGTGGTGCCTTCCGTTTAAGTTCCTGCCTTGTCCCTCCCTTCATCAGTGTCCTAAAGCTTTGGTATTGGTATCCCACAAGTAATGGATGAACCCGTGGACTGGATCACCTTTACAAGAGAAAACAAAATTTATGCTTACCTGATGAATGTATTTCTCTTGTGGTGTATCCAGTCCACGGCCCGCCCTGTCATTTTAAGGCAGGTGTTTTTTATTTTTAAACTACAGTCACCACTGCACCCTACAGTTTCTCCTTTTTTTCTTGCTTGTCTTCGGTCGAATGACTGGGGGTGGCAGTTAGGGGAGGAGCTATATAGACAGCTCTTCTGTGGGTGTTCTCTTGCAGCTTCCTGTTGGGAAGGAGAATATCCCACAAGTAATGGATGAACCCGTGGACTGGATACACCACAAGAGAAATAAATTTATCAGGTAAGCATCAATTTTGTTTTTAATTATGTCTACACCTCAGAGTGGTTTCACTATGACACTTATTTCTCCAAATGTTTTGCTTGGCTGTCCATGAATGTGAGTGTTTTTGTGCTTACTGCAGTACTCACTTGCCATACTGATATCGGCCTGTTTCTAGTGTGAAGAATGCAAGTTATTGGTGAGAATATAATTCTGCTTTTTAATATAATTCTGCTTTTGATTTATTTGTTGACTATTTCTGTGCTGCGTACTTCCATAAGTTTAATCATAGACTATATTTTTGTTTGTTCATGCAGTTTGAAGAACTTAAGTGAATACACATCTTGGTCTGAGATATTTACAAGTTAGCGATAGCGATTTAAAGTGACGGTTTATTGTAAAATAGTTTTTCTTTTGTAAGGTGTATCCAGTCCACGGGTTCATCCATTACTTGTGGGATATTCTCCTTCCCAACAGGAAGTTGCAAGAGGACACCCACAGCAGAGCTGTCTATATAGCTCCTCCCCTAACCCCCACCCCCAGTCATTCTCTTGCAAATCTCGACAAGGGAAGTATCAAGAGATATGTGGTGACTTAGTGTAGTTTTATCTCCAATCAAGAGTTTGTTATTTTTAAACGGTACCGGCGTTGTACTGTTTTACTCTCAGGCAGAAATTAGAAGAAGAATTCTGCCTGGAGGTTGATGATCTTAGCGGTTTGTAACTAAGGTCCATTGCTGTTCTCACACTCAACTGAAGAGTATGGGAAAACTTCAGTTGGGGGAACGGTCTGCAGATTACCTACTTTGAGGTATGTTAATTATTTTTATTGCTAGACAGATGAACAAGTTCTAGAAAATGCTGACAGAGCCTTGTGTATTTGAGTTAAGCTTGATGCAGTGATTTAACGACGACTGGGCTCATGCTTACAAAACAGGGTAATACTCATGTTAATATTATTTAGTGTAAAAACGTTTACATATTTTCATAAATAGAACGTGTTTTTTCTCTGCGGGAGATAAATCATTATTTGGGGCCTAGTTTTCCACATGGCTAGTCAGATACTCCTAGGAGTATTTTCTTAAGGCCCCTCTGACATCCAGTACATGATGGGAGGGGCCTATTTTAGCGCTCTAGCTGCGCAGTTTTAATTCAAACTGAGACATCCAGCTTCCCTAGAGGAGTCCTTTGGCATCTGAGGACCACTTTAAAGTTTTATGCCTTCACCAAATCGTATTTGAGGGCAGGTAGGAGCCTCATCAGAGCTGTGGCAAGGTGCTCAACCGTTTTTTAACGGTGGTTGACGTTTTTAAATCCGGTTTTGGGGCTAAGGGGTTAACCATCCATTTGCAAGTGGGTGCAATCTTGCTTTAGTCCCTTACACACACTGTAAACATTTCGAAGACTATATTATATTTTTACACTGTTTTGCAGTTTAAGTGCTAGTTTTTTTCTCTTAAAGGGCCACTGTAAGTAAATATTTTCTATGCCTGTTACTAACTAACTACCCCAAATACGCTTTTTATCAATAGCATTTCATTAACATATCTCTACCGTATATCAGAAATCTTGTCTGCAAATTTAATTGTTTTTCAAACCCACTCTGTGGGTATCCTTTGCTCTGTACCAATCCGTTTACAATACCTAGGTTTCAAAATGGCGCTTTAAACACAAAGTTATTGTTTTAAGTATTTTGAACACTCAGTGCTGAAACTAGTGGGCAGGATAACGTGACATCATCGGCGAATAAAAGATATAACTTTTAGAACGTTATGAAACTTTGTTTTGGAGAAAATATAGGTCAGTAGGTTTTAATTAATGTTTATTAACTTTAATATGTTAGTTGTTTAGCTTAAAAATTATAACAGAAAGTAATCCTTTAAAGGCACAGTAACGTTTTTGTTTAATTGCTGTTTCACCTTTATTAAAGTGTTTTCCAAGCTTGCTTGTCTCATTACTAGTCTGTTAAACATGTCTGACATAGAGGAAACTCCTTGTTCAATATGTTTGGAAGCCATTGTGGAACCCCCTCTTAGAATGTGTACCAAATGTACTGAAATGTCTATAAACTATAAAGACCATATTATGGCGCTTAAAGATTTATCTCCAGAGGATTCTCTGACTGAAAAAAGGGAGATTATGCCATCTAGCTCACCCCCATGTGTCAGAACCTATAACCTCCGCTCAAGTGAAGCCAAGTACATCTAGCGCGTCTAATACTTTTACCTTACAGGACATGGCGGCAGTTATGAATGCTACCCTCTCAGAGGTATTGTCCAAACTGCCAGGGTTACAAGGAAAGCGAGACAGCTCTGGGGCCAGAATTAATACAGAGCTTTCTGATGCTTTAATACCTGTGTCCGATATACCCTCACAATGCTCAGAAGCTGAGGGAGAAGAGCTTCTATCTGTGGGTGACATTTGAGATTCAGGGAAGGTGTTGCTTCAGTCTGATTCTGAAATGACAGCGTTTAAATTTAAGCTCGAACACCTCCTCTTATTGCTTAGGGAGGTTTTAGCGACTTTTTCCCATAGATGCCGCCATACGGGACTCGTGGCAGACGGTCCCTAAGGTGGAGGGAGCAGTCTCTACCCTAGCTAAGCGTACAACTATCCCCGTTGAGGACAGTTGTGCTTTCCTAGATCCTATGGATAAAAAATTGGAGGGTCTCCTTAAGAAAATTTTTATACATCAAGGTTTTATTCTCCAGTCTCTTGCATGCATTGCCCCAGTTACTGCTGCAGCGGCTTTTTGGTTCGAGTCTCTTGAGGAGGCTCTACAGGTAGAGACCCCGTTAGATGATATTTTAGACAGGATTAAAGCTCTTAAGTTAGCTAATTCCTTTCTTTCTGACACCGTTTTTCATTTAACCAAGCTAATGGCTAAGAATTCAGGTTTTGCCATTCTGGCGAGCAGGGCGCTATGGCTTAAGTCCTGGTCAGCAGACATTACTTCAAAGTCTAAGCTTCTAAACATCCCCTTCAAGGGGCAGACCCTATTCGGGCCTGGTCTGAAGGAGATAATTTCTGATATTACTGGAGGAAAAGGTCACGCCCTTCCTCAGGATAGGTCCAATAAGTTAAGGACCTAACAGAATAATTTTCGTTCCTTTCGAAACTTCAAGAGTGGCGCAGCTTCAACTTCCTCTAATGCAAAACATGAGAGAAATTTGCCCTGTCCAAACCAGTCTGGAGACCACACCAGACTTGGAACAAAGGGAAGCAGGCCAAGAAGCCTGCTGCTGGCTCTAAGACAGCATGAAGGAGTAGCCCCCGATCCGGGATCGGATCTAGTAGGGGGCAGACTTTCTCTCTTCGCCCAGGCTTGGGCAAGAGACGTCCAGGATCCCTGGGCACTAGAGATTGTTTCCCAGGGATATCTTCTGGAATTCAAGGGATCATCTCCAAAGGGGAGATTTCATCTCTCACAATTATCTGCAAACCAGATAAAGAGAGAGGCATTCTTACGTTGCGTTCAAGACCTACTGGTTATGGGGGTGATCCACCCAGTCCGATGAGAGGAACAGGGACAGGGTTTCTATTCAAACCTGTTTATAGTTCCCAAAAAAGAGGGAACTTTCAGACCAATTTTGGATCTCAAGATCCTAAACAAATTTCTCAGGGTCCCATCCTTCAATATGGAGACAATCCGAACCATCCTCCCTATGATCCAGGAGGGTCAATATATGACTACCGTGGACTTAAAATATGCTTATCTCCACATTCCGATTCACAGAGAGCATAATCAATTCCTAAGGTTCGCCTTCATAGACAGGCATTATCAGTTTGTGGCTCTTCCCTTCGGGTTAGCTACGGCGCCAAGAGTCTTTACGAAGGTTCTAGGGTCCCTTCTGGCGGTCTTAAGGCCGCGGGGCATATCGGTGGCTCCTTACCTAGATGACATTCTGATTCAGGCGTCGACTTTTCAAATTGCAAAGTCCCATATGGACATTGTTCTGGCCTTTCTGAGGTCTCGCGGGTGAAAAGTGAACAGACAAGAGTTCTCTTTCTCCCCTCACAAGAGTTTCCTTCCTAGGAACTCTGATATATTCCGTAGAAATTAAGATTTTTCTGACAGAGGTCAGGATATCAAAGCTTCTAACTTCCTGCCGTGTTCTTCATTCCACTTCTCGGCCATCAGTGGCTCAGTGTATGGAAGTGATCGGCCTAATGGTAGCAGCAATGGACATAGTTCCGTTTGCCCACCTACATCTCAGACCACTGCAACTTTGCATGCTCAATCAGTGGAATGGGGACTGCACAGATTTGTCTCCTCTGTTAAATCGGGATCAAAAGACCAGGGATTCTCTTCTCTGGTGGTTATCTCGACTCCACTTGTCCAGGGGAATGAGTTTCCGCAGGCCAGAGTGGACTATAGTGACGACAGATGCCAACCTTCTGGGCTGGGGTGCGGTCTGGAACTCCCTGAAGGCTCAGGGTTCGTGAACTCAGGAGGAAGCCCTCCTTCCGATAAACATTCTGGAACTCAGAGCGATATTCAATGCTTTTCAGGCTTGGCCTCAGCTAGCTGCGGTCAGATTCATCAGATTTCAGTCGGACAATATCACGACTGTGGCCTATATCAACCATCAGGGGGGAACAAGGAGTCCCCTGGCAATGATGGAAGTTTCCAAGATAATTCTATGGGCAGAGGTTCACTATTGCCATCTATCTGCTATCCATGTCCCAGGAGTAGAGAACTGGGAGGCGGACTTTCTAAGTTGGCAGACTTTTCATCCGGGGGAGTGGGAGCTCCATCTAGGTGGTATTTGCCCAGCTGATTCAACTATGGGGCAAACCCGAACTGGATCTGGTGGCGTCTCATCAGAACGCCAAGCTTCCTCATTACGGGTCCAGGTCAAGGGATCCCCAGGCAACACTGATAGATGCTCTAGCAGTGCCCTGGTCCTTCAGCCTGGCTTATGTGTTTCTACCATTTCCTCTCCTCCCTCGTCTGATTGCCAAGATCAAGCAGGAGAGAGCTTTGGTGATTTTGATAGCACCTGCGTGGCCACGCAGGACTTGGTATGCAGATCTGGTGGACATGTCATCCTTTCCACCATGGACTCTGCCGCTGAGGCAGGACCTTCTACTCCAAGGTCCATTCAAACATCCAAATCTAGTTTCTCTGCGTCTGACTGCTTGGAGATTGAACGCTTGATTTTATCAAAGTGTGGTTTCTCTGAGTAAGTCATTGAGACCTTGATTCAGGCTCGAAAGCCTGTCACCAGGAAAATCTATCATAAGAAAGGTGTAAATATCTTCTTTGGTGTGAATCCAAGGGTTATTTGTGGAGTAAGGTCAGGATTCCTAGGATACTATCTTTTCTCCAAGAAGGATTGGAAAAAGGATTATCGGCTAGTTCCTTAAAGTGACAGATTTCTGCTCTGTCTATTCTTTTGCACAAGCGCCTGGCTGATGTTCCAGACGTTCAGGCGTTTTGTCAGGCTCTGGTTAGAATCAGGCCTGTGTTTAAACCTGTTGCTCCGCCATGGAGTTTAAATTTAGTTCTTAAAGTTCTTCAAGGGGTTCCGTTTGAACCCTTGCATTCCATAGATATCAAGCTTTTATCTTGGAAAGTTTTGTTTTTAGTAGCTATCTCTTCGGCTCGAAGAGTTTCAGAGTTATCTGCCTTGCATTGTGATTCCCCTTATCTGATCTTCCATGCAGATAAGGTAGTTTTGCGTACCAAACCTGGGTTTCTTCCTAAGGTAGTATCTAATAGGAATATCAATCAGGAAATTGTTGTTCCGTCACTGTGTCCTAATCCTTCTTCAAAGAAGGAACGTCTGTTACACAATCTTGACGTGATTCGTGCTTTAAAGTTTTATTTGCAAGCTACTAAGGATTTTCATCAAACATCTGCATTGTTTGTTGTCTACTCTGGAAAGAGGAGAGGCCAAAAGGCTTCGGCAACTTCTCTTTCTTTTTGGCTGAGAAGCATAATCCGTTTAGCTTATGAGACTGCTGGCCAGCAGCCTCCTGAAAGAATTACAGTTCATTCTATTAGAGCGGTAGCTTCCACATGGGCTTTTAAAAATGAGGCCTCTGTTGAACAGATTTGTAAGGCGGCAACTTGGTCTTCGCTTCATACTTTTTCCAAATTTTACAAATTTGATACTTTTGCTTCTTCGGAGGCTATTTTTGGGAGAAAGGTCTTACAGGCAGTGGTGCCTTCCGTTTAAGCGCCTGCCTTGTCCATCCCTTAAGCCGTGTCCTAAAGCTTTAGTATTGGTATCCCACAAGTAATGGATGAACCCGTGGACTGGATACAACTTACAAGAGAAAACAAAATTTATGCTTACCTGATAAATTTCTTTCTCTTGTGGTGTATCCAGTCCACGGCCCGCCCTGTCGTTTTAAGGCAGGTGTTTTTATTTTTTTAAACTACAGTCACCACTGCACCCTATAGTTTCTCCTTTTTCTCCTGTTAAGTGTAGTCAGTCCACGGGTCATCCATTACTTATGGAATATTTCTCTTCCTAACAGGAAACTGCAAGAGAATTACCCAGCAGAGCTTGCTATATAGCTCCTCCCCTCACCTGTCATACTCAGTCATTCTCTTGCAGCCTAACAGATAGGAAGCAGTGAGAGATCTGTGGTGTTTTTTAACTTAGTTTTATTTCTACAATCAAAAGTTTGTTATTTTTAAATGGCACCGGAGTGTGCTGTTTATTCTCAGGCAGCTTTAGAAGAAGAATCTGCCTGGGTTTTTTTCTATGGCCTTAGCAGACGTAACTAAGACCCACTGGCTGTTTCTCATCTGAGGAAAAGTGAGGTAACTTCAGAGAAGGGGAATAGCATGCAGGGCCCCCCTGCAACAAATAGGTATGTGCAGTAAATTATTTTCTGAGGAATGGAATTGACTGAGAAAATACTGCTGATGCCATTGTAAAGTAAGTTCAGCCTTAAATGCAGCGATAGCGACTGGTATCAGGCTGATGTGTGTGTGTGTGTGTGTGTGTGTGCACTGAATGTATTTTCTAAGGAATGGAATTGACTCTGAAAATACTGTAAATACTGAAATAATGTATGAGCCTTAACTGCAGTAAATGTGACTGGTAGCAGGCTTATTAATAATACATAACTTTCAAATGTATGTTTAAAACGTTTACTGGCATGTTAATCGTTTTTTGTGAGGTACTTGGTGATAAAACTTATTGGGGCTTGATTTTTACCACATGGCCATTTTTGTTTTCTGCATAGAAACAGTTTCTGAGCTTCCCCACTGTTGTAATATGAGTGGGAGGGGCCTATTTTAGCGCTTTTTTGCGCAGTAAAAATTCAGTCACAATCTGTCTACTTCATCCTCCATGATCCAGATCGTCTCTAGAGAGCTCAGGGGTCTTCAAAATCCATTTTGAGGGAGGTAATCAGTCACAGTAGTCCTGTGACAGTGTATTTGACTGTGAGAAAAACGTTAATTATATAATTGTTATCCGTTTTTGGGTACTAAGGGGTTAATCATCCATTTGCTGGTGGGTGCAATCCTTTGCTAACTTAATACATTTACTGTGAAAATTTGGTTGCTATAACTATTTTTGTTCATTGTTATTTCAACTGTGTCAGTTTTTCTGTGCTTCTTAAAGGCACAGTAACGTTTTTTATATTGCTTGTAAATTAATTTTGAAAAGTATTTCCAAGTTTGCTAGTCTCATTGCTAGTCTGTTTGAACATGTCTGACTTAGATGAATCTCTTTGTTCACTATGTTTAAAGGCCAATGTGGAGCCCAATAGAAATTTGTGTACCAATTGCATTGATGCTACTTTGAATAAAAGTCAATCTTTACATGTAAAGAAATTATCACCAGACGACGAGGGGGAAGTTATGCCGACTAACTCTCCTCACGTGTCAGTACCTGCGCCTCCCGCTCGGGAGGTGCGTGATTTTGTGGCGCCAAGTACATCAGGGAGTCCCTTACAAATCACTTTGCAAGACATGGCTACTGTTATGACAGAAGTATTATCTAAGTTGCCAGATTTAAGAGGCAAGTGCGATAGCTCTGGGTTAAGGATAGAGCGCGCGGATGAGATAAGAGCCATGTCAGATACTGCGTCACAGTCTGCAGAACGTGAGGACGGAGAGCTTCATTCTGTGGGTGACGGATCTGATCCAGGGAGACTGGATTCAGAAATTTCCAATTTTAAATTTAAGCTAGAGAACCTCCGCACATTGCTAGGGGAGGTATTAGCGGCTCTGAATGATTGTAATACGGTTGCAATTCCAGAGAAATTATGTAGGTTGGATAAATACTATGCGGTGCCGGTGTGTACTGACATATTTCCTATACCAAAAAGGCTTACAGAGATTATTAGCAAGGAGTGGGATAGACCTGGTGTGCCTTTTACCCCTCCTCCCATATTTAGGAAAATGTTTCCTATTGAAGCCACCACACGAGACTTATGGCAGACGGTCCCTAAGGTGGAGGGAGCAGTTTCTACTTTAGCTAAGCGTACCACTATCCCGGTGGAGGATAGTTGTGCCTTTTCAGATCCAATGAATAAAAAATTAGAGGGTTACCTTAAGAAAATGTTTGTTCAACAAGGTTTTATTTTACAGCCCCTTGCATGCATTGCGTCTGTCACTGCTGCGGCAGCATTCTGGTTTGAGTCTCTGGAAGAGGCCATTCGCTCAGCTCCATTGGATGAAATAATGAACAAGCTTAAAACACTTAAGCTAGCTAACGCATTTGTTTCTGATGCCGTTGTGCATTTAACCAAACTTACGGCTAAGAACTCCGGATTCGCCATCCAAGCGCGCAGAGCGCTATGGCTTAAATCCTGGTCAGCTGACATGACTTCTAAATCTAAATTGCTTAATATTCCTTTCAAAGGGCAGACCTTATTCGGGCCCGGCTTGAAAGAAATTATTGCTGACATTACGGGAGGTAAGGGCCATGCTCTACCTCAGGACAGGGCCAAATCAAAGGCCAAACAGTCTAATTTTCGTGCCTTTCGTAACTTCAAGGCAGGAGCAGCATCAACTTCCTCCGCTCCAAAGCAGGAAGGAGCTGTTGCTCGTTACAGGCAGGGCTGGAAAGTTAACCAGTCCTGGAACAGGGGCAAGCAGGCCAAGAAACCTGCTGCTTGCCCCCAAGACAGCATGAAGAGAGGGCCCCCTATCCGGAAACGGATCTAGTGGGGGGCAGACTTTCTCCCTTCGCCCAGGCTTGGGCAAGAGATGTCCAGGATCCCTGGGCGTTGGAGATCATATCCCAGGGATATCTCCTGGACTTCAAGACTTCTCCTCCACGGGGGAGATTTCATCTTTCAAGGTTATCAGCAAACCAAACAAAGAAAGAGGCGTTTCTACGCTGTGTACAAGACCTCTTACTAATGGGGGTAGTCCACCCAGTTCCGCGGACGGAACACGGGCAGGGATTCTATTCAAATCTATTTGTGGTTCCCAAAAAAGAGGGAACCTTCAGACCAATCTTGGACTTAAAAATCCTAAACAAATTTCTAAGAGTTCCATCATTCAAAATGGAGACTATTCGAACCATCCTTCCCATGATCCAAGAGGGTCAGTACATGACCACGGTGGACCTAAAGGATGCCTACCTTCACATACCGATTCACAAGGACCATTACCGGTATTTGAGATTTGCCTTCCTAGACAGGCATTACCAGTTTGTAGCTCTTCCCTTCGGATTAGCTACGGATCCAAGAATCTTTACAAAAATTCTAGGATCACTTCTGGCGGTACTAAGACCGCAAGGCATAGCGGTGACTCCGTACCTAGACGAC
The DNA here is from genome assembly GCF_027579735.1 of Bombina bombina. Taxonomy (NCBI): domain Eukaryota; kingdom Metazoa; phylum Chordata; class Amphibia; order Anura; family Bombinatoridae; genus Bombina; species Bombina bombina. Next base: position 852,961,479 of record NC_069503.1, read on the forward strand.
ATTCTGATACAAGTGTCAAGTTTTCAAACTGCCAAGTCTCATACAGAGATAGTTCTGGCATTTCTGAGGTCGCATAGGTGGAAGGTGAACGTGGAAAAGAGTTCTCTATTACCACTTACAAGAGTTCCCTTTCTAGGGACTCTTATAGATTCTGTAGAGATGAAAATTTACCTGACAGAGGCCAGGTTATTAAAACTTCTAAATGCTTGCCGTGTCCTTCACTCCATTCCACACCCGTCAGTAGCTCAGTGCATGGAAGTAATCGGCTTAATGGTAGCGGCAATGGACATAGTACCATTTGCGCGCCTGCATCTCAGACCGCTGCAATTGTGCATGCTAAGTCAGTGGAACGGGGATTACTCAGATTTGTCCCCCCCACTAAATCTGGATCAAGAGACCAGAGATTCTCTTCTATGGTGGCTCTCTCGGCCACATCTGTCCAAGGGGATGACCTTTCGCAGGCCAGATTGGACGATTGTAACAACAGACGCCAGCCTTCTAGGCTGGGGAGCAGTCTGGAATTCCCTGAAAGCTCAGGGATTATGGACTCAGGAGGAGAAACTCCTCCCAATAAATATTCTGGAGTTAAGAGCAATCTTCAATGCTCTCCTAGCTTGGCCTCAGTTAGCAACTCTGAGGTTCATCAGATTTCAGTCGGACAACATCACGACTGTGGCTTACATCAACCATCAAGGGGGAACCAGAAGTTCCCTAGCGATGTTGGAAGTCTCAAAGATAATTCGCTGGGCAGAGTCTCACTCTTGCCACCTGTCAGCGATCTACATCCCAGGCATGGAGAACTGGGAGGCGGATTTTCTAAGTCGCCAGACTTTTCATCCGGGAGAGTGGGAACTTCATCCGGAGGTCTTTGCTCAACTGGTTCGTCGTTGGGGCAAACCAGATCTGGATCTCATGGCGTCTCGCCAGAACGCCAAGCTTCCTTGTTACGGATCCAGGTCCAGGGACCCGGGAGCGGTGCTGATAGATGCTCTGACAGCCCCTTGGGTCTTCAACATGGCTTATGTGTTTCCACCATTCCCAATGCTTCCTCGTTTGATTGCCAAGATCAAACAGGAGAGAGCTTCGGTGATTCTGATAGCGCCTGCGTGGCCACGCAGGACCTGGTATGCAGACCTAGTGGACATGTCGTCCTGTCCACCGTGGTCTCTGCCTCTGAGACAGGACCTTCTAATTCAGGGTCCTTTCAAACATCTAAATCTAATTTCTCTGAGGCTGACTGCATGGAGATTGAACGCTTGATTCTATCAAAGCGTGGTTTCTCGGAGTCGGTTATTGATACCTTAATACAGGCTAGGAAGCCTGTTACCAGACAAATTTACCATAAAATATGGCGTAAATATTTACATTGGTGCGAATCCAAGAGTTACTCATGGAGTAAGGTTAGGATTCCTAGAATATTGTCCTTTCTACAAGAGGGTTTAGAAAAGGGCTTATCTACTAGTTCGTTAAAGGGACAGATTTCTGCTCTGTCTATTCTTCTACACAAACGTCTGGCTGAAGTTCCAGACGTTCAGGCTTTCTGTCAGGCTTTAACTAGGATTAAGCCTGTGTTTAAGTCTGTTGCTCCGCCGTGGAGCTTAAACTTAGTTCTTAATGTTCTTCAAGGCGTTCCATTTGAACCCCTTCATTCCATTGATATCAAGTTGTTATCTTGGAAAGTTCTGCTTTTGATGGCTATTTCCTCGGCTCGGAGAGTCTCTGAGTTATCTGCCTTACATTGTGATTCTCCTTATCTGATTTTCCATTCAGACAAGGTAGTTCTGCGTACTAAACCTGGGTTCTTACCTAAGGTAGTTACTAACAAGAATATCAATCAAGAGATTGTTGTCCCATCTCTGTGTCCTAACCCTTCTTCAAAGAAGGAACGACTTTTGCATAATCTGGACGTAGTCCGTGCCCTGAAATTCTATTTGCAGGCAACCAAGGATTTTCGTCAAACTTCTTCCCTGTTTGTCGTTTATTCTGGACAGAGGAGAGGTCAAAAGGCTTCGACTACCTCTCTCTCTTTTTGGCTTCGTAGCATAATACGATTAGCCTATGAGACTGCTGGACAGCAGCCTCCTGAAAGGATTACAGCTCATTCTACTAGAGCTGTGGCTTCCACCTGGGCCTTTAAAAATGAGGCCTCTGTTGAACAGATTTGCAAGGCTGCGACTTGGTCTTCGCTTCACACTTTTTCAAAATTTTACAAATTTGACACTTTTGCTTCCTCGGAGGCTGTGTTTGGGAGAGAGGTACTTCAAGCAGTGGTTCCTTCTGTTTAATGTTCCTGCCTTGTCCCTCCCTTCATCCGTGTACTTTAGCTTTGGTATTGGTATTCCATAAGTAATGGATGACCCGTGGACTGACTACACTTAACAGGAGAAAACATAATTTATGCTTACCTGATAAATTCCTTTCTCCTGTAGTGTAGTCAGTCCACGGCCCGCCCTGTTTTTACGGCAGGTCTAAATTTTAATTAAACTCCAGTCACCACTGTACGCTATGGTTCCTCCTTTCTCGTATGCTTGGTCGAATGACTGAGTATGACAGGTGAGGGGAGGAGCTATATAGCAAGCTCTGCTGGGTAATTCTCTTGCAGTTTCCTGTTAGGAAGAGAAATATTCCATAAGTAATGGATGACCCGTGGACTGACTACACTACAGGAGAAAGGAATTTATCAGGTAAGCATAAATTATGTTTTCTTACTTGTCTTCGGTCGAATGACTGGAGGTGGGGTTAGGGGAGGAGCTATATAGACAGCTCTGCTGTGGGTGTCCTCTTGCAACTTCCTGTTGGGAAGGAGAATATCCCACAAGTAATGGATGAACCCGTTGACTGGATACACCACGAGAGAGAAATTTAATTGTTCAATTAATTTGTTTCTGTAATTTTGTTTTATTTATTTAAATTATTTATAGACTACTGGGTTTACCCATGTACTGTCTGTAGTTGTGTTCTTTAGCGTTATATAACACAATAACTGCACTTTGTGCTCATGTTAATGATGATACAAGTTTAATATTTAGATTGTCTCCTTTTTCATTATTAAAACATAGAGCATAGTTTAAGGGAAGTTATTTATGTTTTAATCTCTACATATAATAGTTTGACTCTAACATGACATCCTTCTTTCTCTATCTCCAGAATGTTCTAGAATATAAAATGACTAATGTAATCAGCAGATCACACACTCACTATAGCAGGAGTGATTATTGACCATAACATGTATGAGTGCCACTATGCTACATATAAAGGCTGGCACACGCTAAACCAGGAGTAATTATTGACCATAACATGTATGAGTGCCACTATGCTACATATAAAGGCTGGCACACGCTAAACCAGGAGTGATTGACCATAACATGTATGAGTGCCACTAAGCTACATATAAAGGCTGGCACACGCTAAACCAGGAGTGATTATTGACCATAACATGTATGGGTGACACTAAGCTACATATAAAGGCTGGCACACGCTAAACCAGGAGTGATTATTGACCGTAACATGTATGGGTGCCACTAAGCTACATATAAAGGCTGGCACACGCTAAACCAGGAGTGATTATTGACCATAACATGTATGGGTGCCACTAAGCTACATATAAAGGCTGGCACACGCTAAACCAGGAGTGATTATTGACCATAACATGTATGGGTGCCACTAAGCTACATATAAAGGCTGGCACACACTAAACCATGAGTGATTATTGACCATAACATGTATTGGTGCCACTAAGCTACATATAAAGGCTGGCACACGCTAAACCAGGAGTGATTATTGACCATAACATGTATGGGTGCCACTATGCTACATATAAAGGCTGGCACACGCTAAACCAGGAGTGATTGACCATAACATGTATGGGTGCCATTATGCTACAGATAAAGGCTGGCACATGCTAAACCAGGAGTGATTATTGACCATAACATGTATGGGTGCCACTATGCTACATATAAAGGCTGGCACATGCTAAACCAGGACCATAACATGTATGGGTGCCACAAAGCTACATATAAAGGTTGGCACATGCTAAATCAGGAGTGATTATTGACCATAACATGTATGGGTGCCACTAAGCTACATATAAAGGCTGGCACACGCTAAACCAGGAGTGATTATTGACCATAACATTTATGGGTGCCACTATGCTACGTATAAAGGCTGTCACATTCTAAACCAGGAGTGATTATTGACCATAACATGTATGGGTGCCACTAAGCTACATATAAAGGCTGGCACACGCTAAACCAGGAGTGATTATTGACCATAACATGTATGGGTGCCACTAAGCTACATATAAAGGCTGGCACACGCTAAACCAGGAGTGATTATTGACAATAACATGTATGGGTGCCACTATGCTACGTATAAAGGCTGGCACACGCTAAACCAGGAGTGATTATTGACCATAACATGCATGGGTGCCACTAAGCTATATATAACGGCTGGCACACACTAAACCAGGAGTGATTGACCATAACTTTTATGGGTGCCACTAAGCTACATATAAAGGCTGACACACGCTAAACCATGAGTGATTATTGACCATAACATGTATGAGTGCCACTAAGCTATATATAAATGCTGGCACACGCTAAACCAGGAGTGATTATTGACCATAACATGTATGGGTGCCACTAAGCTACATATAAATGCTGGCACACGCTAAACCAGGAGTGATTATTGACCATGACATGTATGGGTGCCACTAAGCTATAAATAAAAGCTGGCACACGCTAAACCAGAAGTGATTATTGACCATAACATGAATGGGTGCCACTATGCTACATATAAAGGCTGGCACACGCTAAACCAGGAGTGATTGAGCATAACATGTATGGGTGCCACTAAGCTACATATAAAAGCTGGCACACGCTAAACCAGGAGTGATTATTGACCATAACATGTATGGGTGCCACTAAGCTACATATAAAGGCTGGCACACGCTAAACCAGGAGTGATTATTGACCATAACATGTATGGGTGCCACTAAGCTACATATAAAGGCTGGCACACGCTAAACCAGGAGTGATTGACCATAACATGTATGGGTGCCATTATGCTACATATAAAGGCTGGCACATGCTAAACCAGGAGTGATTATTGACCATAACATGTATGGGTGCCACTATGCTACATATAAAGGCTGGCACACGCTAAACCAGGAGTGATTTAGCATAACATGTATGGGTGCCACTAAGCTACATATAAAAGCTGGCACACGCTAAACCAGGAGTGATTATTGACCATAACATGTATGGGTGCCACTAAGCTACATATAAAGGCTGGCTCACGCTAAATCAGGAGTGATTATTGACCATAACATGTATGAGTGCCACTATGCTACATATAAAGGCTGGCACACGCTAAACCAGCAGTGATTATTGATCATAACATGTATGAGTGCCACTAAGCTATATATAAAGGCTGGCACACACTACACCAGGAGTGATTATTGACCATAACATGTATGGGTGCCACTAAGCTACATATAAAGGCTGGCACACGCTAAACCAGGAGTGATTATTGACCATAACATGTATGGGTGCCACTAAGCTACATATAAAGGCTGGCACACGCTAAACCATGAGTGATTATTGACCATAACATGTATGGGTGCCACTAAGCTATAAATAAAAGCTGGCACACGCTAAACCAGAAGTGATTATTGACCATAACATGAATGGGTGCCACTATGCTACATATAAAGGCTGGCACACGCTAAACCAGGAGTGATTGAGCATAACATGTATGGGTGCCACTAAGCTACATATAAAAGCTGGCACACGCTAAACCAGGAGTGATTATTGACCATAACATGTATGGGTGCCACTAAGCTACATATAAAGGCTGGCACACGCTAAACCAGGAGTGATTATTGACCATAACATGTATGGGTGCCACTAAGCTACATATAAAGGCTGGCACACGCTAAACCAGGAGTGATTATTGACCATAACATGTATGGGTGCCACTAAACTACATATAAAGGCTGGCTCACGCTAAATCAGGAGTGATTATTGACCATAACATGTATGAGTGCCACTATGCTACATATAAAGGCTGGCACACGCTAAACCAGCAGTGATTATTGACCATAACATGTATGAGTGCCACTAAGCTATATATAAAGGCTGGCACACGCTACACCAGGAGTGATTATTGACCATAACATGTATGGGTGCCACTAAGCTACATATAAAGGCTGGCACACGCTAAACCAGGAGTGATTATTGACCATAACATGTATGGGTGCCACTAAGCTGCATATAAAGGCTGGCACACGCTAAACCAGGAGTGATTATTGACCATAACATGTATGGGTGCCACTAAGCTACATATAAAGGCTGGCACACGCTAAACCTGGAGTGATTATTGACCATAACATGTATGGGTGCCACTAAGCTACATATAAAGGCTGGCACACGCTAAATCAGGAGTGATTGACCATAACATGTATGAGTGCCACTATGCTACATATAAAGGCTGGCACACGCTAAACCAGGAGTGATTATTGACCATAACATGTATGAGTGCCACTAAGCTATATATAAAGGCTGGGACACGCTAAACCAGGAGTGATTATTGACCATAACATGTATGGGTGCCACTAAGCTACATATAAAGGCTGGCACACGCTAAACCAGGAGTGATTATTGACCATAACATGTATGGGTTCCACTAAGCTACATATAAAGCTAAACCAGGAGTGATTATTGACCATAACATGTATGGGTGCCACTAAGCTACATATAAAGGCTGGCACACGCTAAACCAGGAGTGATTGACCATAACATGTATGAGTGCCACTATGCTAGATATAAAGGCTGGCACACGCTAAACCAGGAGTGATTGACCATAACATTTATGGGTGCCACTATGCTACATATAAAGGTTGGCACATGCTAAACCAGGAGTGATTCTAAACCATAAGCTAAAATGTATGGGTGCTAACAAAGGGTGCTGCAGAGCTGTATATAAAGTCTGCTGTGTGCTACAGTACATGGGGTGGCCATCATTCTCTGCAACTTAATTCCTGCTTCTCTTGTTTAAGTTTCTGTACTGCCCCCTTTTTACCTATCGCATCCTACTAAAGCAAAGGACATGTAAAACAAACAAACCTGCTTTTCAGATTTGTCACTGTTGATGCCTTTGAGAATTAGGGGTGCTACTACCATATTCATGATTGCCTAGCACCAACAGATACTGTTCTAGCACTACAGGGAATATGAAGCTTTATAGAGATAATTCTCTTTAATGTTCTAAATATATCAGACAAATATCTGTACAGCTGCTTTATTACACAATGTATGTATGTGTATATGTATGTGTGTGTATGTGTGTATATATATATATATATATATATATATATATATATATATATATATATATATATATATATATATACACACACACACACACACACACACACATACACACATATATTAAAATTAGAAATATTTAGGTCTGGAAATACTAGAGAATTGTCATGTGTTTTCTAAAATCCTAAAGACATTGCATTGCACTGTAACATAACTTTATATCTTTTTACACATTCTTGCAAGGAATGCTGAAACATGACGTTCTTTCATTTTTCTTGATTTACTATATTGATTCCTGGAACACTAGGGGGTGCCACAGGTTCATTTTATTATCGTACACATGGATGGGCAGCTCATTCATTTTTATATCCCCATCAGGGTGGCTTCAATTAGGTGCAGTACCTAATTTGAAAGAGACTCCTGAGGGGCTTAGTGCAGCTTTGGAACATTAAAATAAGACAATAATACCTACATCTTATTAGGCTCATTTAAATTCAGTGTCTTCTTTGGGGAATATGAGCTTTCTTCCTTTATTCGTAGATGTTTTATGGCACAAATATGCAATAAAGTATGATTACAAATTTTCTTCTCTCCTGTGGCCGTATGACAACTGCTGACAATTTTGGTTTTGTTCTTTATTGGTATGCAGACCATTTTAAAAACTGAAAGTGTTAAAAATTCTGCTGCGCAACTGTTAACCCCAGGGGGCAAACATTATTTTCCTGTGTAGATAATGCAATGCTGTTATCTTTTAAGAAATAAAAAAAAAAGAACTTTTTATGTGGATAAATTTACCTTAGCATGTCTAGAAAAAGGTAAGTTTTGAGGCAAGCCTGGGGTAATGTTTACACTTTCTAATATCACACTTGAATGAAACAATTATTTCCGCTCTACAGATGTAATTGCTACAACCTATTAATTTTGCAACTTCAAGTGTCTGAATTTTTAGTGCACTTTTTAAAGAAACAAAATACAGTAAATTAGTACATCCAAATTTAAAGGGATGCGAGGGATTTGCAATAATCTTACATGGAGTATATTTATATATGTGTGTCTGCATCTCTCTCTCAAAATGTTCATTAGAGCCATGCTTGTGAATAAATTATATGCTCTAATTTGGAGCAGCAGTTTTTTTTTGTTTTTACTCCAAAAACTTAAATATAAAGTGTTCATCCAATCCAGTTAAAAGCACCCATAACACATTATTATATTACTGAACAGTGTTGCTGACTTAAAGGGATAGTTTAGTAAAAATTTAACTTTTATGATTCTAATAGAGCATGCAATTTTAAGCAACTTTCTAATTTACTCCTATTATCATTTTTTCTTTTTTCACTTGGTATCTTTATTATCTTGGTATCTTTAAAAAAGCTAGAATGTAAGCTTAGAAGCCAGACCATTTTTGGTTCAGCACTTGGGTAGCCCTTGCTGATTGGTGTCTAAATGTACCCATCCAATCAGGAAGTGCTGCCCAGGTGCTGAGCCAAAAATGGGCCGGATCCTAAGCTTACTTTCCAGCTTTTTTAAATAAAGATACCAGAGAACGAAGAAAAATTGAGGAGTTAGAAACTTGCTTAAAATTGCATGCTCTATCTGAACCATGAAAGTTTATTTTTGACTATACTATCCCTTGTACCTATTGATTTATGTGTATGTATAGATTAGATTCTTGTATAAGGTTTCCAAATGTTCGTATACAATAAATTAACTATAATTTCATTTTATAGTATTGGCTTTATTCATTTGAGACATTGTTACTAAAGGTGTCTTGGATGCTTATGCTAGGGTATAGAACACACTGGATTCAATATAAGACTTTAGCCCTTTTTAAGACTTAAAAGTATAAAGAACCACATAGAAAAATTGATTACACAAAAGATAATGCCTAAATCATTCAATTTAAAACTTTGGGATTTTTAATGTATGTAAATTATACATCTGCAATGATTCAGCACTGAAAATTACCTTTTCAAAATCTGCACACCAACCACTACTCTCCACTATAGATAAAGCCATATAAGTGATAAGATACAGATTTTTTATTATGAAGTGATTTAACATTGTTTGATCCAGAGCGATCCTCTTCTCCATTATGTGCCCCCATACTCGCTGATTAGATGTTATCCTGACTGGAGAGGCTGCACAACTATATATATGTGTGTATATATATATATATATATATAAATATATATATTATATTATATTTTTTTCTTCATAAATGGAACGAGTCCACAGCTGCATTCATTACTTTTGAGAATTTAGAACCTAGCCACCAGGAGGAGGCAAAGACACCCCAGCCAAAGGCTTAAATATTCCTCCCACTTCCCTCATCCCCCAGTCATTCTTTGCCTTTCATCCCAGGAGGTTGGCAGAGAAGTGTCAGAAGTTTTCGATAGTCTCTTATGGAGGGTAGTACTGTTCGGCATGGGACGGGAGTTTTAAATAGTCAGCTTCTCATTGAGAGCATGGGTGAAAGTTAGAGTCCGGAGATGAAGGGAGAGTCTTTCTGCGAAACCATCTCAACTCATATTAACAGCTCCACAAGCAGTCAGCATTGACGAGTTTTGCTGCCTGCTTTTTTTGCTCTCAAGTCCATGGCAGAGGCGACGTTAGTGTCTGTCACACTTGAAGGGCCGTGTTCCTGTTCCATGGCGTAGATTCCGGTAAGATCGTTTAATTTTACTTTCATCATGGATGTATTTTAATTTCAACTGTTTATCCGAGAGGGGCTACAACCTTTCGGTGATAACTTTAACATATGGTCTCAGCGAGGCTCCTTTTTATATCTAGGAATCAATGTTTATTATCTCCTGAGAGGGATTATTCAACAGGGGGGTTTATAATCATGTTTGTTATGTGATTCTGTCTGCTTCTGTGTAGTGTTGCTTCAGCTCATGGCTATTTTGTAACATAACGGCCTATGTCTAGTGACGCAGCCTTTTCGGTCTGGCGTGCTTCTGTATGAACTGCACGGTTTACCTTGTGAACCCATTTCCGTTTTCCTGACTGCGTGGCGACGGAGAAATCCTGGTCCACTGGTGCCTGGTTCTCTGGAGGCGGCAGTGTCCCAGTTATGGAGGATTCTTGGAGATGGATGTCTCTAATTCAGACTCTACTTCTTGTGAAGAATATGAATTGGCCCGGGTGATACATGTCCATCACTTATGTTCCGAATGCCAGAATCGGGCCATCTGGGGATTCTATTTCTCACAAGACACTTTCCCTACCATGAACTCTTACTACGCATTCAGGTAACTGAAATGCTACTTATCCTTTCTAGGGAGTGTGGCCTGTTCCAGCCGGAGGTTACGATACGGTTCCGGATGGCCACATCTTTTGCGCTGGCGCATCTGCACCTCCTGGGAGTGTGCTTATGATATTGTCCGTGTTTCGTTAACTGGGGCTTGTCAGGCGTGGGATCACCTGGTCCAATTCAGCCTTCCTTGGGAGCGACTGCCCCTGAGGCCTCAGGGGGTCAACCTTCGGGGCCTGTGTTTCCTTTTGTCCCGCCGGAGGTATAGACTGGCGCGCCTTTGTTTCCTACTAAGGCACGTTTTTGGTATTGCTGGAGGATCCCACTCTTAATGGGTCTGGGGATTCTCAGTCTTACTCTTCAACTGGCTTTCATATGTAGACATAAGGGGATGAAGTAATCTTCTTATAGTCTTTGTTATTGTGTATCCTTTTCCAGTTCTGAGCTTGGAAGTCTCGGACCCCTGTTGGGCTGGTCCTGCGGGTCTGTCCATTCTTCCTGGGCGATAACCTACGGGTTGCCTTATGTTTTATTTTCATCTGGTGAGGATGATTTTTTATTTAGTTAAAAACGCTCATGTTGTGGTGTAATGTTTCCTTCGGGAATATTCCTCTCTAGAATTGATACTCGCGATTTTGTTTGCTCTGTTTACAAAAGTCTGTCTGACTGTTCTTTATCCCTCCGTCATCGGGGGAGACTCTATGTGGCCTTGACAGTGCTGGGGCCCTTGGTTTCAGGCTGGCCCTGACTGGGTACAAATCCTTCTGTCTTTGAGGCATAGTTCAGACATGTGGCACCTTTTTAGTTCCGGTTGGTCTGGTGAGGGCACCCAGTGATCACACTATGATTGTGTGATTGTCTTGTTTTACAAGCTTCAACTAGCATCCTGAGAGGAATTGAGGGTCCGTAGTTGCTTAGGGGCATGGGGGATTGGTTCAGTCCTCATTTGCCTTTCAATCTAGTGGGCCGTGACTCAGTTGAGATCCGCGGTAACATGCTCAGTCGTTTCCGAATTTTTCGGGAACTAGAGTGTTCCTTCCCATTGTGGGTTGGAGGCTTGGAGGATTTAGGTCCTTCATACCGCCGTTCTTACGGTTTTGCCTTTCATGGTCTCTTTGGAAGTGTCCTTTTAGGACTTATCCTTTGAAAAGGCTCTCTTCCTTTGGGTCGAGACTTTCTGGACTTCGTCCGGTTTTTGTGGTGGCTTTGGCCGCTTAATCAGGAAGTGAAGGCCGTGAAGCTCTGTCTTCCTTCGGGAGTTAGTCATCTCCATATAAGGGGTGATAGGAGGTGTTGTCTCTTTTTCCACGCTTTTTGCTTAGGGGATGTTTCTTTCATGTAATTAGCAAGAGTCCATAAGCTAGTGACGTATGGGATATACATTCCTACCAGGAGGGGCAAAGTTTCCCAAACCTCAAAATGCCTATAAATACACCCCTCACCACACCCACAAATCAGTTTTACAAACTTTGCCTCCTGTGGAGGTGGTGAAGTAAGTTTGTGCTAGATTCTACGTTGATATGCGCTCCGCAGCAGGTTGGAGCCCGGTTTTCCTCTCAGCGTGCAGTGAATGTTAGAGGGATGTGAAGAGAGTATTGCCTATGTGAATTCAATGATCTCCTTCTAGGGGGTCTATTTCATAGGTTCTCTGTTATCGGTCGTAGAGATTCATCTCTTACCTCCCTTTTCAGATCGACGATATACTCTTATATATACCATTACCTCTACTGATTCTCGTTTCAGTACTGGTTTGGCTTTCTACTACATGTAGATGAGTGTCCTGGGGTAAGTAAGTCTTATTTTCTGTGACACTCTAAGCTATGGTTGGGCACTTTTATATAAAGTTCTAAATATATGTGTTCAAACATTTATTTGCCTTGATTCAGGATGTTCAACGTTCCTTATTTCAGACAGTCAGTTTCATATTTGGGATAATGCATATGAATAATTCAATTTTTTCTTACCTTAAAATTTGACTTTTTTTCCTGTGGGCTGTTAGGCTCGCGGGGGCTGAAAATGCTTCATTTTATTGCGTCATTCTTGGCGCAAAAATTTTCTTGTCATTTCCGGCGTCATACGTGTCGCCGGAAGTTGCGTCATTTTTTTTACGTTTTTGCGCCAAAAAATGTCGGCGTTACCGGATGTGGCGCCATTTTTGCCGCCAAAAGCATTTAGGCGCCAAATAATGTGGGCGGCTTTTTTGGCGCTAAAAAATTCGAGCGTCATTGTTGTCTCCACAATATTTAAGTCTCATTATTTATTGCTTCTGGTTGCTAGAAGCTTGTTCTTTGGCATTTTTTTCCCATTCCTGAAACTGTCATTTAAGGAATTTGATCAATTTTGCTTTATATGTTGTTTTTTCTATTACATATTGCAAGATGTCTCAAATGGACTCTGAATCAGAAGCCACTTTTGGAAAAACGCTTAACTGAGTTTCAGTTCTATCAAAGCTAAGTTCATTTATTTTAAATGTTATAAATGTTTATCTTTAGCTATGGTTTGTAATAAGTTATTATGCGGAATCCATTAGTATTTATGCTTTATATATTTTCTTTTCTTACAAGAAATATTTAGAAGACTTATAAGAAATATTTTTCTGATTCTATGTTAAAGGCTTTGTCTGACTTCGTGCCTTCTAATAAAATTTTTAGGTCTTTTTCACTTCTTTTTTAATTATTGAAGTTTCAAATGACCAACAACATACTGATTTATCCTTCTCTGATGATGTTTTTTTCTCTTTCAGAAATTTTCTTCATCAGATATTGACACTAACAAATCTACTTTTTTATTATTTTTCAATTATTAAAGTACATTTGTTCTTTGTTGAAAAGGTGTTGATTATTTTGGATATTAAGGTAACTAGTTCTTTAAGACTAGCTGACATTATTTCTGCCTATTTATTTCTTTAGAGGTTTTCTTTCCAATTCCCTATACTAGGGAATGGAATAGGCTGAGAATTTTCTTTTATTCCTTCTTCAAAGGTTTTAAACTATATTCTTTGCCAGCAGTTAAACTCAATTTGGAGGGTTCTCCAATTTATTTGGGGCTATCTCTAATTCTACTAATTATGCTATTGTTTCTATAGCAAAATAGTATTTCTTTTCCTTTAGATAGTTGTATCTTATTTATGGAAAATTATTTAGTTTCAGGTACTTTTCTTGGTCCTGTGATTTATTTGGATATTGCAATTGCTTAATTTTCTCTGTTTACTTTAAGATCAAGTATCAGATTATGATTTATTTTAGCATTGTTAAAGGGACAACATTTACTAGACTAGGTGCTGTTGCATTTGTCTTGTTGTTTTGCATTTATTGATTATGCAAGTCCACTGTATTGGCTGGTCCTTTAAACTGAACTATCATGCTAATAATTTCATTTGTGTCTTCATTTTATTGAATATTTTCGCAAATGAGGGTTAATCTATGTCTTTAGCTTTTTTAGCTAGAAGAATTTTGTGATTTTTAAAAAAAAAAAATAAAAAAAAATAAAATCCATATTTCCTTTGTTCTAAGATAATCAATTATTTGTTTTATAATTGGATTCAATTCTTAACTGTTACTCTGGGCTTCAAGGTTGAGTTCTAAGACTAAAACTTTAAGCTTATACTAGTTTGGTTGTTCTTATTAAGGAACTAATTCCTGAGTTCTTTCCCAAGTAACATGTCTATAATTGGAGTTCGAAATCAGCTCCCTAGTTTTGCAATGTATGTGCCGTATTCCAGCTTGGCTGGTAAGGGGCAGGTTAAGGCTTCTTTGAAATTTATTTTGTCCAAATTTCTTTGATTTTATTCCAGCAAGGCTAACACTTTCTTTAACTGTGTTTCTGTCCTATATATTTTGGGTACTGTTGAAGCATGGCTGGGCACCCATGGGGTTCAAGCGCTGCTCAGACCTGGAATCTTCTGGGGTATTTCTTCCAGTTCCTTTTGAGGAACCGGGTTTTGGAGTTTTATTCAAACTATTTTGCCTTTTTATGGTCTTTGATAGCATTATTTGTTTTCATTAGATACAATAAATGCATATTTTCATTTTTCTGTTTTCATTCAGATTATTTTCTGAGGATGCGGAATCTCATATGATTCACTTACTCTTCAGGACATAGTTAGAGGATCTTCTTTTCTAAAGCTCTTGATTCTTCACACAAGGGTCACCTTTTTTAGGTTTCCAGATAGTTTGTGTCACTGTCCTTGTCTCTATCAGACAAGGGATAATGTTATTGGGTTCCGTCTATCGGTACCTTTAGTCTCTATTATTTCCTTCAGTTGCTATATATGCATAGAAGATTTAGGTCTTATGGCCACAGCATTGGATTCAATTACCTTTGCTCATTTTCTCTAGAAAGAACCTTTCCAGTCTTTTATAAGTGTTGTTTCTTCAAGAACATGGTTGGAGGATCAATTTACCAGAAAGTTTGTTTGATTCCTCAGACAAGGGTAACATTTTTAGGTTTCCTGATAGATTCAGTGTTCTTGATTCTGTGTCTGACGGACAAGAGGCGTCTGAAATTGGTTTCAGCTTATCGAAACCTTCAGTCTCAATCATTCCCTTCGGTAGCCTTATGCATGGAAATTCTAGGTCTTATGACTGCTGCATTGGACACGATTCCCTTTGCTCGTTTTCACATGCGACCTCTTCAGCTCTGTATGCTGAACCAGTGGTGCAGGGATTATACAAAGATATCTCAATTAATATTTTTAAAACCAATTGTTCGACACTCTCTGAAGTGGTGGACAGATCACCATTGTTTAGTTCAGGGGGCTTCTTTTTGTTCTTCCAACCTAGACTGTGATCTCAACAGATGCAAATCTGACAGGTTGGGGAGCTGTATGGGGGTTTCTGACAGCACAAGGGGTTTGGGAATCTCAGGAGGTGAGATTACCAATCAACTTTTTTGGAACTCTGTGCAATTTTCAGAGCTCTTCAGTGGTGTCCTCTTCTAAAGAGAGAGTCGTTCATTTGTTTCTAGACGGACAATGTCACAACCGTGGCATATGTCAATCATCAAGGAGGAACTCACAGTCCTCTGGCTATGAAAGAAGTCTCTCGAATACTTGTATGGGCGGAATCCAGCTCCTGTCTAATTTCTGCGGTTCATATCCCAGGTATAGACAATTGGGAAGCGGATTATCTCAGTCGCCAAACACTACATCCGGGCGAAAGGTTTCTTCACCCAGAGGTATTTCTTCAGATTGTTCAAATATGGGGACTTCCAGAAATAGATCTGATGGCTTCTCATCTAAACAAGAAGCTTCCCAGGTATCTGTCCAGATCCAGGGATCCTCAGGAGGAAGCAGTGGATGCATTGTCACTTCCTTGGAAGTATCATCCTGCTTATATCTTTCCGCCTATATTTCTTTTTCCAAGATTCTAAAGGAACGTTCGTTTATTCTGCTGCTGGCTCCAGCATGGCCTCACAGGTTTTGGTATGCGGATCTTGTCCGGATGGCCACTTGCCAACCGTGGACTCTTCCGTTAAGACCAGACCTTCTATCGCAAGGTCCTTTTTTCCATCAGGTTCTCAAATCCTTAAATTTGAAGGTATGGAGATTGAATGCTTGATTCTCAATCATAGAGGTTTCTCTGACTCTGTGATTAATACTATGTTACAGGCTCGTAAAACTGTATCTAGGAAGATATATTATCGAGTCTGGAAGTTTTTCATTTCTTTGTGTTTTTCTCATCATTTTTCTTGGCATTCTTTTAGAATTCCTAGAATTTTACAGTTTCTTCAGGATGGTTTGGATAAGGTTTTGTCTTTAAGTTCCTTGAAAGGTCAAATCTCTGCTTTCTGTTCTTTTTCACAGAAA
This sequence comes from Bombina bombina, assembly GCF_027579735.1. Taxonomy (NCBI): domain Eukaryota; kingdom Metazoa; phylum Chordata; class Amphibia; order Anura; family Bombinatoridae; genus Bombina; species Bombina bombina. Next base: position 852,977,863 of record NC_069503.1, read on the forward strand.
GATTGCTAGTCTTCCTGATATTCATTGTTTTGTACAAGCTTTGGTTCGTATAAAACCTGTTAAGTCAATCTTCCCTCCTTGGAGTTTGAATTTGGTTCTGGGGGCTCTTCAAGCTCCTCCGTTTGAACCTATGCATTCGCTGGACATTAAATTACTTTCTTGGAAAGTTTTGTTTCTTTTGGCCATCTCTTCTGCTAGAAGAGTTTCTGAATTATCTGCTCTTTTTTGTGAGTCTCCTTTTCTGATTTTTCATCAGGATAAGGCGGTGTTGCGAACTTCTTTTAAATTTTTACCTAAGGTTGTGAATTCTAACAACATTAGTAGAGAAATTGTGGTTCCTTCATTGTGTCCTAATCCTAAGAATTCTAAGGAAAACTTGTTGCATTCTTTGGATGTAGTCAGAGCTTTGAAATATTATGTTGAAGCTACTAAGGATTTCCGAAAGACTTCTAGTCTATTTGTTATCTTTTCCGGTTCTAGGAAAGGTCAGAAGGCTTCTGCCATTTCTTTGGCATCTTGCTTAAAATCTTTGTTTCATCATGCCTATGTCGAGTCGGGTAAAACTCTGCCTCAAAGGATTACAGCTCATTCTACTAGGTCAGTTTCTACTTCCTGGGCGTATAGGAATGAAGCTTCAGTTGATCAGATTTGCAAAGCAGCCACTTGGTCTTCTTTGCATACTTTTACTAAATTCTACCATTTTGATGTGTTTTCTTCTTCTGAAGCAGTTTTTGGTAGAAAAGTACTTCAGGCAGCTGTTTCAGTTTGATTCTTCTGCTTATAATTTCAGTTTTTTTCATTATAAGATTTAAACTTTATTTTGGGTGTGGATTATTTTCAGCGGAATTGGCTGTCTTTATTTTATCCCTCCCTCTCTAGTGACTCTTGCGTGGAAGATCCACATCTTGGGTAGTCATTATCCCATACGTCACTAGCTCATGGACTCTTGCTAATTACATGAAAGAAAACATAATTTATGTAAGAACTTACCTGATAAATTAATTTCTTTCATATTAGCAAGAGTCCATGAGGCCCACCCTTTTGTGGTGGTTATGATTTTTTTTTATAAAGCACAATTATTCCAATTACTTATTTTTTATGCTTTCGCACTTTTTTCTTATCACCCCACTTCTTGGCTATACGTTAAACTGATTTGTGGGTGTGGTGAGGGGTGTATTTATAGGCATTTTGAGGTTTGGGAAACTTTGCCCCTCCTGGTAGGAATGTATATCCCATACGTCACTAGCTCATGGACTCTTGCTAATATGAAAGAAATTAATTTATCAGGTAAGTTCTTACATAAATTATGTTTTTTCTGCCTGGGTTTGGGATGCTTTGCATTCTTCTCCCTTGGGTGTGGTCCTCTGGAATGTTAATCTGAAAGGATTATGGAGACTACCCTTTCTTCTACTCTCTTTTGGGTGACTCTGTTCTCGGTTTTATTTCCCTTAGTGCTGCCCTTGGGGCCTTTAGGCTCTAGAGAAATTGTGTGACTTTGTTGTGGCCTAGTACCTTGCTAGGGGGTTGTTGACCTCCAGGTAATGGTGCTCTCTTCCCTTTGGGCTGGGATTTACGGTTGTTTGTTCCCTTTCTTTAGTAAGGGGTATGCTGTTTGGAGACAGACTGCTGGGGATGTTGTCTCTTGGAGGCTGTTGACTCAGTCAAGTCTAGTTCCTGCGGTCTATAGCAAGGCTGTGTACTATCTGTGGGTCAGTGTCCTTGGGCCTTTTCCTTTTTTTTCAATGTTGTTCTCGGCTTTTGACGAAGCAGGATTTTGTTGGGTAAGGGTTTTCAGTCCAGGTGCATACAAAGAGAGAAGCGCTCTACCAGGAACGAACAACAGCTCAGTGGCTTGTTCTATGGCGATTTACCACCCGGAAGCAGCCTCTTTTAGACCAGTGTGCTTTTCACAGAAGAAAACTTTCCTGAAGTATATCAGTCTGATCCCGCCAAGTAAGGTCAGTCCAGCCACGAAATACCAGGCAATTCTCCTCTGAACATGGAACATGACAACCCCAGACGATCGTTTCGGCCTTCTATGGGCCTCGTCAGTGAGGTGCAGCCACATTCCTCTAAGCACACTGGGCAAGGAGTCCACGTCTGGTTTCCCCCATCACCCATAGGGAGACTTCTCAGTCCAGGTGCCCTCAGAATGGGACCGCCTTTTGTACCCTGTCGTTTTTGCATTCCATTCATTGTTCTCTATAGCTTGGTTATTGTTTTCCCAAAAGTAATGAATGCTGTTGTGGACTCTTTCCATTTATGAAGAAAAACTTAAATTATGCTTACCTGATAATTTTCTTTTCTTCAGATGTAAAGAGTCCACAGCTCCCCGCCTGTATTTTTTCTGTGGGGCATCTGTTATTTTTCTTCTTCTGGCACCTTTCACCCTCATGTTTCTTCTACTGTTCCTTGTTCCTCAGCAGAATGACTGGGGGATGAGGGAAGTGGGAGGACTATTTAAGCCTTTGGCTGGGGTGTCTTTGCCTCCTCCTGGTGACCAGGTTCTAAATTCCCAAAAGTAATGAATTCAGCTGTGGACTCTTTCCATCTGAAGAAAAGAAAATTTTGCTAAGCATAATTTAAGTTTTTATTGTCTTTACTCTTTTCTTGTTATACTTGACTTCCTTTTTACATACAAGCTGTACAAATGGGATTTTAAAATAAATTATTATTTACAATTATTTCTACCATCCATGTTTTGTTTTTATTTATTTTTTTCTAAGTTTAAGAATTTGTAAAAAAAAAATTAACCACGCCAAATCAAATCATATACATCAAAAAAGTAGGTGCACTATGGCAAAAGAAACTTCTCCTCAAAATGTAAGATTACAAATTTATTTTAGAGTTTAAAAGTATAACAGTGTGTTTGTTTAATGTGTGCCTCTTCAGCAAATATGCTGTTATGCTTTTAAACTCTTTAAAATAAATTTGTGTTCTTACATTTTGAGGAGAAGTTTCTGTTGCTATAGTGCACCTACTTTTTTGGATGTGTGTATATACAGGTGAAACTTGAAAAATTAGAATATCGTGCAAAAGTGCATTTATTTTACTAATGCAACTTAAAAGGCGAAACTAATATATGAGACCCATTAGAATCATTCAGAGATAGACTCATAGAATCAAGCTGTGATTTGTCATAATTGTGATGATTATGGCTTACAGCTCATGAAAACCCCAAATCCACATTCTCAGAAAATTAGAATATTGTGAAAAGGTGCAATATTCTAGGCTCAAAGTGTCCCACTCTAATCAGCTAATTAAGCCATAACACCTGCAAAGGGTTCCTGAGCCTTGAAATGGTCTCTCAGTCTGGTTCAGTAGGAATTACAATCATGGGAAAGACTGCTGACCTGAAAGCAGAACACCATCATTGACACCCTCCATAAGGAGGGGAAGCCTCAAAAGGTAATTGCAAAAGAAGTTGGATGTTCCCAAAGTGCTGTATCAAAGCAAATTAATAGAAAGTTATGTGGAAGGGAAAAGTGTGGAAGAAGAAGGTGCACAAGCAGCAGGGATGACCGCAACCTGGAGAGGAGTGTCAGGAAAAGGCCATTCAAAAGTTTTGGGGACTTTCACAAGAGCCACCACACACAGACAGATCCTGGACATGGGCTTCAAATGTCGTATTCCTCTTGTCAAGCCACTCCTGAACAACAAACAACGTCAGAAGCGTCTTACCTGGGCTAAAGAAAATCAGACCGGGTCTGTTGCTCAGTGGTCCAAAGTCCTCTTTTCTGATGAGAGCAAATTTTGCATCTCATTTGGAAACCAAATACCCAGAGTATGGAGGAAGAATGGAGATGCACACACTGCAAGATGCTTGATGTCCAGTGTGAAGTTTCCACAGTCTGTGTTGATTTGGGGAGCCATGTCATTTGCTGGTGTTTTGGTCCTCTGTGCTTCAATAAGTCCAGGGTCAACGCAGCCGTCTACCTGGAGATTTTGGAGCACTTCATGCTTCCTTCCGCAGACGAGCTCTATGGGGATGCTGACTTCATTTTCCAGCAGGATTTGGCACCTGCCCACACTGCCAAAAGCACCAAAACCTGGTTCAATGACCGTGGGATTACTGTGTTTGATTGGCCAGTAAACTCGCTCGACCTGAACCCCATAGAGAATCTATGGGGCATTGCCAAGAGAAAGATGAGACATGAGACCAAACAATGCAGAAGAGCTGAAGGCCGCTATTGAAGCATCCTGGTCTTCCATAACACCTCAGCAGTGCCACAGGCTTATAACTTCCATGCCACACCACATTGAGGCAGTAATTGCTGAAAAAGGGGCCCAAACCAAGTACTGAGTACATAGGGGGCTTCCTATTGGGGGTGGAGCTTGTCTCGCTGGTCGTGATTCTCCATAGCGGACGCATGTGTGTTGTCTCCGCGTTCCTTCATCTCCCCCCGCTTTCAACCCTGTGGCCCTACGCACTCCAAAGGGCTTGAGAGGGTATTGAGCTGCATGGTGGCTCTAGTAGTGGAAGCCCGATAACTGCGGTGTAATCTGCTAAAGACACAGGTGGGACTCTAACGCCAGCTGAACAACAAGAGGAATCTCAGCTGAGTGGTGTTTGCAGAATTTGCAGTGCAAGCCGCCAGAGAAGTTGCTGGGACATATGCGGTCTTTGAGTCGCAAGAGGGCCAGTCGACAGCGGAGCTAATAGAGAGTCTATACAAGCCACAGTTTCAAGTACAAGCGTGGAGCACCAGCGTGGAGGGTAATCTTCAATTCCCACTGGTAGAAAGGGGTTGTTGACTCACGGAGGGATCCGGGTTTCACCTCCTGTCTCCTGTTTCACCTCCTGCTGGGTGTTGTTTGGAGAAGTCGGTTGAAGTGGTGGATAATACTCCTATTACAGCAAGGGTACAAGGTTATGATACGTCAAGCTTTGGCAAGCAGCGTGAGGACCTGAACCGAAGTTTCACACTCCCTGTATCCGCAAGTATTGCATTGCTAAAATCACAGCAGGATATACGCTAAAAACAGTGGGGCCTATGATAACTCTGTCAAGGTGAACTCTGTGGGGTTCATGAAGTAACACTGGTTTATGCATATAGGCCCACTGAACTATTCATTTGGATATATTAACTGTCCATATTTGTTATCATTGGAACTTTGCAGTAATGCCCGTGTGAATGTATGGCATCTACATGTTATTTATTTAACAGGTTAATTACTGGAGAGACATCTGGGCAAAGTTAAAATTAAACGGTATTCCAGGCTGCAAATCTCAGAAGGCTTTATATATATGTATTGGTTTATATAATTTTGCTATTTATATGCTATTCCTAGCATGCTGACTCAAAATGTAAAATTTGTTTTGTAATTATTCACTGTTTCAGCTTTAGTCTGGGGAAAAAAGGGGGGGAAAAAACCTAATAATATTACTACAGGATATTGATGTATTAAGAATAACTAAACATTTATTAAGTCCAGTATTAAAGGTATATAGGAAGAGTGCCACAAGACCTAAAAACTGGCAAGGAATATAATACCCTGTAGTGTGAGTTTGCAAAAAAAAAACAACCTATTTCTCCCTGTTGTATCTTCAGGGTATGTTTAGTTAGAGGGATTTGTTGTTAATATACCATCGCAGGTGTGGAATATATGTAGCCCCATGTACACGAGGGAGCTCACTTTGATCTCCTTTCCTTATTATTATTATTATTGTCAGGTATTTGTAGAGCGCCAACAGATTCCGCAGCGCTGTAAATATAGTCGTGTACAGGATAGCTTTTGTAGGGGTCAAGTGGGTAGAGGGCCCTGTTGTAGTCGGCTCTTATGAAGCGATCTGTAAATAGCTGGGCCCATAGGCTTACAATCTAAGGGGTTCAAGGGGAAAGCAATGGCGTTAGGAAAGGTTAGTGTTGGTTGTTTGCATCCCTGAATAGTAGAGTTTTAAGGGAGTGCTTGAAGCTGTTAAAACTAGGGGAGAGTCTTATGGAGCGAGGCAGGGAATTCCACAAGATGGGGGCCAGTCTGGAGAAGTCCTGTGAATGTGAGGAAGTAACAAGAGAAGAGAAGAGGAGGAGATCCTGAGCTGATCGAAGGGGACGGGAGGGAGAGTATCTAGAGACAAGTTCTGAGATGTAGAGGGGATCAGTGCAGTTGAGAGCTTTATATGTCAGGGTGAGGATTTTATGTTTAATCCTAGAGGCAAGAGGAAGCCAGTTTAGGGATTGGCAGAGAAGTGCAGCAGATGAAGAGCAACAAGTAAGGAAGATGAGCCTGGCAGAGGCATTCATAATGGATTGTAAAGGAGCTATGCGGCAGCTTGGTAGACCAGAGAGGACGGAATTGCAGTAGTCGAGGCGGGAAAGGATGAGAGAGTGGATTAAAATCTTGGTTGTATCTTGTGTAAGGAAATGTCTAATTTTAGCAATGTTTTTAAGGTGGAAGCGGCAGGCTTTAGCCAAGGACTGGATGTGAGGAGTGAAGGAAAGATCTGAGTCAAGTGTGACCCCAAGACATCGGGCGAGCGGGTAGGGGTAATGATGGAATTATCAACAATTATAGAAATTTTGGGGGTGGAGACATTGGAAGAAGGGGGGAAAATAAGGAGTTCAATTTTGGAGAGATTTAGCTTAAAGGGACACTGTACCCAATTTTTTTCTTTTGTAATTCAGAAAGAGCATGCAATTTTAAGCAACTTTCTAATTTACTCCTATTATCAATTTTTCTTTGTTCTCTTGCTATCATCATTTGAAAAAGAAGGCATCTAACCTTTTTTTTGGTTTCAGTACTCTGGACAGCACTTTTTTATTGGTGGATGAATTTATCCACCAATCAGCAAGGACAACCCAGGTTGTTCACCAAAAATGGTCCGGCATCTAAACTTACATTCTTGCATTTCAAATAAAGATACCAAGAGAATGAAGAAAATTTGATAATAGGAGTAAATTAGAAAGTTGCTTAAAATTTCATGCTCAATCTGAATCACGAAAGAATTTTTTTGGGTACAGTGTCCCTTTAAGGTAGTGAGAGGACATCCAAGATGAGATGTGAGAAAGACAGTTAGTTTCCTAACTACTTTTTGAAATAATATCAAGGTATATACTCAAGATATAGAAGACATAAATTGTAGTAGATAAAGCATAAGCAGTCCTCTCTATGCCTGTAATGAAGTTAGCTTCAAGTCTATTCATGACAGCTTGGTAAGACAGAATACATGCTAAGCTAGCATTATATTCGATATTTAGTTCACTTAACTGGGTAGAAGTTTTAGGTAACGGCCTAATTTAGTGAGTTGGAAGAAACAAAACAAAAAGAACCAGTGCCTACTACGGGGTGGTATTATTCTTAACACTAAACAAAACAAAAAAAAAATTAATGCACACACACACACTTTGATAAAAAAAGTACACTGATAAAAGTAGTCAGGAACAGTAAGTTGTATCCTGGAAGGTTTTCTTTTTGGTTATTTGTGGTCACCTCACTAATATCTAGTCTCATTACATGAAGTTGTAGTGGGACATTTATTTTTGCTCTCTTTTGTGTTATATATATATAAAAAAAGTCACTATTTTAAGTATCACTTATGTTTTTTCTTTGTTTTTATGGAAAGACTTATTACTGAAGCAAGACACAGTTCACCCACAATGCTCCCCAAAATAAAGGAGCGGAAAACAAAACTGTTAGATATCAGCTCAGATGTTAATGTAGAATTGTCTAATTCTACCTTAGACCTCCAACCAATAATGACTCAACTAAGAGAACTTATATCGCCACAGTTTAATGATATTAAGAAAGAACTATTTAATATCTCTTCTAATATTACCACGCTTTCTACTGAAGTAAGACAATTCTCAAATAGGCTTTCAGAAGCAGAGAACAGAATTTCAGACTTAGAGGACTTAACTAATTCTCAAGAGTCTCAAATTCATACACAAGAAGCCCAAATTAATACCCTACAAAGTCGTCTGGAGGATCGCTCCAGACAAAATAATATCCGGATAGTTGGACTTCCTGAAGCAAATGAATATAACGATCTTATGCATTTTATCTCTATAGTATTACCACAAGCACTAGGTTTCCCTGCCTCTCAACTCCCCCTAGCAGTGGAAAGAGCCCACAGGATAGGCCCTACTAAGCTAAATATAAATGGAAACATGAGAAATAGGATTTGTATAGTTAAATATCTCAAGTTTCAGGATAAATTAGAAATTTAAAAAATTGACAAGAAACTTGACTCATTTACGATAGCGAATAACAGACTACTATTATTTCAGGATTTTTCTATTGAGACCTCAGCAAAAAGGAAACTAATGGTCCCTTATTGTACACAATTTATTAACAAAGGTCTTAAAGCTCGATTAATCTATCCAGCTAAAATTATAATAGAGCTCAATGATAAGCGTATCACCCTTAATAATGCAACTGAAGCACAGGAATTTGCAGTCTCCAAATAATATTGTGCCCAGGTAATTGTTCTGTTTAAATTTGTTAACTCTGACTGGAGGATGTACATTTATTTAGAATTTTTAGGGTTACTATGTATAACGGTACCAAATGTAATCGTGTAGATATACATAAAAACTGTTGTAGATGGTGTTTTGTCTCACCTGAGAAGATAGGTGTTTTTATTTTTTTATCTTCCCTTTTTTTTTTCTCCTCTTTTCTCCTCCCTCTCCTGTCTCAAGGTACTTATCCTCTTGCTCATATTGTGTTTTAAGAATCGGAATAATGTCTAATATGTGTCAAAATCTTAAGTTCCTTTCTTGGAATGTAGGTGGTATCACCTCACCAATGAAACGTAAACATATCATAAAAGCTCTTGCTACTCACCAGCCAGAGATAGTGTTCTTACAGGAGACACATTTAAAGGAAACAGAGATAATGAAATTAAAGATAAGATGGGTGGGAGAGGTCTTTGCCACCCCAGTAAATAATAGGAAAGCAGGGGTTGCTATACTGCTCCATAAAAAGCTAGAATATAAGATTAAAAATGTTGTTTATGATGCGGAGGCCAGATTTATTATTCTACAGATAGTGATTAATAATGTTGATTTTGTATTATGTAATATTTATGGTCCAAATATTCACTCTTCTATATTTTGGGAAAAATCCAAGTCAAATTATTTCCATTTGTTGCTCAAAATCTTATTCTGGGAGGCGATTTTAATATTGCATTATGCCCTGACATAGACAGATTTTCTGGGAAAACAACAAGGGAATATAATAAACGGGCAAAATGTTTAAAACAATTTTGTCAGAAACTTAAGCTATTAGATGTCTGGCGTATTGAGAACCCGGATGCCAGAATATTTTCCTGTGAATCAAAAGTATATAGAACGTTCTCAAGAATTGATATGTTTTTAATCTCGGAATCTCTGTCTATTTAAAAAAGTAAATCAGAGATTGCTGATGCAATCCTTTCTGACCACGCTATTATATCATTAGCTTTTCCGTCAATTGCTATACCCAAAGATAAAAGTCAAAATTTTATATTCCCACGTTTTTTTCTCAATAATCCCAGATTTAATGTATGGTTAAAACAGAAATGGAAAGACTTTGTGACTTTTAATATTTCTCAATTTAATAATATTGAAGTTTTCTGGGAAGCTTCAAAAGCGGTATTAAGAGGGGAAATTCAGTCATATTTGAATGCGTGGAATAAGAAAAATAGAGCAGTTGAAATACAGTTGGCAAGTCACGTTAGAAATGCCCTCAGAAGATATTATAATGAAAGAACATTAAATAATTGGAATAAATATTGTGAAGCAAATAATAATCGTGAGGTATATCTCAAAAAGAAGTCATATAGAGAAAAACTTTAAATTAAATTTGAAGTTTAAAGGATGATATGATACTTCTGCAAAACATCTAGCTAACTTAATTAAAAATAGAAAAAGTAAAAACTACATTACAGCTATAAAATTTGGCAAAGACGGATATCTGGACTCTGAAAATATTATGAAAGTGTTCCATAATTTTTATCAGAAGCTTTAAAATAAAACCGAGGTTAATATATCAAATCTAGATAGCTTTATGGCAAGGATCTCACTTCCTCAGTTCTCTAAAGAACAATTAATAGAGCTAAACGCTTGTATCAATGGAGAAGAAATTAATAAGGCTATAGAGAAAGTAAAATTAAATAAGGCAGCTGGGCCTGATTTTTTTTTACCAGCAGAATTTTACAAAATTTTATCTCAAGAAATTAACTTTACCCTGCAAAGGCTTTATAATGTATATTTTTCTCAAAGTGATACAATGTCAAATTACTTCACAGCAGCTAACATAACATTAATACCCAAAAAAGATAGGGAGAGAGAGGACCTAGCGTCATATAGACCAATATCGGTTCTAAATGTAGACTACAAAATCTTGACATCAATTATAGCAACGAGAGTAGCGAAAGGGTTAAATGAGATAATTCATCCCCTCCAAACCGGGTTTATCCAGGGAAGAAATTCAGTTAAAAATATTCACACAGTAATCATGCTGCTGGATTTTATGTGGAACAGAGAGAAAATTAAAAAAAAAAGGAACATACTCTGATCTAACTCTTCTCACGGTAGACGCTGAAAAAGCCTTTGATTCTATTACATGGCCATACCTATTTAGGGCTTTAGAACAATTTGGATTTCAAGGGCAATTTGTACATTTTGTTTATAAAATATATTGGAACCCACTATCATATTTACTGGTTAATGGTATGCTTTCCCCAAAAATAATACTCGGCAGGGGCACAAGACAAGGTTGCCCCTTGTCTCCGTTGCTGTTCAACATTGCCTTAGAGCCATTGGCTATTTGGTTGATGGATAATCTGAGCGGCATAGTACTGGGGTTGAACACAATGAAAGTCTTACTCTACGAAGATGATCTGCTTCTTTTCTTGGACAAAACAGCACTTCATATACCTCTAGTATTGTGAATATTTTCTGATTTTAGCTCCTTCTCAGGTTATAAAATCAACTATGGTAAGAGTGAGCTACTGTGGATAATTAAATTGAGGGAAAGTTGTTTACATCATCCCTTTAAAGTGGTAGATCATCTCAAACATTTGGGTATAATATTACATAAAGACCCACAGAAGTGGTATGATCTGAACTTTTCCCCTCTATTTTTGAAGATTAACAATAATCTTGAACTCTGGGCCTCTTTTCCCCTATCTATATCTGCACGAGTGAATTTGATAAAATCTGTTGTGTTTCCGCAAATTTTGTACCCCCTACAAAATCTCCCGCTGTTTGTTACAAATACTGATCTGAGGAAATTTGATCAATCTCAAACTAAATATATATGGGGTAATAAGAAAGCCTGCATATCTTTGATCTGGTTGTCAGAAAAAAAATTGTTAGCAGGGCTAGCTCTGCCCAATCTAAGATTGTATAATATTGCTACTCTAGTTAAATTTGCCCTGGACTGGATTACTGATTCTAATAACTTTTCCACTATTGAACTTGAAAGGCAATGTATTGTTCCTTTCTCATTGAAAGCTATATTACATAGTGTAATTAAAGATCTTCCCTTAAAATTTTTTACGTTACTTTCTATTAAAAATGTAATAATAGCCTGGCAGAAATTTTGGAAGTAGATCCCTATTTTTCAGACTTTCTTCCCATAAGAGGCAGCCCAGATTTTATGCCAGGAACACAATATAAGGCCTTTAAAAAATGGGAGGAGAATGGATTGGTGTTCGTGGCTCAAGCTATGTTAGATAACCTATTATTATCATCAAGTAGTCTGTTCCAACAATTTAACCTGGCAAGGGGCAATATGTTCGCTTATTTTCAATTTAGGCACTTTTTGTTTAAGCGTCCCCTTGCTTGAGGGTTGGCTGTCTAAATGGGATGAGATTAAGATCTTCATAGATAAATTTAGAAATGGTAATACTTCAATATCTCTTCTATATTATATAATGCTAGAGAAACAAGGTATAGTAGAGGTAGAAAATATCTGTAAATCTTGGGAGGTTGTTTTTCCCATGATAAACCCGGATATGGTCAGTCAGAGTTTTCTTATAGTAAATAAATGCGTGATTCCTATGTCCATAAAAGAGTCCCATTTTAAGCTTATTAATAAATTTTACATGCCTCCAGCCAGAATGGCATGGTTTTACTCTACTCAAGCTTTTGCCTGTCCTCGCTGTTCCTACAGCAATGCTAATTTAATGCATATGTTGTGGACTTGTTCTAAAATAAGGCAATTTTGGCTGAAAATTCAGTATTGGATTAATAAATCATTTAAAGTATTTGTTCAACTGTTGTCTGTTGATATAATTTTTCCAGGTTTTCAGAAGCAGATTAAAACTATTTCTTCTTATGCTTTTATATCAATTATACTGATAGCCAGGTTTCTCATATTTAAAAACTCACGGATGCAGAGGGCTCCACCTTTTACCCTTTTTATTAAGGAGATACAGTCCCAAATTATTTTTGAAGCCTTCTATACTCAATTTGCTACAGAGAAACAAATAGGTAAATTTATTTATAGCTGGCTTCCAATTATAAAGTCCTATCCACTAGAAGTTTAGAAAATTATCTTAACTCCATTTCTAAGCTCCCAGAGTTTTAAAGATCTAATAGCTCATGATCTTTTTCCACCCTTATGGGTATCTAATGCCAGGATGGTAAGTTAGGGGGAGGAAGTTACTTGCTACCTGGGACGGGAGGAGAGGGGAGAAGTATTATTATTTCTTTCATGTAATTAGCAAGAGTCCATGAGCTAGTGACGTATGGGATATACATTCCTACCAGGAGGGGCAAAGTTTCCCAAACCTTAAAATGCCTATAAATACACCCCTCACCACACCCACAATTCAGTTTTACAAACTTTGCCTCCCATGGAGGTGGTGAAGTAAGTTTGTGCTAGATTCTACGTTGATATGCGCTTCGCAGCAGGCTGAAGCCCGGTTTTCCTCTCAGAGTGCAGTGAATGTCAGAGGGATGTGAAGAGAGTATTGCCTATTTGAATACAATGGTCTTCCTCTAGGGGATCTATTTCATAGGTTCTCTGTTATCGGTCGTAGAGATTTCTTCTCCTACCTCCCTTTTCAGATCGACGATATACTCTTATATACCATTACCTCTACTGATTCTCGTTTCAGTACTGGTTTGGCTATCTACTATATGTAGATGAGTGTCCTGGGGTTTGTAGGTCTTATTTTTTTGTTACACTCTAAGCTATGGTTGGGCACTTTATATGTAAAGTTCTAAATATATGTCTTTAAACTTATATTTGCCATGATTCAGGATAATCAGTATTCCTTCATTCAGACTGTCAGTTTCATTATTTGGGATAATGCATATGAATAAATATTATTTTTCTTACCTTCAATTTTCAATTGACTATTTTTCCCTGCGGGCTGTTAGGCTCGCGCGGGGCAGAAAATGCTTCATTTTATTGCGTCATTCTTGGCGCAAACTTTTTTGTCGCAAAATTTTGTCATTTCCGGCGTCGTAGTTGATGCTGTAAGTTGTTTGTAGTTACGTCATTTTTTTGACGCATGTGTATTCAGACGTTTTTTTGTGCCAAAAAATGTGGGCGTCGGTTTCGACGTCAGAAGATGTGGCGTCATACTTGGCGCCAAAAATGTGGCACATTATTTAAGTCTCACTTTTTTTATTGCTTCTGGTTGCTAGAAGCTTGTTTATTTTGCATTTTTTCCCATTCCTGAAACTGTCATTTAAGGAATTTGATCATTTTGCTTTATATGTTGTTTTTTTCTATTACATATTGCAAGATATTCAAAACACTGTTCCTGTATCAAGAAATGCTGAGGGATTCCTGTTGACTGATATCAGTCCTACCAAAGCTAAGTTCATTTATTTTAATGTTATGAATGTTTATCTTTAGCTATGGTTTGTAATAAGTTATCATGATAAACTTTTACATGCAGAATCCATTAGTATTTACGCTTTATATATTGCTATTCTTTTTATATCTTATGTACAAGATATACTTAGAAATGTATAAGAATATTTTTCTGATAATATTTGAAAGGCTTTGTCTGACGTCCCGCCTTCTAATAACATTTTTAGGTCTTTTTCAAACTTCTTTTTTAGTTGATGAAGTTTCAAATGACCAACAACATAATGAATTATCCTTCTCTGATGGTGCTTTTTTCTCATTCAGAATTTTTCTTCATCAGATATTGACACTAACAAATATACTTTTTTTTTCTTTATTAGAGTACATTTGTTCTTTGTTCAAAAGGTGTTGATTATTTTGGATATTGAAATATCTAGTTCTTTTGATTTTAAAGACTAGCTAACATTTACATTATTAATCTTCTGTGGTTTCTTCAGAGGTTTTTTTCCAGTTCCTGATACTAGGGAATGGAATAGGCTGAGAATTTTCTTTTAGTCCTTCTTTAAGGTTTTTAAATTGCATTCTTTGCCGGTAGTTAATTTTCAGTTTTGAGGAAAGATTCCCCAAGTTAATGGGGCTATCTCTACTCCTGCTAAATATACTATTATTCTTATAGCAAATAGTATTTATTGTTTTCCTTCAGATGGTCGTATCTTATTTAAGGAAAATTATTTTCAGGTACTTTTTCTTAGACCTGTAATTTATTTGGCTGATGTTGCAATTGCTGCATCTTTCTGGTTGGATACTTTAAGATCAAGTATCGGATTATGATTTGTTTAGCATTGTTAAAAGGACAAAATCTACTTATTTGAAGTTCAGACTAAGTGCTATTGCATTGTCTTGTTATCTTGCATTTGTTGATTGTGCAAGTCCAGTGTGTTGTCTGATCCGTTAACTTGATTAACATGCTAATAATTTCATTTGTGTTGTCATTTTATTAAATATTTTCGCAAATGAGGTTTAATCTATGTCTTTAGCTATTTTAGCTAGAAGAACTTTGTGATTTCAGTCTTGGAATGCTAATTTGATTCTAAAATCCATATTTCTTTTTTTCCAAGATATTCAATTATTTGGTTCATAATTTGATTCAATTATTTAACTGTTACTCTGGGCTTCAAGATTGAGTTCTAAGACTAAAACTTTAAGCTTATTTTAGTTTTCTGTTCTTACTAAGGAACAGAATCCTGAATTCTTCCCCAAGTAACATGTTTATAATTGGAAGTTTTTTTTCTTCATTCAATTAAGCCTTTTTTTAAAAAAAAAAAAAAAAAAAAAGTTCAAAGTCAGCTCCCCAAATTTGCATATAGGTGCGATTCTTATTCCAGCTTGACTGGTAAGGGGCAGGTTAAGACTTTTTTTAAATTTGTTTGGTTCTATTCGGGCCAAACTTCTTAAACTTTGGGTACAGAATAGGTTTCAGAGTAAAACCGTCTGTGAGAAGTCTTTTTTCTCTATCATATTCCAGCTATTCCAGTAAGACTAACACTTTCCTGAAGTGTGTCTCAGACATGGAGTTTTCTGGGGTATTTTTTCCAGTTTCATTTTAGGAACTGGGTTTTGGGGTTTTTATTGAAGACTATTCATTGTTCCAAAGATAGAACATCTTTTTGAACTGTCATATAAGTGTAACATCTTTTTGGTGTTTATATGGTCTATTCGGCCTTTTTGGTCAGTGATGGCATTATTTGTCTACAATAGATACAATAGATGCATATCTTCATTTTCTGTTTTCATTCAGATTATTTTTATTTTCTGAGATTCTCTTTTTTTGACAAGCATTACCAATTTGTTGTTTTTCCTTCTGGTCTAGCGACAGCTCTAAGAATCTTTTCAAGGTTCTCAGTGTTCCTTATTTGGACGGTATCGTGGTACTGACTCAGTCTTTTCGTTCTGCGGAATCTCATACGTTTCAACTTTGTTGTTTCTTCAAGACATGGTTAGAGGATCTTTTTATCAAAAGTTCCTTGTTTCCTCACACAAGGGTCACCTTTTTTAGGTTTTCAGATAGATTGTGTCAATGTTTTTGTCTCTAACAGACAAGTAACATGTTTATTGGGTTCCTTTTGTCGGAACGTTCAGTCTCTATTATTTCCTTCAAGTTGCTATATATGCATGGAAGTTTTAGGTTTCATGGCTGCAGCATTGGATTCGATTCCCTTTGCTCATTTCATAGGAAACCTTTCCAGTTTTTTATGCTGAATAATGGTGCAGGGATTCTAGGATAACTATATTTGATTCAGTGGTTAAGATCACCATCATTTAGTTCTACAGGTCTCTTCGGTTCTTTCAACCTGGACCATGATCTCTACAGATGCGAGTCTTTTAGGTTGGGAGGCTGTCTGAGGATCTCTGTCAGCACAAGGGGTTTGGAAATCTCAGGAGGCGAGATTACCATTTGATATTTTGGAACTCCGTGCATTCTCAGAGTTCTTCAGTTTGGTTTCTTTTTGAAGAAGAGACGTTTTTTCAGACAGACAATGTCACAACTGTGGCGTATGTCAATCATTAGGGTGGGACTATCAGTCTTTAGGTTGTGACAGAAGTATCTCTGATATTTGCTTGGGCTAAATCCAGCTCCTATCTAATTTCTGTGGTCTTTTTCCCAGGTATAGACAATTGGGAAGCGGATTATCTCTTTTAATCAAGCTTTACATCCGGGAGAATGGTCTCTTTACCCAGATATGTTTTTCAATTTTTCAGGTGTGAGGGCTTCCAGAAATAGATCTGATGGCATCTCATCTAAATAAGGAACTTCCCAGGGGCCTATTCAGGTCCTGGGATCCTCAGGCGGAAGTAGTGTATGCATTAACACTTCCTTGGAATTATCAATCTGCCTATATTTTTTCATCTCTGGTTCTTCTTTTTAGAGTAATTTTCTAAATCATCAGAGAGCAATCTTTGGTGTGGCTGGTGGCTCTAGCATGGCCACACAGGTTTTGGTATATGGTTATCGGATGTTCAGTTGCCAATCTTGGTTACTTCCATTAAGGCCAGACCTTATATCTTAACATTCGTTTTTTTCATCAGGAATTCAAATTATTAATTTGATGGTATGAAAATTTAACGCTTAGTACTTAGTCATAGAAGTTTCTCTGACTCAGTGATTAATACTATGTTGCAGGCTTGTAAATCTGTGTCTAGTAGGATTTATTATCGAGTTAGGAAGATTTACATCTCATGATGCTCTTCTTATGAATTCTATTGATATTCTTTTGGAATTCCTTCATAAGATTTTGTCTGCATGTTCTTTGAAAGGACAAATCTCTGCTTTTTCTGTGCTGTTTCACAGTAAGAATTGCTAAATCTTTCTGATATTCATTGTTTTGTTCAGGCTTTGGTTTGTATCAAGCCTGTCATTAAGCCAATTTCTCTTTCTTTCTTATTTTGGTTCTGAAGGCTTTACAGGCTCTTCTGTTTGAGCATATGCTTTCTTTGGACATTATTTACTTTCATAGAAAGTATTGTTCTTTTTAGACATCTCTTCAGCTTGAACAGTTTTTGAATTATCTGTTCTTTTTTGTGAATTTCCTTTTTTTCTGATTTTACATCAGGATAAGGTGGTTTTTGCTGTCCTCATTTCAATTTTTACCTAAAGTTGTGAATTCTAACAACATTAGTGGAGGAATTATTGTCCCTTTCTTGTGTCCTAATCCTAAGAATTCTTTGGTAAGATTCTTATATTTTTTGGATGTGGTAAGAGTTTTGAAATATTATGTTGAAGCCTACTCAGATTTCAGACAGACTTCTAGTCTATTTGTTATCTTTTCTGGTTTTAGGAAAGGTCAGAAGGCTTCTGCCTTTTCTTTGGCATCTTGGTTAAAGCTTTTGATTCATCATGCTTATTTGGGGTCGGGTTAATCCCCGCCTCTGAGGATTACTGCTCATTCTACTAGGTCAGTTTCTACTTCCTGGACTTTTAAGAATGAAGCTTCTGTTGTTCATATTTGCAAAGCAATGACTTGGTCTTCTTTGCATAATTTTACTAAATTCTACCATTTTGAAGTTTTCTCTTCTTCAGAAGCAGTTTTTGGTAGAAAAGTAATTCAGGCAGCTGTTTCAGTTTGATTCTTCTGCTTATAATTTCATTTTTTTTTCATTGTAAAAATTGAAACTTTTGATTTGGGTAGTGGATTAATTTTTAAGCGGAATTGGCTGTCTTAATTTTATCCCTCCATCTCTCTAGTGACTCTTGCGTGGAATTTCCACATCTTGGGTATCTGCTATCCCATACGTCACTAGCTCATGGACTCTTACTAATTACATGAAAGAAAACATAATTTATGTAAGAACTTACCTTCATATTAGCAAGAGTCCATGAGGCCCACCCTTTTTGTGGTGGTTATGATTTTTTTTGTATAAAGCACAATTATTCCAATTCCTTATTTTTGATGCTTTCGCTCCTTTCTTATCACCCCACTTCTTGGCTATTTGTTAAACTGAATTGTGTGTGTGGTGAGGGGTGTATTTATAGGCATTTTAAGGTTTGAGAAACTTTGCCCCTCCTGGTAGGAATGTATATCCCATACGTCACTAGCTCATGGACTCTTGCTAATATGAAAGAAATTAATTTATCAAGTAAGTTCTTACATAAATTATGTTTTTTTATTATTCTTTTTTTTTGTTTTTTTTGTTTCTTCTTTCTTTGGTTCATATATATATATTAGGGTATTCTAATGATGCTATATCTGGTTTCATATGAGAATAAGCTGTACCATATGGTTAGGATATGGTTAGTCTAAATGTTAAAGGTAATAATCAAGGTAACTGTTATCTTATTGTTTGATTTTGATCCTTTTT
The DNA here is from genome assembly GCF_027579735.1 of Bombina bombina. Taxonomy (NCBI): domain Eukaryota; kingdom Metazoa; phylum Chordata; class Amphibia; order Anura; family Bombinatoridae; genus Bombina; species Bombina bombina. The sequence goes on from NC_069503.1 coordinate 852,996,472, forward strand.
TTATTATTATTTAATAATGTCAATTTTTATTTTTTCTGTTTTTGTATTCAACATTAATCTACTTGTTTTGTTAAAAAACAAACAAAGAGAATGTAAAAAAAGTACATACAGTATGCATGCTTATACTTTACAGAGGTCCGATATTGTTCTACAGGTATGTACAATCCTTGTTTTATTGACTGCATGTAATATTCTAATTTTCTGAGATTGTGGATTTAGGGTTTTCATGAGCTGTAAGCCATAATCATCATGATTATGACAAATCACAGCTTGAACTATCTTGCTTTGCATGTAAGGAGTCTATCTCATATATTTCACCTTTTAAGTTGCATTAGTGAAATAAATGAACTTTTGCACAATATTCTAATTTTTCGAGTTTCACCTGTGTGTGTGTGTGTGTGTGTGTGTGTGTATATATATATATATATATATATATATATATATATATATATATATATATATATATATATATATATATATATATATATATATAAATACAGATATTAGACTCCACACTAAATATGAATAAATAATGAAATGCAAAAATGTGCAAAGAAATAAAGAAAAATTTTAATGTTCGCAAGAAAAATGTAACAAAAAAATATGTTGCATACACAAAATCATGATGTCACAACATTGATACAAACATACATACAAACTGGGCGTCCCCAGTTATCAAGTAAATATGGAGTGGAGGATGTCAGTTGGAGAGTAAAAAGCAAACCCAGGTTGTATTTGCAAAACCATGGGAAAATCTGTACAGGATCCAAATACTTCAAGGCAGTTCATGCAATGGCAGAGAAAGCAATGATAGGGTAGCTGGCAATTGCAGAGGTAAAAGATGCAGCAAAGAATCACAGATGAAGCAGTTCATGCACTTTAGAAAGTTCATACATCCCATAGCTAGTAATTGTTATCAGGATAACACATGATGTCAAGTATCACCAAGATGTAATAAAGTGTTTCCTTTTCTATGTTGACAGTTGTTGCCATATGTATGTTAACTTTGTAACTGTATAATAAAGCCCCTCCAGCACTCAAGGACCAGAGTCCGCCGTGAGGGTAAAGAACTTGCAAATGCAACGCTCTCAGAGCGATCTCACCCAAACCGTGTCTGGAGTATAACAGAGAGCGTCCGTGTCATAGGTAACAATGGTGATTCAAGCTTTGCTCTGCATCAAAGTATCAGCGACCCGATGTAGCATGTAAGTATCCAACTCTCTTGGCGTCTGACGTCACATCCACCAGTCGGGCAACGCGCGTTTCGGGCTCCGGCCCTTCAACTAGGCCTGTCGTCGTCGGAATAACCACCTCCTTTTAACTTTGCAACTTGTAACTCCAGATCACGCCCTCTCGGCGTCATTCTATCCTAGGCCATTCATAAAATCAAGAGCCACATCACAGACATGCGCAAATGTGCTAAATGTAATCTTTAGGCAGTAGCGGAACTTCTGCATGTTATATGTTAGTGTGGTAAGGCTCAAATGATAATAATGAGGCAGAAATGTTTAAGTTGCAATTATGTAGAGGATATAAGTGTTAAAAATTAGTCAACACTCAAAGTGAAAATGAAAAAATGATCTAATAAAAAAATTAATATGTAGAACAAAATTTAAATAAAAAATAAAAAAGAAGAAAAGCACAAAGAGTGTCAATACACATCTTTTACTAAAGAGAACAGATGAAGGCACAGTCCCTATATAAAAGTACCCCATGTGATCTCCCTATTGAGACCATAGGGGGTTAAAGAGTCCATTTTTTGGATCCAAAGTGCTTCCTTTTCAAAAAGCAACTTTTGTCTATTCCCACCTCTCCTTAAAGGGCCAACCCCATCTACCACCTGAAATTTGAGTTGACTTTTGTTGTGCCCTAAAAGAGTAAAATGATGGGCAACTGGGGCAGAGGGGTCTAATTTACCTATCGCTACTTTGTGCTGTTTGATCCTTTCTCGAATGGATTTTGTGGTTTCACCAACGTAAGCTAGCCCACATGGGCATTTGATGACATAGACTACATAGTTCGAGTCACAAGTGAAATGAACCCTAATTGGTAAGCGTTTGCCTGATCTGGGGTGTGTAATTGTATCTCCCAGTTGTATCAAGTTACACTGGGCACAATTATTACAAGGGAAAGTGCTTTGCGGAACAGAATTATCAACTATTCGCATTGGCCCAATGTGAGTGTCTGCTTTGACCAGGGCATCTCTCAGATTACGGTTTCTCTTATATGAGAATAAGGGAAAATCTTTAAACGTGCCAGCAAGTAATCTATCTTCTGACAATAGACCCCAGTGTTTCCTAAAAATCCTTTTTAAAGGAGCAATGTGGTAACCATAGGGTACCACAAATGGAATCCTGTTATTAAGAGTTCTCCTATTGGATTTTTTCTGAATAAGGTCAGAGCGGGGGATAAGATCTACCTTCGATTTGTGCATATTTAACAAGTCAATTGGATATCCCCTGCTTTCAAAGCGATAGAAAAAGTTGTTAAATTGTTCATTCAGACGTGATGTATCGTTAACTATGCGTTTAGCCCTTAATAGTTGGCTGAAAGGAAGGCTCTTGATGGTCTGTGGAGGATAAAAACTAGAAAAGACCAGTAAATTGTTTCTATCTGTGTCCTTTCTAAACACATCTGTTGACAAGGAACCATTGCTCAATGAGATAGTTATATCAAGAAAATTCTGTGTCTTAGATTCATAATTGATGGTGAATTGTAGGTTTGGATCAAAAGTATTCAATTCCTGAAAGAAAGACATCAGTGAATTACTATCACCTGTCCAAACCATAAAGACATCATCAATATATATTTTCGAAAAGCTGCAATGTGTTTTAAAGCTCTGGTTGTTATATAAAAAATTTTGTTCAAACTCATGTACATATAGGGATGCGTATGTGGGGGCCATATTGGCCCCCATTGCCGTACCCTTCGTTTGCAGATAGAAAGAATCTCCAAAGAGAAAATAGTTCCTTGTTAATACTATTTCAAGCAAGTCCATAATGAACATCCGTTCCCTGGGTGAATAGAGAGCCATTCTGTTTAATTGTGCACCAATGCATTTCATACCTTCATGATGTGGTATAGATGTATATAATGATTTAATGTCCAAAGTTACAAGAATTGAATTCTCATTAAATTCCAAATTTTCAATCTGTCTCAAAAAATCTGAGGAATCTTCCAAATGTGAAGGGACGTCCTCAAGCAAAGGTTGCAGTAGCTTATCAAGAAATATTGAGATTGGTTGAAAAATTGAATTTGTGCTAGCCACAATGGGCCTCCCTGGGGGATTATTTAAACACTTATGTATTTTTGGCAAACAGTATATTACTGGTATGACAGGGTCTTTTTGAATCAAGAAATCTGCTTGTTTCTTAGTGATGATGCACTGATCAAGTGCCATATCTACTGTAGATTGTATATAATATTGAAATTTACTTGTAGGATTAAAGGTCAATTTAGAGTAATTATCAGTCACATCCAATTGACTTTGAACCTCCATCATATATTGGTCTCTGTTCATGATAACAAGGGCCCCGCCCTTATCGGCTAGCTTGATTATCAAGTCTTTCCTAGACCTCAGATCCTCAAGAGCCTTCCTTTCAGCCAATGTCAAGTTAGAAATACCCATTTTAGTGCAGCTTTTGGAAAAGATATATTGATGATGTCTTTATGGTTTGGACAGGTGATAGTAATTCACTGATGTCTTTCTTTCAGGAATTGAATACTTTTGATCCAAACCTACAATTTACCATCAATTATGACTCTAAGACACAGAATTTTCTCGACATAACTATCTCATTGAGCAATGGTTCCTTGTTAACAGATGTGTTTAGAAAGGACACAGATAGAAACAATTTATTGGTCTTTTCTAGTGTTCATCCTCCACAGATCATCAAGAGCCTTCCTTTCAGCCAACTATTAAGGGCTAAACGCATAGTTAACGATACATCACGTCTGAATGAACAATTTAACAACTTTTTCTATCGCTTTGAAAGCAGGGGATATCCAATTGACTTGTTAAATATGCACAAATCGAAGGTAGATCTTATCCCCCGCTCTGACCTTATTCAGAAAAAATCCAATAGGAGAACTCTTAATAACAGGATTCCATTTGTGGTACCCTATGGTTACCACATTGCTCCTTTAAAAAGGATTTTTAGGAAACACTGGGGTCTATTGTCAAAAGATAGATTACTTGCTGGCACGTTTAAAGATTTTCCCTTATTCTCATATAAGAGAAACCGTAATCTGAGAGATGCCCTGGTCAAAGCAGACACTCACATTGGGCCAATGCGAATAGTTGATAATTCTGTTCCGCAAGGCACTTTCCCTTGTAATAATTGTGCCCAGTGTAACTCGATACAACTGGGAGATACAATTACACACCCCAGATCAGGCAAACGCTTACCAATTAGGGTTCATTTCACTTGTGACTCGAACTATGTACTCTATGTCATCAAATGCCCATGTGGGCTAGCTTACGTTGGTGAAACCACAAAATCCATTCGAGAAAGGATCAAACAGCACAAAGTAGCGATAGGTAAATTAGTCCCCTCTGCCCCAGTTGCCCATCATTTTACTCTTTTAGGGCACAACAAAAGTCAACTCAAATTTCAGGTGGTAGATGGGGTTGGCCCTTTAAGGAGAGGTGGGAATAGACAAAAGTTGCTTTTTGAAAAGGAAGCACTTTGGATCCAAAAAATGGACTCTTTAACCCCCTATGGTCTCAATAGGGAGATCACATGGGGTACTTTTATATAGGGACTGTGCCTTCATCTGTTCTCTTTAGTAAAAGATGTGTATTGACACTCTTTGTGCTTTTCTTCTTTTTTATTTTTTATTTAAATTTTGTTCTACATATTAATTTTTTTATTAGATAATTTTTTCACTTTCACTTTGAGTGTTGACTAATTTTTAACACTTATATCCCTCTACATAATTGCAACGTAAACATTTCTGCTTCATTATTATCGTTTGAGCCTTACCACACTAACATATAACATGCAGAAGTTCCGCTACTGCCTAAAGATTACATTTAGCACATTTGCGCATGTCTGTGATGTGGCTCTTGATTTTATGAATGGCCTAGGATAGAATGACGCCGAGAGGGCGTGATCTGGAGTTACAAGTTGCAAAGTTAAAAGGAGGTGGTTATTCCGACGACGACAGGCCAAGTTGAAGGGCGGAGCCCAAAACGCGCGGTGCCCGTTTGGTGGATGGGACGTCAGACGCCAAGAGAGTTGGATACTTACATGCTACATCGGGTCGCTGATTCTTTGATTGATGCGGAACACAGCTTGAATCACCATTGTTACCTATGACACGGACGCTCTCTGTTATACTCCAGACACGGTTTGGGTGAGATCGCTCTGAGAGCGCTGCATTTGCAAGTTCTTTATCCTCACTGCGGACTCTGGTCCTTGAGTGCTGGAGGGGCTTTATTATACAGTTACAAAGTTAACATACATATGGCAACAACTGTCAACATAGAAAAGGAAACACTTTATTACATCTTGGTGATACTTGACATCATGTGTTATCCTGATAACAATTACTAGCTATGGGATGTATGAACTTTCTAAAGTGCATGAACTGCTTAATTTGTGATTCTTTGCTGCATCTTTTACCTCTGCAATTGCCAGCTACCCTATCATTGCTTTCTCTGCCATTTGCATGAACTGCTTATAGTGCATGAACTGCCTTGAAGTATTTGTATCCTGTACAGATTTTCCCATGGTTTTGCATATACAACCTGGGTTTGCTTTTTACTCTCCAGCTGACCTCCTCCACTCCATATTTACTTGATAACTGGGGACGCCCAGTTTGTATGGATGTTGTGACATCATGATTTTGTGTATGCAACATATTTTTTTGTTACATTTTTCTTGCAAACATTAAAATATTTCTTGATTTCTTTGCACATTTTTGCATTTCATTATTTATTCATATTTAGTGCGGAGTCTAATATCTGTATTTATACTATTGTTTGGTGTAATTGGTAGTAGTACACCATAGTCTCGAGCACTTATTATTTTACATTGACTAAAGTATATACATCTATCTGGTAGTGCTTATCCTCTGATCTATTTTATATATATATATATATATATATATATATATATATATATATATATATATATATATATATATATATATTGTTTATCTGTGGTTTGTGATTGTTTACACTTGAGAAATCCTATATAATATACACTAATCTTTATTCAAAATTCCCCTTAAGATAAAATTTCTTTACAATGTAATTTGTTATCGCCTCTCATTTTACTTGCTCTCTAAGGGCCTGGTATTCTAAACCTCGCCGGCATGGAGAGAAATTATACAATCTTTACGATTTTTTTTTATAGACCTTGTAATGTAGGAGTCTCTGTTCCACATAAAGAACACCACATGGTAACATAAAAATTTCTGAAGATAACATTTGTTTCTATTTTTTTTTTTTAAAAGGGCCTCGACATACCGACGAGACTTCTTAGAATATCTCACCTGTGTAGCGAACTTTTGAATATCATGCCCTAAAAATGAATTGGTTTACTGGCAAAAAAACCCCAAAACAATTCCTCTGTAATCTTGGCCTGTTTCTTTAATCAGCTATATCTAAACCGTTTTTTTTTTATGTTTCTTAAAAATTATCCTTTTGGAAAACTATCAATTTGTTTCCATTGTTTAAATTAATGCAGCCATTTTTTTTTTGTTTTTGTTTATTTAATAGAAAATGATTACTTCAGATGAGCCCATGTATTAGGTCAGTGGGTGCAAGGGTAAAGAAACTAGCTGTTTTTTCTTTACTAGAATCAGATAATCCATTCTTTATTACCACCCATGTTAATCTATTTCTGCTGGCCTCACACAGGACAATTAAACCGGAGAGTCCTAGGTTTTCCCAAACTAATAAACAGATTTTGGTAAAAAAAAAAAAAAAAATCTCTATACAAATACTACACATTTACAGAAGAGACTTAATAATGTATTTCTAATATTAGACAAAGGCAATATGTAATAAATTAATGTTACTTATAAACAAACAATAGTTATGACTATTTACATATAAAAGAATATTTACAAGAGAGAGGAATTTAGCCATTTTTTTATGATGGGCTATAAAACATTTTATTGGAAATATGAAATATATTATAACATGATACAGACACAAGTACCAATACATTTAAGTAGACATGTTCATGGGCAAATGATTTATTTCAGATTTTTTAAACATCTTGTTTTGGCCCAAATTTCATCCATGCAGGCATTCGGTTCAGATGAATATTTGGTTAGTTTTTGTTACCGTTATTTCCAACGATAACAGCTAACACACATACATTATAGGATACAAACTATTAAAATAACCTACCTTTAACCCTTTCATGCCGGGGTTAACGGTTCTACATCGGAACAACTGTTCCATTGTAAACAAATTGAAATCTTGCGATTGTGCACGTGATCACCAGATTTCAATGATGGGATCGCGTCAGGGGGGCATCCCTATGATGCTAAGCACGCCCTCCAGACCACAATCCCATCAGGGAAGCGCCAGTGGCTTCAGGAAAGCCAAGCGGTTAGGACGCTGTATTCCATCCTTTGGTGCATGTCCTAATGGCGTTAAAAGGTTAAATGTTAAAATAACATAAACTCCTGTATGACTGAAATCCAATGGATTCAGAACTCCAATTTACCCAAAGTTAGTACCAACTGCCGGGGTGCACTCCAAACAAATAATATGCAACGAAGATCCAGTCAGGCAATCTCCGATCATTAAACCTCTTTAATAGTGATGTTATGGTCAAAGCTATATTTATGAATGGAGGCATCCATTACTAGAGGAAGACAGGGAATAACCTTAATACTATGTTTATAAAATGTCTTTTTTTTTTTAGAATATGTTTAAAATTAATAAAAGACCATTTTTTTTTTAAATTATTTAATGAGATGATTGAAACAATTTGCATAGTTGATAAAGTTTTTATAAAGTGCAATTTAAGGTTTTTTTTCTTTTTATTTTTTATAAAACTGTTTTACCAGATGCGTAAGATTTTAACACGTGCCTTTGTTTTTTTCATATGAAATTGTAATTCTGTCATTTGATAAGAATGATTCTATGTAATATTAAGCATATACATTCTTCTAGATTTAATGTTTGTGCAAGTTAAAATTTTGGAATTAACTGCTAATGCCAAGAAGACCCATTTTTGTATTTGATTTATTAAGAATAAGATTTTTTGCACAGCATATGTTATATAACTTGAGTGCCAAAAGCCAGAAGCTTGTTTTCTACTTTGACTTGAACAGATCCTGCGACATTGATCAGTAAACATAAACGTTTTTTTTCTTGACAAAGGGAGAATTTCATGAAAATTGATTAGAACTCTTATTTATACCTAGAAGGTTGATTGACCTAAAATGGAAAGCAGATACTGAATGTTTCAATTTTAACTGCATATGACAAGTTCTAGCCCACAGTTCTAAAATATTTTTTCTCAATAATTGATAAAGAGGCAGATGTCCCAAAACATTTATATGATTAAACTTTGGATTTATCTTGGGTTCTGGGGAAGACCAGTTAAGTTGGCATCCAGTGAACAATATATTTTGGAAACTATATTCTGGATGAAAAAAGGAGTGCAGGTCTAAAAATAATTTTTTTAAATATTTCCTGTGTACAGGCAATGTATAATAGCTTTGAAATATTATTGATCAACCACATGTATTATCTTTATTGGTTGTTTTCATGTATAGTGCATCCTTTTTCTTACTTAAGTTGTTTATACCTATTTGACATTTTCTTATTTGGTATTTTTTCTCACAATCCAGGTTGGGTTGTCCAATATATCATGAAGTCCTAGTTGTAGACTTTTTCTTTCATAAGATGATGAGAGTACACAAGCAGTCCAGTCCTAGAAGAGGAGGCAAAACACCTCACACAATGAAGCTTTAATCCCTCCCACTTTCCTATGATTCCTTAGTCATTTTTTTTCCTCCAGCAGGAAGGATCGTGGAACTTAAAAGTGCTGATCTACACATTGATTAAAAGGTCTTCTCATACTGATGTGAGACCTGATATCCCCCTCATAGAGCTGGGATAGGATAGAAGGGTGTGGAGTACATTGGCAGTGAAAGTAAATCACCTGCTGTCATTTTTGTCACTTGCCTGCCACAGTTGTTGCTGGAACTGGTCCTGCAGCCTCCTTTTTTTTGGACTTGTCAGAGTACTCATTCCTTAGATGTTGTCAGGTCGTTCTACACAAGATTGGCTCTTTTACTGAAGTTTTGTAGAGTGAATGCTGACAGGTAACTAGGTACTTGCACTCACACAGCCCACAGGCTATTAGCGGGAATATGTACACATGATTCACATAGCCTGGGAACATAGTTACATACAGTTTTAGGTACTTTTACATATTCATAGTAAAGGTACTGTCTCTTTAAATTTGTTTCTGGTATTTTATACATACAATCTGCTCCTTATTTTCAGCAGGCTCTAAAATGATCAAAGCTGATGAGTTCATTTTTAGATGTTTCTGAGCTTCCTTTTGTGCAGTGCTCAGGGAGTTAACTTTTTTTTTCATGCCCAAACTGTGCTGTTTTCTCCTTTCCCTCTAAGATGGTGGCCATCTTTGATGAGACACTAAAATATATCCCCAGAAACTTACCCTTTATAACTAGAGTTTTGCATAAATTTATATTTATTTAACCCTTTATTGACCTAAGCTGTCTTTTTATATATATATATATATATATATATATATATATATATATATATATATATATATATGTTAAACTACATTTCTTTCATATAGGGGGTGAGAGTCCACAATCCATTACTTCTGGGAATTACTCTTCCCTACCACTAGAAGATTTCCTTTGCCTCCGCTGGTGAAGAATGAAGGAATGTTTGTTATTCTTCAGTTGTTGTTCTTCAGTGAGAGGGGTTCTCAGACTTAGTTTAGACCCAAGTCCCCCATAGAGTGCAGTGCGTGTCAGAGGGTTGTATTTAGAGTATGGGTAGTGTCCTTTTTTATTTTCTTTTTAAAGACACAATGAGTCCATGGATTTCATCCTTACTTGTGGGATATTGCCTCCTGGTCAGCAGGAGGAAGCAAAGAGCACCACAGCAGAGCTGTTAAATAGCTCCTCCCTTCCCTCCCACTCCAGTCATTCTTTTTGCCTGCGTTAGTGATAGGAAGAGGTAAAGTAAGGTGTTAGCATAGATTTTTCAATCAAGAGTTTATTATTTTTAAAGTAGTCCCAGAGAGTGCTACTTTTGTTCTAGGGTGTAGCCTTGGTCCATATCAGTCTCTTTAGTAGAGCCTTGGTGGCTTTAGAGCAATGGGAACTTATGGGACATAATTCTCACTGCGCCTCCCATATTTGTGCTGCCCTATATCCTTCAGCCTGAGGTTCTCACTGACTCAGCATTTGTTTCTTTCTCAGGCCAATGCGAGGGAGAGGACCTCTCAAGCTTGGGACCTGCCTTGCTGCCAGGCAGTGTTTAAGGTGCTACTTTTTACTTTTGAGATATAAGGAGTTAATGGGAAAACCTGCTTATGTTGGGACAATTTTTCAGACTTTCAGGCTGAAAGTTTTATTTTGGGCAGTGACAGGGCACTGGGGCTGGAGTTATGTTGTATTTTTATGGAGGGCTCCGGTGGTTTCACAGTATTTTTCCCCAGAGAGAGAGACATTGAGCATTGGGCGGGTCTTCACTGAGCGCGGTTTTCCAGGAAAGTTTAGTGCGTCACTCATCTGGGCTGGTTGTTGTCGGTGTTGGAGCGGAATGTTGTATACTTCTATGCGCTCATAGGAGAGATGTGAGGAAGTCCGGTTCAGAGGCTGACTGTGTGAGACGGATAAGTTTGGTTCAGAGGCTGACTGTTTGAAACAGATTGTTACAGGATCCGGTGTCAATTTTCATGGTAGGAGCACCTCAGCAGGCTGCTGAGGTGCAGAGGTGCATATATCGTTTTCTTTTTCTGTCTTTTTTGTATTACCAGACAAATCTGATTTTTTACTAAAAAATAGCAAAACCGTTTGCATTTAAAGAGACAATAACATTTTTTTTTGTAAATTTATTTTGTTTATATTTGTCATTTTTTCTGTGAAATATTTAACAATTTGTGATGAAAGATAGACCAAGAGGGTGTGCAATATGTTATATGTGATTTGTGTCTGGATGCAAATGTGGAACTACCAATCCCCTTCTGCCCTACATGTATTGAAAGGACTGTAAGTTTTAGGGATAAAAATTTTACTGAGCCAATCTCCTCTCAGGCAGATGTTGTCCAAGAGTCTACTGATGATGGTCAATTTATGCCGCAACTTTCTCCCCTAACATCCCAAATATTAACGCCCCCACCAGCAGTGCCTTGCACTTCTGCTCTAGCACCTGATGGAGTTACTTTAAAAGACATAGCTGCGGTTATGTCTTCCACAATTTCTGATGCGTTATCTGCTTTTCCTATGTTTCAAGGCAAGCGCAAGAGGAAAGACAACCATGTTATCAGTGGGGATTCTGATGCCATGGTGGCAGTCTCAGATGTACCCTCCGAGGGAACTGAGATGGAGGGTATAGAGATTCTATCTGACGGTCAAATTTCAGTTTCAGAGAGTTCTTCACCTTTGACTTATTCAGAGGTTGTCTCTTTCCTATTTAAACTTGAACACCTCCGTCTGTTACTCCGGGAGGTGTTGATCACCTTAGACTGTGATTCCACAGTCGCTCCTGAGAAGGCGAGTAAATTGGATAGATATTTTGAAGTTCCTACTTTCTCAGATTTGTTTCCAGTTCCTAAGCAAGCTTCGGAGATTGTTTCTAAGGAATGGGAGAGACCAGTTATTCCCTTCTCTCCGTCTCCTATTTTCAGAAAGATGTTTCCTATAGCTGACGCTGTCAAGGAAGCTTGGCAATCGGTTCCTAAGATAGAAGGGGCTATCTCTACTTTAGCTAAGCGAACTACTATTCCTATTGAGGATAATTGTGCCTTTAAAGACCCCATGGACAAGAAGTTGGAGGCTCTTCTTAAAAAGATTTATGTTCACCAGGGACTGATGTTGCAGCCGGCTGCATGCATTGCTACTGTCACTAGTGCGGCTGCTTATTGGTTTGATGCTCTGTCTGAGTCTTTTAAGTCTGAGACTTCTTTGGAGGAGATCCAAGATAGGATTAACGCTTTGAAGTTAGCCAATTCTTTTATTACGGATGCTTCTTTGCAAATTACTAAATTAGCAGCTAAAAGTTCAGGGTTTTCTGTTGTAGCCCGCAGGGCTTTATGGTTAAATCCTTGATCTGCGGACGTGTCATCCAAGTCTAAGCTTCTAGCTATTCCTTATAAAGGAAAGACTTTGTTTGGACCTGGCCTGAAAGAAATTATCTCTGACATCACGGGGGGTAAGGGTCATCTCCTTCCTCAGAAATAAACAAAAAGGGTGACAAAATAATTTTCGCTCCTTTCGTAATTTCAAGGGAAATTCTTTATCTTCCTCCTCAAAACAAGAAGGAAACTATTCGCAATCTAAGCCTACTTGGAGACCCAACCAGCTTTGGAACAAGGGTAAACAGTCCAAGAAGCCTGCTGCTGCCAAAACAGCATGAAGGGCATGCCCCCGATCCGAGACCGGATCTGGTGGGGGGCAGACTTTCTTCGTTCAGGCTTGGGTGCGAGACGTTCAGGATCCCTGGGCTATAGAAATAGTGTCCCAGGGCTACAAATTGGAGTTCAAAAATATCCTGCTTGAGGAAGATTTCTTCTTTCAAGATTATCTGCAAACCAGATAAAGAGAGGCGTTCTTATATTGTGTAACAGACCTCTCCTCCCTGGTAGTTATTATTTCTGTTCTTGTACAGTAACAAGGGCAGGGTTTTTATTCAAATCTGTTTGTATTTCCCAAGAAGGAGGGAACTTTCAGACCTATTTTAGACCTTAAGAGTCTAAACAAGTTTCTCAGAGTTCCATCTTTCAAGATGGAAACTATTCGTACCATTCTTCCGTTGATCCAGGGGGGTCAATTTATGACAACAGTGGACTTAAAGGATGCATATCTTCATGTTCCTATCCACAGAGACTATCACAAGTTCCTAAGGTTTGCCTTTCTGGACAGACACTTTCAGTTTGTGGCTCTTCCTTTCGGACTGGCCACGGCACCAAGAAATTTCACATGATTCTGTGGTCTCTGCTGGTGGTTTTAAGACAGCGGGGCATTGCGGTGGCACCTTATCTGGACGATATTCTAATCCAGGTGCCATCTTGTCAACAAGCAAGGTGCCATACCGACATTGTACTATCCTTCCTGAGAACTCACTGGTGGAAGGTAAATCTGGAAAATAGTTCTTTAATCCCGAAAGCAAGGGTTACTTTCTTGGGAGCTGTAATCGATTCCATCTCCATGAAGATTTTTCGGACAGAGGTCAGGAAATCAAAGATTCTAGATACCTTCAGTCCAATCCTCGGCCATCAGTGGCCCAGTGCATGGAAGTAATCGGACTGATGGTGGCGGCAATGGACATCATTCCGTTTGCTCGGTTTCACCTCAGACCTCTGCAGTTGAACATGCTCAGGCTGTGGAATGGAGATTATGCAGACTTGTCTCGTCAATTAACCCTGTAGCAGGAGACAAGGGACTAGCTTCAATGGTGGTTGTCTCTGGATCATCTATCCCAGGGAACATGCTTTCGCAGGCCATCCTGTGTAATTGACAACATATGCCAGTCTTCTAGGGTGGGGAGCTGTCTGGGGTCCTCTAAGGGCTCAGGGAGTGTGGACTCCGGCGGAGTCTGTTCTTCCTATAAACATCCTGGAACTGAGAGTGATTTTCAATACTCTTCTAGCCTGGCCTCAGTTGGCCTCGGCCCAGTTCATCAGATTCCAGACTGACAATATAACGACAGTAACTTACATCAATTATCAGGGAGGAACGAGGAGTTCCTTAGCGATGACAGAGGTAGCCAAGATAATCCGATGGGCGGAAGCCCATTCTTGTCATCTGTCAGTGATCCACATCCCAGGGGTGGACAACTGGGAGGCAGACTTTCTGAGCAGGCAGACTTTTCATCCGGGAGAGTGGGAACTCCATCCGGAAGTATTCTCCAACCTGATTCTCAAATGGGGTCGGCCGGAGTTGGATCAAATGGAATCTCGTCAGAATGCCAAGCTCCCGAGATACGGGTCAAGGTCCAGGGATCCTCAGGCGGAGCTGATAGATGCTCTAGCAGTTCCTTGGTCCTTCAGCCTAGCATATCTTTTTCCTCCGTTTGCTCTTCTTCCTCGGGTCATTGCTCGAATCAAACAGGAGAAGGCATCCGTGATCCTCATTGCTCCGACGTGGCCTCACAGGATTTGGTATGCCGACCTGGTGAACATGTCATCCCTTCCACCTTGGAGACTGCCATTAAGGAAGGATCTTTTCATTCAAGGTCCCTTCCTTCATCCAAATCTAGTTTCTCTGAAACTGACTGCTTGGAGATTGAACGCTTAGTTTTTCTGATTCGGTCATAGAAACTTTGATTCAGGCGTGTAAGCTATAAGATATGGCGTAAATATCTTTATTGGTGTGAATCAAAAGGCTACTCATGGAGTAGAGTTAGGATTCCCAGAATTTTGTCTTTTCTCCAAGAAGGATTGGAGAAGGGTTTATCGGCAAGTTCCCTAAAGGGTCAGATCTCTGCCTTATCTATTTGGTTACACAAACGTCTGGCGGATGTCCCAGATGCTCAATCTTTTTAAAGTTCTTCAAGGGGTTCCGTTTGAACCTATGCATTCCTTAGATATTAAGTTATCTTGGAAAGCTTTATCTCTTGTTGCTATTTCTTCAGCTCGAAGAGTGTCTGAGCTTTCGGCGTTGCAATACAATTCGCCTTACCTTATTTTCCATTCGGATTTGGTTGTTCTACGTACTTAACTGGGGTTTCTTCCTAAGGTTGTTTCAGACAGGAACATTAATCAGGATATTGCTGTTCCTTCCTTGTGTCCTAATCCTTCTTCTAAGAAGGAAAGACTTCTACATAATTTGGACGTAGTCCGTGCTTTGAAGTTTTACTTACAAGCGACTAAAGACTTTCGTCAGTCTTCTTCTCTGTTTGTAGTTTTTTTCTGGAAAACACGGGGGTCAGAAAGCTACAGCTACCTCTCTTTCTTTTTGGTTGAGGAGTATCATCCGCTTTGCATATGAGACTGCTGGACAGCAGCCTCCTGAAAGAATGACGGCTCATTCCACTAGGGCGGTTGCTTCTTCATGGGCATTCAAAAATTAAGCTTCTGTGGAACAAATTTGCAAGGCTGCAACTTGGTCTTCTCTTCACACTTTTTCTAAATTTTACAAATTTGATACTTTTGCCTTGACTGAGGCTGCTTTTGGGAGAAAGGTTCTTCAAGCAGTGGTGCCTTCCATTTAGGTTCCCTGTCTTGTCCCTACCTTATCATCCGTGTACTCTAGCTTTGGTATTGTATCCCACAAGTAAGGATGAAATCCGTGGACTCATTGTGTCTTTAAAAAGAAAAGAAAATTTATGCTTACCTGATAAATTTGTTACTTTTTAGACACGATGAGTCCACGGCCCGCCCTGTACTTTTTAAGACAGGGTGTTCTTTTTTGTAAACTTCAGACACCTCTGCACCTTGGCTTTTCCTTTCTCTTCCTAACTGCGGTCAAATGACTGGAGTGGGAGGGAAGGGAGGAGCTATTTAACAGCTGTGCTGTGGTGCTCTTTGCCTCCTCCTGCTGACCAGGAGGCAATATCCCACAAGTAAGCATGAAATCTGTGGACTCATCGTTTTTAAAAAGAAACAAATTTATCAGGTAAGCATAAATTTTCTTTTTTTAACCTCATGGGAAATTAGTTTCAAGCCTTCCATAGGTGTCAGAGGGACCTGTCCTTTGCCTTCTTTTGCCTCCAATTTATAATTTGAATCCTTTTCTTCAGCTGAGGACAATTATTCTGAAACCCAGGACCCCCTTTCATAAAAGTAGCAGAAGATTTCATTTAATTTCAAATTGGAGCATATACACACTTTATTTCTTTCATATAATTGGCAAGAGTCCATGAGCTAGTGACGTATGGGATATACATTCCTACCAGGAGGGGCAAAGTTTCCCAAACCTCAAAATGCCTATAAATACACCCCCCACCATACCCACAATTCAGTTTTACAAACTTTGCCTCCTATGGAGGTGGTGAAGTAAGTTTATGCTAGATTTCTACATTGATATGCGCTTCTCAGCATGCTGAAGCCCCATTTCTCTCAGAGTGCAGTGAATGACAGAGGGATGTGAATGGAGTATTACCTATTGAATGCAACGGGGATCTATTTCATAGGTTCTCTGTTATCGGTCGTAGAGATTCATCTCCTACCTCCCTTTTCAGATTGATGATATACTCTTATATACCATTACCTCTGCTTATTCTCGTTTCAGTACTGGTTTGGCTATCTACTTTATGTAGATGAGTGTCTTTTGGTAAGTATGTTTTCTTTTATTAAGACACTCTAAGCTATGGTTTGGCACTTTAAATGTGAAGTTCTAAATATAATGTTTGTAATTATATTTGCCATGATTCAGGTTTATCAGTATATTTCCTTTTTGCAAAAAAAAAATTCTTACCTGAAATTTTCAAATTGACTTTCTTATAAATTGTGGGCTGTTAGGCTCGCGGGTGCGCAAAATTCTATAATTTATTGTGTCTTTCTTGGCGCGGGACTTTTTTGGCACGAGAATTACATTTGTTGACGTATTTTCGTCATTTCCAGCGTCTTAGTTGGCGCTGAGAATTTTCACGTAGTTGCGTCATCTATGACGCTCGTGTTTGTTGCAGACGCTTTTGGCGCCAAAAATATTTTGTCAGTTGTGGGCGTCATACTTGGCGCCAGACTTTTTTACATTATTTAAGTCTTCATGTATTTTTGCTTCTGGTTTCCAGAGGCTTATTCTGTTTGCATTTTTTCTCATTCCTGAAACTGTCATATAAGGAAATTGATCATTTTGCTTTACATGTTATTTTTTCTCTTAGATATTGCAAGATGTCTCAATCTGATCCTGTTTCAGAATCCACTATTGGAATCCTGCTGCCTGATGTCGGTTCTACCAAAGCTAAGTGCATTTTTTGTAAGCTTGTGGTAACTGTACCTCCGGCTGTAATTTGTGATAGTTGTCATGACAAACTTTTACACGCAGAAAATATTTCCATTAGTAGTAATCCATTACCTGTTGTTATTCCTTCAACATCTAATGCTCAGGATATTCCTGTTAATGTGAGAGAATTTGTTTCTAATTCTATTCAGAATGCTTTGTCTGTCATACCACCTTCTTTTTTTTTTAAAGAATACTTTTTTATTGAGGTAAACTAACATACAAGAAAGTACATTTACATGAGAATATCATGCGCAATAACCAAGATGAGGGGAGCTAAAGGTATAATTGGTGGTGATTGTATGTTACTGTGTAACCTAAATAAAAGTTTATGCTTTAAGCATTATAGTTGAAAAAATAATATATTTATTTTAAAACACTTTAAAACATGTGCATAATAAAAGTATAGAGCTCTAATACTTTAAGACATATAAAACAATATACAATATACAATTTGTAATAACAATAATTGAAGATAAAAAGTTGCAAAAATATTGTACACTTATTTGCTTGCTTAAATATTGTACACTTTTTTCTTGCTTTTGCGGTCTATACGGTCTCTTTTGAGGCTTTAAAAGTTTAGTATTATTGTTCTTCTAGTACTCACGATTTTGTCTTGAGTGTAAAAGGCTTTTTAGCTTTATGGGGTTATAAAAAACCCGTTGTGAAGGCAATATACGTTTGGAGTAATTACAGCCTTAAAGTTGACAATCTTGCTTTTTGTAGCTTTGGAGGTTAATATGAACAAGCAATTGATTTGTATCTATTTCCTTTGTAAGGCTGATACAATGTATATCTCCAATGGTTGTGCTAAAGAAAAATCTTAGCCGTTTTAACGCTGTTATGGTGCTTGAAAGTTCCTCAATTTTTTGTGGGGGTTTCAAATTGAATTATCCGTTGGTCTCTGAGACTGTATACCCTATTTCTTCTGTTAAGTGTGATCAGTCCATGGGTCATCATTACTTCTGGGATATTACTCCTCCCCAACAGGAAGTGCAAGAGGATTCACCCAGCAGAGCTGCATATAGCTCCTCCCCTCTACGTCACTCCCAGTCATTCTCTTGCACCCAACGACTAGATAGGATGTGTGAGAGGACTATGGTGATTATACTTAGTTTTATATCTTCAATCAAAAGTTTGTTATTTTAAAATAGCACCGGAGTGTGTTATTATCTCTCTGGCAGAGTTTGAAGAAGAATCTACCAGAGTTTTTGTTATGATTTTAGCCGGAGTAGTTAAGATCATATTGCTGTTTCTCGGCCATCTGAGGAGAGGTAAACTTCAGATCAGGGGACAGCGGGCAGATGAATCTGCATAGAGGTATGTAGCAGTTTTTATTTTCTGACAATGGAATTGATGAGAAAATCCTGCCATACCGATATAATGTCATGTATGTATACTTTACACTTCAGTATTCTGGGGAATGGTACTTCACTAGAATTACACTGTAAGAAATACATAAAGCTGTTTAATAACTAGAGATTATGTTTAACGTTTTTGCTGGAATGTAAAATCGTTTTCATTTGCTGAGGTACTGAGTGAATAAATGTTTGGGCACTATTTTTCCACTTGGCAGTTGCTTAATCTGTTTTCTGACAGTTTCTGTTCTCCCTCACTGCTGTGTGTGAGGGGGAGGGGCCGTTTTTTGGCGCTTTTTCTATGCATCAAATATTTCAGTCAGCAACTCATTGTATTCCCTGCATGATCCGGTTCATCTCTACAGAGCTCAGGGGTCTTCAAAACTTATTTTGAGGGAGGTAATTTCTCTCAGTAGAGCTGTGAGAATTATAGTTTGACTGAGATAAAAAACGTTTATTCTGTAATTTGTTTCCTGCTTTCAGAATTTGTTATCTTTGCTAATGGGATTAAACCTTTGCTAAAGTTGTGTTGTTTACAAGGATTGAGGCTATAACTGTTTCAATTTATTAATTTTCAACTGTCATAGATCTTCTGTGCTTCTTAAAGGCACAGTACGTTTTAATATTATTCTAATTGAATTGTATTTCCAAGTTGCAAGTTTATTTGCTAGTGTGTTAAACATGTCTGATTCAGAGGATGATACCTGTGTCATTTGTTGCAATGCCAAAGTGGAGCCCAATAGAAATTTATGTACTAACTGTATTGATGCTACTTTAAATAAAAATCAATCTGTACAAATTGAACAAATTTCACCAAACAACGAGGGGAGAGTTATGCCGACTAACTCGCCTCACGTGTCAGTACCCACATCTCCCGCTCAGAGGGAGGTGCGTGATATTGTAGCGCCGAGTACATCTGGGCGGCCATTACAAATCACATTACAGGATATGGCTACTGTTATGACTGAGGTTTTGGCTAAATTACCAGAACTAAGAGGTAAGCGTGATCACTCTGGGGTGAGAACAGAGTGCGCTGATAATATTAGGGCCATGTCAGACACTGCGTCACAGGTGGCAGAACATGAGGACGGAGAACTTCATTCTGTGGGTGACGGTTCTGATCCAAACAGACTGGATTCAGATATTTCAAATTTTAAATTTAAACTGGAAAACCTCCGTGTATTACTAGGGGAGGTGTTAGCGGCTCTGAATGATTGTAACACAGTTGCAATACCAGAGAAAATGTGTAGGTTGGATAAATATTTTGCGGTACCGTCGAGTACTGAGGTTTTTCCTATACCTAAGAGACTTACTGAAATTGTTACTAAGGAGTGGGATAGACCCGGTGTGCCGTTCTCACCCCCTCCGATATTTAGAAAAATGTTTCCAATAGACGCCACCACAAGGGACTTATGGCAAACGGTCCCTAAGGTGGAGGGAGCAGTTTCTACCTTAGCTAAGCGTACCACTATCCCGGTGGAGGATAGCTGTGCTTTTTCAGATCCAATGGATAAAAAGTTAGAGGGTTACCTTAAGAAAATGTTTGTTCAACAAGGTTTTATATTGCAACCCCTTGCATGCATTGCGCCGATCACGGCTGCAGCGGCATTCTGGATTGAGTCTCTGGAAGAGAACATTGGTTCAGCTACTCTGGACGACATTACGGACAGGCTTAGAGTCCTTAAACTAGCTAATTCATTCATTTCGGAGGCCGTAGTACATATTACTAAACTTACGGCGAAGAATTCAGGATTCGCCATTCAGGCACGCAGGGCGCTGTGGCTAAAATCCTGGTCAGCTGATGTTACTTCTAAGTCTAAATTGCTTAATATACCTTTCAAAGGGCAGACCTTATTCGGGCCCGGGTTGAAAGAGATTATCGCTGACATTACAGGAGGTAAAGGCCATGCCCTGCCTCAGGACAAAGTCAAAGCCAAGACTAGACAGTCTAATTTTCGTTCCTTTCGTAATTTCAAAGCAAGAGCAGCATCAACTTCCTCTGCACCAAAACAGGAAGGAGCTGTTGCTCGCTACAGACAAGGCTGGAAACCTAACCAGTCCTGGAACAAGGGCAAGCAGACTAGGAAACCTGCTGCTGCCCCTAAAACAGCATGAATTGAGGGCCCCCGATCCGGGATCGGATCTAGTGGGGGGCAGACTTTCTCTCTTCGCCCAGGCTTGGGCAAGAGATGTTCAGGATCCCTGGGCGCTAGAGATAATATCTCAGGGATACCTTCTGGACTTCAAATACTCTCCTCCAAGAGAGAGATTTCATCTGTCAAGATTGTCAACAATCCAGACAAAGAAAGAGGCGTTTCTACGCTGCGTACAAGAGCTCTTGTTAATGGGAGTAATCCATCCAGTTCCACGATCAGAACAGGGACAGGGGTTTTACTCAAATCTGTTTGTGGTTCCCAAAAAAGAGGGAACTTTCAGACCAATCCTGGACTTAAAGATCCTAAACAAATTCCTAAGAGTTCCATCGTTCAAGATGGAGACTATTCGGACAATTTTACCTATGATCCAAGAAGGTCAGTACATGACCACTGTAGATTTAAAAGATGCTTACCTTCACATACCGATTCACAAAGATCATTATCGGTACCTAAGGTTTGCCTTCCTAGACAGGCATTACCAGTTTGTGGCTCTTCCATTCGGATTGGCTACAGCTCCAAGAATCTTCACAAAGGTTCTGGGTGCTCTTCTGGCGGTACTAAGACCGCTGGGAATCTCGGTAGCTCCATACCTAGACGACATTCTGATACAAGCTTCAAGCTTTCAAACTGCCAAGTCTCATACAGAGTTAGTGCTGGCATTTCTAAGGTCACATGGATGGAAGGTGAACGAAAAGAAAAGTTCACTCGTTCCACTCACAAGAGTTCCCTTCCTGGGGACTCTTATAGATTCTGTAGAAATGAAGATTTACCTGACAGAGGACAGGCTAACAAGACTTCAAAGTGCTTGCCGCACCCTTCATTCCATTCAACACCCGTCAGTGGCTCAATGCATGGAGGTAATCGGCTTAATGGTAGCGGCAATGGACATAGTACCCTTTGCACGCTTACACCTCAGACCACTGCAACTGTGCATGCTAAGTCAGTGGAATGGGGATTACTCAGACTTATCCCCTTCTCTGAATCTGGATCAAGAGACCAGAAATTCTCTTCTATGGTGGCTTTCTCGGCCACATCTGTCCAGGGGGATGCCATTCAGCAGACCAGACTGGACAATTGTAACAACAGACGCCAGCCTTCTAGGTTGGGGTGCCGTCTGGAATTCTCTGAAGGCTCAGGGACAATGGAGTCAGGAGGAGAGTCTCCTGCCAATAAACATTCTGGAATTGAGAGCAGTTCTCAATGCCCTCCTGGCTTGGCCCCAGTTGACAACTCGGGGGTTCATCAGGTTTCAGTCGGACAACATCACGACTGTAGCTTACATCAACCATCAGGGAGGGACAAGAAGCTCCCTAGCTATGATGGAAGTATCAAAGATAATTCACTGGGCAGAGTCTCACTCTTGCCACCTGTCAGCAATCCACATCCCGGGAGTGGAGAACTGGGAGGCGTCAGACTTTTCACCCGGGGGAGTGGGAACTTCATCCGGAGGTCTTTGCCCAAATACTTCGACGTTGGGGCAAACCAGAGATAGATCTCATGGCGTCTCGACAGAACGCCAAGCTTCCTCGTTACGGGTCCAGATCCAGGGATCCAGGAGCAGTCCTGATAGATGCTCTGACAGCACCTTGGGACTTCAGGATGGCTTACGTGTTTCCACCCTTCCCGTTGCTTCCTCGATTGATTGCCAGAATCAAACAAGAGAGAGCATCAGTGATTCTAATAGCACCTGCGTGGCCACGCAGGACTTGGTATGCAGACCTGGTGGACATGTCATCCTGTCCACCTTGGTCTCTACCTCTGAAACAGGACCTTCTGATACAGGGTCCCTTCAAACATCAAAATCTAACTTCTCTGAAGCTGACTGCTTGGAAATTGAACGCTTGATTTTATCAAGACGTGGGTTTTCTGAGTCAGTCTTAATACAGGCTAGGAAACCTGTTACCAGAAAGATTTACCATAAGATATGGCGTAAATACCTATATTGGTGTGAATCCAAAGGTTACTCTTGGAGTAAGGTTAGGATTCCTAGGATATTGTCTTTTCTACAAGAAGGTTTAGAAAAGGGTTTATCTGCTAGTTCTTTAAAGGGACAGATCTCAGCTCTGTCCATTCTGTTACACAAACGTCTGTC
Source organism: Bombina bombina (assembly GCF_027579735.1). NCBI lineage: Eukaryota > Metazoa > Chordata > Amphibia > Anura > Bombinatoridae > Bombina > Bombina bombina. The sequence goes on from NC_069503.1 coordinate 853,019,205, forward strand.
AGAAGTTCCTGACGTCCAGGCTTTTTGTCAGGCTTTGGCCAGGATTAAGCCTGTGTTTAAAACTGTTGCTCCACCATGGAGTTTAAACCTTGTTCTTAATGTTTTACAGGGCGTTCCGTTTGAACCCCTTCATTCCATTGATATAAAGTTGTTATCTTGGAAAGTTCTATTTTTAATGGCTATTTCCTCAGCTCGAAGAGTCTCTGAATTATCAGCCTTACATTGTGATTCTCCTTATTTGATTTTTCATTCGGATAAGGTAGTCCTGCGTACTAAACCTGGGTTCTTACCTAAGGTAGTTACTAACAGGAATATCAATCAAGAGATTGTTGTTCCTTCTTTATGCCCAAATCCTTCTTCAAAGAAGGAACGTCTACTGCACAACCTGGATGTAGTCCGTGCTCAAAAATTTTACTTACAGGCAACTAAGGAATTTCGACAAACGTCTTCTCTGTTTGTCATTTACTCTGGGCAGAGGAGAGGTCAAAAAGCTTCCGCTACCTCTCTTTCTTTTTGGCTTCGTAGCATAATTCGTTTAGCTTATGAGACTGCTGGACAGCAGCCTCCTGAAAGAATTACAGCTCATTCTACTAGAGCTGTGGCTTCCACTTGGGCCTTCAAGAATGAGGCCTCTGTTGAACAGATTTGCAAGGCTGCAACTTGGTCTTCGCTTCATACTTTTTCCAAATTTTACAAATTTGACACTTTTGCTTCATCGGAGGCTATTTTTGGGAGAAAGGTTCTTCAGGCAGTGGTTCCTTCTGTATAAAGAGCCTGCCTATCCCTCCCGTCATCCGTGTACTTTTGCTTTGGTATTGGTATCCCAGAAGTAATGATGACCCGTGGACTGATCACACTTAACAGAAGAAAACATAATTTATGCTTACCTGATAAATTCCTTTCTTCTGTAGTGTGATCAGTCCACGGCCCGCCCTGTTTTTAAGGCAGGTAAATATTTTTTAATTTATACTCCAGTCACCACTTCACCCTTGGCTTTTCCTTTCTCGTTGGTCCTTGGTCGAATGACTGGGAGTGACGTAGAGGGGAGGAGCTATATGCAGCTCTGCTGGGTGAATCCTCTTGCACTTCCTGTTGGGGAGGAGTAATATCCCAGAAGTAATGATGACCCGTGGACTGATCACACTACAGAAGAAAGGAATTTATCAGGTAAGCATAAATTATGTTTTTATGCTAGTATGCTGTTCAGGGTTTGCAGGAGTCTCTAAGAGGTTTATAGCGTTTGAAAATTCCTCAATCTTTAGCAGTAGTTTGATTGCGAATAACCGTTAGTCTCTGAGACTGTTTACCCTTGTGATTTTGCTGGAGGTTGTTCAGGGTTTGCAGGAGTCTCTAAGAGGCAGTTCTGTCTGTTGTCCGGTGTTTTTCTTCTTCTTTTGCGCTTATTATTTCAAGCGCTAGATAGAGCTGAATCCGTTGAAGGGAAGATAGTTCTTGTCCCACAGTGTGGGCATAAACTGTCAAAGAGGGTGCACACTCAGGTGGGCAGATCTACGCGTTTCGGCGGGTGCCTTTATCAAGATGCCTCTGAGAGTGTTCGCGGTCCTTTTTAAAAAGGGGTAGGTAGGTCCTGATTGGTTAATTACAGATTCTTAGTTGACCAATCTTTGTGCAGACATTTGAGCAGAGTGTTTGGTTACAATTTTTAGCTATAGTACAGATTTGTGGAGTGATATAATAATAACGTCAGCTAGAATGAAACTTTTAACATATAAAGCTATTCATAATTTCCTAAGCATAGTTGATCTGAAAGTATGTTTAGTTTGCGTGTGCGCCCTCTAAATGATAGAAATATACAGTATAAATTTGTGAATAGGAGAAGGTAAACTAAATATAATTGTGAGTTGGAAAGAAGGGGGTGTTTTTGTTTTAGGACATATGTGATAACTTAGAATTTTTGTGTCCGCATAAAAATGCTTTAATTATTTTGCTGTTTTGTTGCTGAATGTTGTGTGAAATTTGCGACAAATTTCGATACGTTGATGTGATATGATATATTTCTCTATGAATATATGTAGATATAGGAATGTTTAAATCTAAAAGTTTTAGATTAGAAAGTTTAAATCAAACTCCATATTTAATCCATGTGGATATAAAGTTTTAAAGGAGTAAATATATTCCGCTTCTTTTCTAAGTAGGAGGTTTTCTAGATTTCCCCCTCTGGGATTAAGGAAAACTTTTTTGACCCCCCAATATTTCAGGTGGTGGATATTGCCATTATGATATTCAGTAAAATGTTTATATAGATTGGTGCTAGTTGATTTATGTTCGATATGGTGAAGGTGTTCTCTTATGCGGTCTCTGAGCATACGGCTAGTTTGGCCAAAGTATTGGTAACCACATAAACATTGTAAACAATAAATGACATTCTTATCTGAACAACGTATGATTTCCTTGATGTTGATATATTGGTTGTTATTATTAGATTTCAGGGTTTTAATCTTGCTGCTATGTTTGCATGATTTACAGGATATACATGGAAAGAAGCCTTCAACTTTTTCTTTGTTAAGATCGATTGTATTGGGGTTGTGAATTTCCTTATTTTTGAATTCACTTGGTGATAGTATGTTTTTTAGATTTTTTGCTTTTTTGAAAATGATGTCGGGATTATTTTTCAATCTATGTCCCAAAATTTGGTCATGTTTTATATAATGCCAGTGTTTGTTTAAAATCTTTTTGATTTCATGATGTTGTGAGTTGTATTGTGTAATAAAAGGAATAAATAAGGGATCGTTTTTGCTTTGGTTAGGTGCTGATTTTTGTTTTGGTGCGAGTATCAAGTTCCTATCCATTTCTTTTACTTCTAATTGTGTTTTCTCCAAAGTGTGGATGTTATATCTTTTTTCAATGAATCTTTGTTTTAAAGTTTCTGATTGGGTGGAGTATTGATTAATATCTGAACAATTTTTCCTGATTCTGGTGAGTTGATTTTTGGGGATATTTGTTTTCCATTTATTTAGGTGGCAGCTTTTATTGTGTATGTAATTATTGGCATCTGTTTTTTTAAAAAAGGTTTTGGTTGTAATCATCATATTTTTAATTTCTATTTCTAAGTCCAAATAGTGGATTGAGTTTGTGCTAAATTCATGAGTGAAATTAAGGCCTAGTAAGTTGTTATTTAAGTCTTCTAGAAATAATTCTAGAAGTTCAGGTTCGCCTTTCCAAATTATAAATAGATCATCTATATAGCGGTAATATAGCACAAGGTTCGCCCCCCATGGGCTAGAATTTATGTAATTATGTTCAAAATAACCCATGAATAGATTAGCATAACTGGGGGCGAACCTTGTGCCCATAGCAGTCCCCTTGTGTTGTAGAAAAATCTCTTCATTAAATAAAAAAGAGTTGTTATATAATATAAAATGGATACAATCAATTAGGAATTTATTTTGTTCTTTATTTAAATTTGGATCCTTGTCTAAGAAGAATTTTATAGCTTTAAGCCCTTTTTGGTGATCTATGTTTGTGTATAGGGAATTTACATCACATGTTACTAAAAGGAAGTTTTCTTCCCAAGATATATCTTTTAGGATGTTGAGTAATTGAGTCGAGTCTTTTAGATAGGAGGGTAACTGGGAAACGTATGACTGTAAGAAGAAATCGACATATTGCGAAAGATTTGATGTGAGGGATCCTATGCCTGAAATGATAGGTCGTCCAGGGGGTTTAGTTAAGTTTTTATGGATTTTGGGAAGTATGTAAAAAGTAGGTGAAATGGGGTTTACAATGTTTAGAAAATCTAATTCATTTTTTGTAAGTACTCCTGAGTTAAATGCTTTTATGAGAAGATCTTGTAGTTTTTTTGTTTGGTTTTTTAAGGGATTAGATCTTAAATTTTTATATGTTGTTTGATCATTTAGAAGTCTGTACGATTCCTCTAAATAAAAAGATGTGTCCATAAGGACTATTCCTCCGCCCTTGTCTGCTTGCTTGATGGTGATTTCGTTATTATTTTTTAGATCTTTTATTATTTTTAGTTCCTTTTGGGTCATATTCCACTCTATGAATTTGTTTTGATCTAGTTTGTCTATATCTTGTTTGACCATTTTCTCAAAGAGTTTAATGTCTTCGCTTTTTTCATTTGTGGGATAGAACGTTGAGGGGGCTTTTAGATTAGTGTGTTTAAATTTTTGTTCATTTCCTTTGAGGGTTTTGTTCTCAAGAGGGTTCTTTATGAAATATATTTTTAAGGTGAGTTTACGTATGTATTGGTTTATGTTTATGAGGGTTTCAAATTTATTTAATTTGCATGATGGGGCAAATGATAAGCCTTTACTTAGAACTGATTTTTGAAGAGGATTCAATTGGTATTTACTTATGTTGAATATTCCTGTATGTTTTATTTCTGTCTTTTCGGGATTTTGTCTAGATTTTCTTCTGTTTCTCCTACCTCTAATCCTCGTTTGTTTCTTACGATTCTTTTTGGGAGGATGCGGTGTGTGTTGGTTTTTGATGTTCCTTCCCCTAAAGGGGCCTGTTCTAAAAAAACTTTCTGTTGTTCTGCATTATGAGGTGCGGGGGACCTTATGTCTTGTTCTAATGGTTGATATCTATTTCTTGTTTGGATTCTCCAATTTGAGTTGGAGTCAAAATGGTTTCTTTTGTAGTTAGTGTAATAAGAGTTTTTATTCTTATTCTTGTATGTGTAGTGGTCAGATTGGTCATAATTGTGTCTATAAGGATATTGGTTATCTGGTTTGTAATTCCATTCTCTGTTATCCCATCTATGTTCATAGTTATTTCTTTGATTATAGTTATTTCTGTTGTGGTTTGAATTGTGTTGGTATTCTCTATATGAGTAATTTCTCCTAGGGGTATAACCCCAATCTGTGTTTGAATCGTTGTTCGACAGATCATAATTGTTATGTGAATATTGGTTTGAAAAAGAATTTTTGGGTGTTCTTGTGTCATATCTATTTTGACTTGTAAATTTTTCTTCTGTTTGTGTTTTTGTGTGGTATTGGTCATCGGGGTAATTAGTGTATTGTCTTCTATGATAGTTTTGTTGTTTAATAGATCCTTCTATATTTCGTGTGTCTGATGGAATTTGATTCCTAAATGTCGTGTGATTCGATTGTGGGGGTTTATTTGTATGGTTAGATTTCCCAAATAAATGTGATTTGTCTAAAGTTTTTGGAATTGGAGAGGCGACTATTTCAACTGTATTCCTCGTATGTGGAATCTATTTCTATTGGAATATCGGTATCTAGAGTTTCAGAGTAGTCTTCCAGATCTCTGTTATATTTAGATGATTTTGTTGCTAGAATATTTTCTTTAAAACTTGAAATGGTGTTAAAAATTTCTTTTTGATTATTTAGGAACTCAGTATTGTTTTCATAAATTTTTAAAATGTTTTTTTGTTGGTCTATTTCCTTTTTAGTCTCACTTAATGTGATGTTTCTAGACTTGATAATTATTTTCATTAATGTTATAGATGCGTTTTCAAGGGTATCAAACCATTCATTAGATAGTTCATCGTTTAGGTTGAATGTACAGTTTTTCTTTAATCTAAGTCCTCTTGGGACCATGTTATTCTCAATATATTTTTCTGTGTATTTGATTTCTATGGTATTTTTTAGTTCTTTAATCAGAAGTTTTTCCAAGTTATCACATAATTCTGTCAGATTTTTGGGAGTATTTGTGTGAGTATTGATATCTTGGTTTTGGTGTTCTATAGAAATACCTTGTAATATTTCCTCTCTTTGTGCAAATATATCCATATTGGTAGTAAAGTGGAAAAATAAGGATAATGTAAAAAATAAAAATATAAATATGGACAAGATATGATAGTGTGTCGGGGTCCGAATATATTTTTGACGTTAAACTTTGTCTTTAAGTTAACGATTTATAGATTCTTTGTATACTCTTTGTGAAAAAACGGTGTGTCTCAAACTCAAATAGAAGGAAGTAAGTGATTAGTGAAAAACAAGTTTAGAGTGAGTGCACCTGGTGAGTGTTAATGTTGGGAAAAATTGGTTAATATAACCACGCTCTAAACCCTACAAGTGTGACAGTTGTTCCTTCAAACGACTGTCAAAGAATGAAGCGCAATAACCAAGATGAGGGGAGCTAAAGGTATAATTGGTGGTGATTGTATGTTACTGTGTAACCTAAATAAAAGTTTATGCTTTAAGCGTTATAGTTGAAAAAATAATATATTTATTTTAAAACACTTTAAAACATGTGCATAATAAAAGTATAGAGCTCTAATACTTTAAGACATATAAAACAATATACAATATACAATTTGTAATAACAATAATTGAAGATAAAAAGTTGCAAAAATATTGTACACTTATTTGCTTGCTTAAATATTGTACACTTTTTTCTTGCTTTTGCGGTCTATATGGTCTCTTTTGAGGCTTTAAAAGTTTAGTATTATTGATCTTCTAGTACTCACGATTTTGTCTTGAGTGTAAAAGGCTTTTTAGCTTTATGGGGTTATAAAAAACCCGTTGTGAAGGCAATATACGTTTGGAGTAATTACAGCCTTAAAGTTGACAATCTTGCTTTTTGTAGCTTTGGAGGTTAATATGAACAAGCAATTGATTTGTATCTATTTCCTTTGTAAGGCTGATACAATGTATATCTCCAATGGTTGTGCTAAAGAAAAATCTTAGCCGTTTTAACGCTGTTATGGTGCTTGAAAGTTCCTCAATTTTTCGTGGGGGTTTCAAATTGAATTATCCGTTGGTCTCTGAGACTGTATACCCTATTTTATGCTAGTATGCTGTTCAGGGTTTGCAGGAGTCTCTAAGAGGTTTATAGCGTTTGAAAATTCCTCAATCTTTAGCAGTAGTTTGATTGCGAATAACCGTTAGTCTCTGAGACTGTTTACCCTTGTGATTTTGCTGGAGGTTGTTCAGGGTTTGCAGGAGTCTCTAAGAGGCAGTTCTGTCTGTTGTCCGGTGTTTTTCTTCTTCTTTTGCGCTTATTATTTCAAGCGCTAGATAGAGCTGAATCCGTTGAAGGGAAGATAGTTCTTGTCCCACAGTGTGGGCATAAACTGTCAAAGAGGATGCACACTCAGGTGGGCAGATCTACGCGTTTCGGCGGGTGCCTTTATCAAGATGCCTCTGAGAGTGTTCGCGGTCCTTTTTAAAAAGGGGTAGGTAGGTCCTGATTGGTTAATTACAGATTCTTAGTTGACCAATCTTTGTGCAGACATTTGAGCAGAGTGTTTGGTTACAATTTTTAGCTATAGTACAGATTTGTGGAGTGATATAATAATAACGTCAGCTAGAATGAAACTTTTAACATATAAAGCTATTCATAATTTCCTAAGCATAGTTGATCTGAAAGTATGTTTAGTTTGCGTGTGCGCCCTCTAAATGATAGAAATATACAGTATAAATTTGTGAATAGGAGAAGGTAAACTAAATATAATTGTGAGTTGGAAAGAAGGGGGTGTTTTTGTTTTAGGACATATGTGATAACTTAGAATTTTTGTGTCCGCATAAAAATGCTTTAATTATTTTGCTGTTTTGTTGCTGAATGTTGTGTGAAATTTGCGACAAATTTCGATACGTTGATGTGATATGATATATTTCTCTATGAATATATGTAGATATAGGAATGTTTAAATCTAAAAGTTTTAGATTACAACAAAACTATCATAGAAGACAATACACTAATTACCCCGATGACCAATACCACACAAAAACACAAACAGAAGAAAAATTTACAAGTCAAAATAGATATGACACAAGAACACCCAAAAATTCTTTTTCAAACCAATATTCACATAACAATTATGATCTGTCGAACAACGATTCAAACACAGATTGGGGTTATACCCCTAGGAGAAATTACTCATATAGAGAATACCAACACAATTCAAACCACAACAGAAATAACTATAATCAAAGAAATAACTATGAACATAGATGGGATAACAGAGAATGGAATTACAAACCAGATAACCAATATCCTTATAGACACAATTATGACCAATCTGACCACTACACATACAAGAATAAGAATAAAAACTCTTATTACACTAACTACAAAAGAAACCATTTTGACTCCAACTCAAATTGGAGAATCCAAACAAGAAATAGATATCAACCATTAAAACAAGACATAAGGTCCCCCGCACCTCATAATGCAGAACAACAGAAAGTTTTTTTAGAACAGGCCCCTTTAGGGGAAGGAACATCAAAAACCAACACACACCGCATCCTCCCAAAAAGAATCGTAAGAAACAAACGAGGATTAGAGGTAGGAGAAACAGAAGAAAATCTAGACAAAATCCCGAAAAGACAGAAATAAAACATACAGGAATATTCAACATAAGTAAATACCAATTGAATCCTCTTCAAAAATCAGTTCTAAGTAAAGGCTTATCATTTGCCCCATCATGCAAATTAAATAAATTTGAAACCCTCATAAACATAAACCAATACATACGTAAACTCACCTTAAAAAGATATTTCATAAAGAACCCTCTTGAGAACAAAACCCTCAAAGGAAATGAACAAAAATTTAAACACACTAATCTAAAAGCCCCCTCAACGTTCTATCCCACAAATGAAAAAAGCGAAGACATTAAACTCTTTGAGAAAATGGTCAAACAAGATATAGACAAACTAGATCAAAACAAATTCATAGAGTGGAATATGACCCAAAAGGAACTAAAAATAATAAAAGATCTAAAAAATAATAACGAAATCACCATCAAGCAAGCAGACAAGGGCGGAGGAATAGTCCTTATGGACACATCTTTTTATTTAGAGGAATCGTACAGACTTCTAAATGATCAAACAACATATAAAAATTTAAGATCTAATCCCTTAAAAAACCAAACAAAAAAACTACAAGATCTTCTCATAAAAGCATTTAACTCAGGAGTACTTACAAAAAATGAATTAGATTTTCTAAACATTGTAAACCCCATTTCACCTACTTTTTACATACTTCCCAAAATCCATAAAAACTTAACTAAACCCCCTGGACGACCTATCATTTCAGGCATAGGATCCCTCACATCAAATCTTTCGCAATATGTCGATTTCTTCTTACAGTCATACGTTTCCCAGTTACCCTCCTATCTAAAAGACTCGACTCAATTACTCAACATCCTAAAAGATATATCTTGGGAAGAAAACTTCCTTTTAGTAACATGTGATGTAAATTCCCTATACACAAACATAGATCACCAAAAAGGGCTTAAAGCTATAAAATTCTTCTTAGACAAGGATCCAAATTTAAATAAAGAACAAAATAAATTCCTAATTGATTGTATCCATTTTATATTATATAACAACTCTTTTTTATTTAATGAAGAGATTTTTCTACAACACAAGGGGACTGCTATGGGCACAAGGTTCGCCCCCAGTTATGCTAATCTATTCATGGGTTATTTTGAACATAATTACATAAATTCTAGCCCATGGGGGGCGAACCTTGTGCTATATTACCGCTATATAGATGATCTATTTATAATTTGGAAAGGCGAACCTGAACTTCTAGAATTATTTCTAGAAGACTTAAATAACAACTTACTAGGCCTTAATTTCACTCATGAATTTAGAACAAACTCAATCCACTATTTGGACTTAGAAATAGAAATTAAAAATATGATGATTACAACCAAAACCTTTTTTAAAAAAACAGATGCCAATAATTACATACACAATAAAAGCTGCCACCTAAATAAATGGAAAACAAATATCCCCAAAAATCAACTCACCAGAATCAGGAAAAATTGTTCAGATATTAATCAATACTCCACCCAATCAGAAACTTTAAAACAAAGATTCATTGAAAAAAGATATAACATCCACACTTTGGAGAAAACACAATTAGAAGTAAAAGAAATGGATAGGAACTTGATACTCGCACCAAAACAAAAATCAGCACCTAACCAAAGCAAAAACGATCCCTTATTTATTCCTTTTATTACACAATACAACTCACAACATCATGAAATCAAAAAGATTTTAAACAAACACTGGCATTATATAAAACATGACCAAATTTTGGGACATAGATTGAAAAATAATCCCGACATCATTTTCAAAAAAGCAAAAAATCTAAAAAACATACTATCACCAAGTGAATTCAAAAATAAGGAAATTCACAACCCCAATACAATCGATCTTAACAAAGAAAAAGTTGAAGGCTTCTTTCCATGTATATCCTGTAAATCATGCAAACATAGCAGCAAGATTAAAACCCTGAAATCTAATAATAACAACCAATATATCAACATCAAGGAAATCATACGTTGTTCAGATAAGAATGTCATTTATTGTTTACAATGTTTATGTGGTTACCAATACTTTGGCCAAACTAGCCGTATGCTCAGAGACCGCATAAGAGAACACCTTCACCATATCGAACATAAATCAACTAGCACCAATCTATATAAACATTTTACTGAATATCATAATGGCAATATCCACCACCTGAAATATTGGGGGGTCAAAAAAGTTTTCCTTAATCCCAGAGGGGGAAATCTAGAAAACCTCCTACTTAGAAAAGAAGCGGAATATATTTACTCCTTTAAAACTTTATATCCACATGGATTAAATATGGAGTTTGATTTAAACTTTCTAATCTAAAACTTTTAGATTTAAACATTCCTATATCTACATATATTCATAGAGAAATATATCATATCACATCAACGTATCGAAATTTGTCGCAAATTTCACACAACATTCAGCAACAAAACAGCAAAATAATTAAAGCATTTTTATGCGGACACAAAAATTCTAAGTTATCACATATGTCCTAAAACAAAAACACCCCCTTCTTTCCAACTCACAATTATATTTAGTTTACCTTCTCCTATTCACAAATTTATACTGTATATTTCTATCATTTAGAGGGCGCACACGCAAACTAAACATACTTTCAGATCAACTATGCTTAGGAAATTATGAATAGCTTTATATGTTAAAAGTTTCATTCTAGCTGACGTTATTATTATATCACTCCACAAATCTGTACTATAGCTAAAAATTGTAACCAAACACTCTGCTCAAATGTCTGCACAAAGATTGGTCAACTAAGAATCTGTAATTAACCAATCAGGACCTACCTACCCCTTTTTAAAAAGGACCGCGAACACTCTCAGAGGCATCTTGATAAAGGCACCCGCCGAAACGCGTAGATCTGCCCACCTGAGTGTGCACCCTCTTTGACAGTTTATGCCCACACTGTGGGACAAGAACTATCTTCCCTTCAACGGATTCAGCTCTATCTAGCGCTTGAAATAATAAGCGCAAAAGAAGAAGAAAAACACCGGACAACAGACAGAACTGCCTCTTAGAGACTCCTGCAAACCCTGAACAACCTCCAGCAAAATCACAAGGGTAAACAGTCTCAGAGACTAACGGTTATTCGCAATCAAACTACTGCTAAAGATTGAGGAATTTTCAAACGCTATAAACCTCTTAGAGACTCCTGCAAACCCTGAACAGCATACTAGCATAAAATAGGGTATACAGTCTCAGAGACCAACAGATAATTCAATTTGAAACCCCCACGAAAAATTGAGGAACTTTCAAGCACCATAACAGCGTTAAAACGGCTAAGATTTTTCTTTAGCACAACCATTGGAGATATACATTGTATCAGCCTTACAAAGGAAATAGATACAAATCAATTGCTTGTTCATATTAACCTCCAAAGCTACAAAAAGCAAGATTGTCAACTTTAAGGCTGTAATTACTCCAAACGTATATTGCCTTCACAACGGGTTTTTTATAACCCCATAAAGCTAAAAAGCCTTTTACACTCAAGACAAAATCGTGAGTACTAGAAGAACAATAATACTAAACTTTTAAAGCCTCAAAAGAGACCGTATAGACCGCAAAAGCAAGAAAAAAGTGTACAATATTTAAGCAAGCAAATAAGTGTACAATATTTTTGCAACTTTTTATCTTCAATTATTGTTATTACAAATTGTATATTGTATATTGTTTTATATGTCTTAAAGTATTAGAGCTCTATACTTTTATTATGCACATGTTTTAAAGTGTTTTAAAATAAATATATTATTTTTTCAACTATAACGCTTAAAGCATAAACTTTTATTTAGGTTACACAGTAACATACAATCACCACCAATTATACCTTTAGCTCCCCTCATCTTGGTTATTGCGCTTCATTCTTTGACAGTCGTTTGAAGGAACAACTGTCAAACTTGTAGGGTTTAGAGCGTGGTTATATTAACCAATTTTTCCCAACATTAACACTCACCAGGTGCACTCACTCTAAACTTGTTTTTCACTAATCATGAGAATATCATGGCAACATGCCCGTATGACATACATCAAAGCAAGATTAAGGAACCAGTATAACAGACATATCATTAGAATTATGTAGTCTCTTTGGAGTCCATCCAGGGAGGATGTCACAAAGCCATGAATAATACCTCTTTTTTGCATAATTTCATTTGCAACAGACAGGGACAATACCTACATCAAAACTTTCTACTGTAAGCCTATAATCTAACAGTGGTGCTTAATACCTAAGGGCTTATCCCTGCCAATGGTCAGTTCAAGAACCATATCTTTAGATGAAGTGACATAAACCAAAAGAAATTAACTAGGGGTCAACTTGAGTCTCGTCTGGGATGGGTCACCTCCTCGAGCTTTGGCTAATACGAGGTGCAATGGTGTAGGTTTTTGAGATATCTAGACCCATTCGAGTTATACCTTGTTAAATAATCGAAGAAGATAAGCTCAACAGGGCGACAGGGTGTCTGAAGATGGGAAGGGGGAATAGATGTAGAGAGAAGAGAGGGGAAAAAAAAAAAGGGGGGGGGAGGGGGTGCCAGGGGGGAGGAACCAGGGACCCGGTCCTTTCTGCGTCTGCAGCTGACTCCTTCTGTACTACCCCTGGCCCCTTCATGCCATGAGCTGTTACATCCTGGGTATCTTTCTAATTCCCCCCAGCTTCCCAAAGTGCCCAGATTTGTCCATGTAAGCCTACTTTGCCCACAGATCTTAAAGAGAATTCTTCCATAGAACGGATGTATTCAATGATATCATGTATCATATTAAATGAGACCTGTGATTTTCCCAACCAGCATTTTGCAATTGCTAATTTTGTGGCTAAAAGGATGACTACACATAACATCCTCTCAGGCTGGGCCAGTTTCCCCAGTCCTAAATGAAATAGGGAAGTATCGGGTGTCAGTCTGCGTATTAATCCTAAGCGATCTAACAGTGTCGCCACCTGTTCCCAAATCCCCTGGACTCCCGTACAGCTCCACCAGATATGGAAATGAGAGCCTCTTTGGCCACACCCCCTCCAGCATCTGTCTGAGGTCTGTGGGAACATCTTATTTAAGCTGACTGGTACTCTATGCCAGCACAGGACCAATTTTATTTAAAGCTCATACAATGTGACACAATGAATTGCTGCTCTAGTATGCTGAACTGCCTGCTGCCACTCCAACTCTGTGCGCTCCCTCCTCATATCTCTCTCCCATTCCGCAATGCAGAAAGTTTTTGCAAATCCTGCTGAGTCTAAAAGGAATTGGTAATGTATTGTCAAGGCCTTTCGAAGAGGTTTGCCCATGAGCCACCTTTTTTCCCATTGGGTCAATTCTCTAGGTTTGACCTTCTGGAACTTCCAAGATCCCATCAAAGATATGAGCCTGAAGTATTCAAAGTGGAACTTTTTGGGAATATCTATGTCCGACAAGTCTGTAGCCTGGATCGCCAAGCCCTGAGGCGTATCAAATCCCTAACGTGCTTGATACCCCAACCAGTCCACATCTGCAAGTGTGACTCAGGTAGACAGGATAGTAGCGCTCTAACTAAATGCACGGGAGATGGGTGAGGTGCGACTCGGGCCAAGCCACGAAATTCCCTCCAAATTTTAATGCCTGCTTTAATAAGGGGGTTTTCAACTCCCACGAGTATATCTGCATGTTGAGGAACCCATATAAGGTCTTCTAGGGACAAGCCCGAGGGGATTACAGCCTGCTCAAGCTGACCCCATCTAGTTTCTTCAGATGGGGCCCCCCATGCTGTCACATGGGAAAGCATGGCCGCCTTGTAATATTTACATAAGTTGGGAGCCGCCAACCCTCCGTGGAGAATAGGCCTTTGTAGCTGTTGCATAGCAATCCGCAAGGGCTTGCCCTGCCAGATAAACCTGTTTATTATTGCTTGAAAGCGGCTGAGAATATATTGCGAGACTGTTAGCGGGATATATCTAAAGAGGTACGTGACCTTGGGTAGAAGTGACATCTTCACCGACTGTATTCTCCCAATCCAAGATATCTCGTACCTCGCCCATTTTGCGGTAAGTATATCAAATTCTTTTAGCAAAGGGTCATAATTTGCCCGAATTACTGTTTTCGGGTCTGGGGAAAGGATAACCCCTAAATGTTTTAATTCAGTTGTGGACCAGGTAAATGGGTAAGTCTCTTTGAACCAAGTGAGCTGCTCCGCGGGAAGATTCAACGCCAATGCCTCTGTCTTTGTGTAGTTAAGTCTATAGTATATCTCGCCGAACGTCCGTAAACATTCGAAAACCGCCGGTAGTGAGGATTCAGGTTCCGTGATGAACAAAGTGAGGTCATCTGCGAAGAGCGCGAGTTTCTGCATTGTGTCGTGAATCAACAGTCCCTGTACCTCATTAGCTTGCCTGATCATGGTAGCCAGAGGCTCAATGGTCAGTAAAAAGAGCAGCAGGGACAATGGGCACCCCTGTCTGGTCCCATTTCTGATCTCAAAAGAATCAGAGCAGAACCCTTTACCTCTGATTCTGGCTGAAGGGCTCGAGTATAGTGCCATGATGGCACCAACTAGATGAGCCGGGAGCCCAAAGGCCCTCAAAACTTCTTCCATGTACTCCCACCGCACCCTGTCAAAGGCTTTTTCTGCATCCAGTGACAGGGCAACGAGTGGGAGCCCCAGAGACTTGGACTCAGTAAGGATGTCCAGCAGGCGGCGCGTGTTGTCCGAGCCCTGGCGGCCCCGGACAAACCCCACCTGGTCCAGATGAACCAAGGAGGGGAGTATTTTGCTTAGCCTATTGGCCAGAATTTTTTAATAAAGTTTTATATCCACATTTATCAGGGATATCGGTCGATAGCTTTCGCATCTGCTCGGATCTTTACCAGGTTTTGGGATGGTCACAATTTCCGCCTCCAGGTACTCTCTAGGAAAAAAAAACAATCTGGAAAGCTGAGTTAAATACAGATGTCAGGATGGGACTAATTTCAACCGAAGGTTTCTTATAGAATATAGAGGAAAAGCCATCCGGTCCCGGGGCCTTGTGTGATTTTAAACCTTTTATGGCCTGGGTCACCTCAGTGATAGTGATAGGGGCTGATAAAGGCTCCTCAGCTTCTTCAGGGACCCTAGGTAGGTTGAGAGTATGCAGAAAGCTTGATATGTCCTCTATAGGGAGGTTTTGTCTCCGCTCCGAAGAGGATATCTGATAGAGCCTACTGTAGTACTCAACAAAGGCTTCACCTATGGCCCTAGGTGAATAGCACCTCCCATCCTCCATTTGTATGTAAGAAATTCTATTCAATAGTGCTTTTTGGCGAAGTTTATTCGCAAGCATGCGGTCGGCCTTATTTCCACTATGGTAAAATTTCAGCTTCAAGTACTTAAGATTTCTTTGTGTTTGCTCCAGCTCCATTTTTTGGATCTGTGCCTTTACTTCTTGCCACTTAGTGACTTCTATGGAGGAGGCGCTGGTCTCAGCCCTCTTCCTAAGCGCCCCCAGCTTGCAATATAGTTGTGCCAGGGACTCCTTTTCTATTTTGCTATTCCTTTTTTATAAGGAGTCCTCTCATAAAAGCTTTCAGTGCCAACCAGACTATGGGCTCTGAAGTTTCTCCGGTGTTATTGATCCTCAGAAATTCTTTGGTTTCTCTGGACCATTTTGGCATGGCAATATCCTGAAATATAGGGTCAGGCATACGCCACCTCTTGGGTGTCATACCACCTTCTAATAAACGTAAAAGGATCAATTTTTAAATGACCGACAACATTCTGATTTATCTATCTCTGATGAGGATCTATCTGGTTCAGAAGATTCTGCCTCAGATATTGACACTGACAAATCTTCATACTTGTTATTAAAACTAGTAAACGTTTAAATTCAGTTTTTAAACCTCATGTAGTTATTCCAGAGGTTTTTTCAGTTCCTGGTGCTATTTCAGATGTAATTTCTAGGGAATGGAATAGACTGGGTACCTCTTTTACTCCTTCTTCAAGGTTTAAGAAGCTGTACCCTTTTCCGTCTGATAGATTGGAGTTTTGGGAAATGATCCCCAAAGTTGATGGGGCCATCTCTACTCTTGCTAAACGTACTACTATTCCTATGGCAGATAGTACTTCTTTTAAAAATCCTTTAGATAGGAAACTTGAATCTTAACTAGTGAAGGCTTTTTTATGTTCAGGTCATCTTCTTAGGCCTGCTATTTCTTTGGCTGATGTTGCAGCTGCTTCAACTTTTTGGTTGGAAACCCTAGCGCAACAAGTATCAGATCATAATGTGGATAGCATTGTTAGTTAATTCAACATGCTAATAATTTCATTTGTAATGCCATTTTTGATATCATCAGAATTGATGTCAGATATATGTCTTTAGCTATATTAGCTAGAAGAGCTTTATGGCTTAAATCTTGGAATGCTAATATGACTTCTAAATCAACGTTGCTATCTCTCTCTTTCAAAGGTAATACATTATTTGGTTCTCGGTTGTATTCAATTATTTCAACTGTCACTGGGGGGGAAGGGAGCTTTTTTGCGTCAGGATAAAAAATCTAAGGGTAAATTTAAGGCTGCTAATCGTTTTCGTTCCTTTCACCAAAATAAGGAACAGAAACCAATTGGAAGCCTTTTTCAGTCTGGAATAAATCCAAGCCATTTAAAAGATCTAAATCGGCCCCCAAGTCCGCATGAAGGTGCGGCCCTCATTCCAGCTCAGTTGGTAGGGGGCAGACTAAAATTCTTCAAGGATGTTTGGATCAATTCAATCCAAAATCATTGGATTCATAACATTGTTTCTCAAGGGTACAGAATAGGTTTCAAAGTAAGACCGCCTGTGAGAAGTTTCTTTCTCTCACGCATTCCAGTGAACCAAGAAAAGGCTCAGGCTTTCCTGAAGTGTGTTTTAGACCTGGAGGTATCTGGGGTAATTGTGCCAGTTCCTGTTCAGGAACAGGGTCTGGGGTTTTATTCAAATCTGTTCATTGTCCCAAAGAAGGAGAATTCTTATAGACCAGTTCTGGATCTAAAAATTTTGAACCGTTATGTGAGAATAACAACATTCAAAATGGTGACTATAAGTACTATTCTGCCTTTTGTTCAGCAAGGGCATTCTATGTCCACAATAGACTTACAGGATGCATATCTTCATATTCCGATTCATCCAGATCACCATCAGTTCCTGAGATTCTCTTTTCTAGACAAACATTACCAATTTGTTGCTCTTCCTTTTGGCCTAGCGACAGCTCCAAGAATCTTTTCAAAGGTTCTCGGTGCCCTACTCTCTGTAATCAGAGAGCGAGGTATTGCGGTGTTTCCTTATTTGGACGATATCTTGGTACTTGCTCAGTCTTTACGTTCTGCAGAATCTCACACAAATCAACTAGTGTTGTTTCTTCAAAAACATGGTTGGAGGATCAATTTACCAAAAAGTTCTTTGACTCCTCAGACAAGGGTAACCTTTTTAGGTTTCCAAACAGATTCAGTATCCATGACTTTGTCTCTTACAGACAAGAGACGTCTGAAATTGTTTCCAGCTTGTCGGAACCTTCAGTTTCAATCATTCCCTTCAGTAGCTATGTGCATGGAGGTTTTAGGTCTCATGACTGCAGCATCTGATGTTATCCCTTTTGCTCGTTTTCACATGAGACCTCTTCAGCTTTGTATGCTGAATCAATAGTGCAGGGATTATACAAGGATATCACAATTAATATCCTTAAATCCCAATGTTCGACTATCTCTGACTTGGTGGTTAGATCACCATTGTTAAGTTCAAGGGGCCTATTTTGTTTGTCCAACCTGGACTGTGATCACAACAGATGCAAGTCTTTCAGGTTGGGGAGCTGTCTGGAGATCTCTGATAGCGCAGGGGGTTTGAAAATCTCAAGAGGCAAGATTGTTTTGTGCGATTCTCAGAGCTCTTCAGTTTTGGCCTCTTCTGAAGAGAGAACCGTTTATTGTTTTGAGACAGACAATGTCACAACCGTGGCATATGTCACTCATCAAGGTGGAACTCACAGTCCTCAAGCTATGAAAGAAGTATCTTGGTTACTTGCTTGAACGGAATCCAGCTCCTGTCTAATCTCTGCGGTCCATATCCAAGGTATAGACAATAGGGAAGCGTATTATCTCAGTCGCCAGACTTTACATCCGGGAGAGTGGTCTCTTCACCCAGATGTGTTTTTTCAGATTGTTCAGATGTGGGGGCTTCCAGAAATAGATCTGATGGCTTCTCATTTAAACAGGAAACTTCCCTGGTATCTCTCCAGGGATCCTCAGGCTGAAGCAGTGGATGCGTTGACACTTTCTTGAGTTATCAACCTGCTTATATCCTTCCTCCTCTAGTTCTTCTTCCAAGAGTGGTTTCCAAAATCATAATGGAGCATTTGTTTGTACTGCTGGTGGCTCCAGCGTGACCACACAGGTTTTGGTATGCGGATCTTGTTCGGATGTCCAGTTGCCAACCTTGGCCACTTCCATTAAGGCCAGACCTTCTATCTCAAGGCCCATTTTTCCATCAGGATCTCAAATCATTAAATCTGAAGATATGGAGATTGAACGCTTAGTGCTTAGTCATAGAGGTTTCTCTGACTCAGTGATTAATACTATGTTGCAGGCTCGTAAATTTGTGTCTAGAAAGATTTATTATCGAGTTTGGAAGATTTACATTTCATGGTGTTCTTCTCATAAATTCTCTTGGAATTCTTTTAGAATTCCTAGAATTTTACAGTTTCTTCAGGATGGTTTAGATAAGGGTTTGTCTACAAGTTCCTTGAAAGGACAAATCTCTGCTCTTTCTGTTCTGTTTCACAGAAAAATTGCTAATCTTCCTGATATTCATTGTTTTGTACAGGCTTTGGTTTGTATTAAGCCTGCCATTAAATCAATCTCTCCTCCTTGGAGTCTTAATTTGGTTTTGAAAGCTTTACAGGGTCCTCCGTTTGAGCCTATGCATTCTCTGGACATTAAATTACTTTCTTGGAAAGTATTGTTCCTTTTGGCCATCTCTTTTGCTCGAAGAGTTTCTGAATAATCTGCTCTTTCTTGTGAGTCTTCTTTTCTGATTTTTCATCAGGATAATGCGGTCTTGCAGACTTCATTTACATTTTTTTTTTTAAAAGATGTTTATTGGATGAAATCAGACAATACAGATTAGTGCATCAAATATCACATTGATCACAGTATTTAACAAAAGCTATAACATTATTACCCAATGTGAGAGCATATCATCCAGTATTTTATTATGATCTTTAGCAAACTGCCTTATTTAAAACTAAACAAGAAAACTAGATAACATTAGTTGGTCACCTTGTCAGTAGAAAAAGAAAAGAAAAAAACAAAGTCCCTTTCTCTCTTATTCTCTCATAAGTTTCCCAATTTCTATCTAATTATCCCAGAGGATTACAGTGAAACAACTCTCTCTTGTTTGACCCGGCTAATCTGATTTCTTATTAAATGGTATTCAATGTGTATGCATTCATGTTTCCCAATAAAATTGTATATTGTGGAATGTTTCCATATCTTTTCTTATGAAATATCCATATTCCTCCATTTGAATTGTGTGGGCCATAAGCGTCTCCCATGCCTAATATGTAAGAATAGCTGGGGATTTCCAATTGGCTGCTTTCAGGGATTTTGCGGTGTTCAAAGCTAACTGTACTAACTTCCGTCATATTTTACACTTACACCTGGGCAGTAAATTTAATTTAATAGTGCAGTGGCAGGCTGGAGTTGATAATATTTTTTTTGGTTACTGATGGCTTTTATGTATTCACCTATATTTATCCAAAAGGGTTGTGTTTTATTACATGACCACCAAATGTGAATCAGGGTGCCTTTACTACCACAGCCTCTCCAGCACGTGTCGGCAGCTGTTGGATATATCGCCTTGATTCTGACCGGGGTGAGGTACCACCTCGTCAGAACCTTAAAATTTAGCTCTAATGATCCAGCAGATAACGAAGATTTTCTGGTGTTATGAATGATGTGATTCCAATCCAGGTCAGACAGTTCACTACCCAGTTCCATATGCCATCTATCCACATACTTAGGGTGTCATTCAATTCTCTGCATAATAAAGCCTTTTTTGCCCATGCCAGTGTGACACAAAGGGTGATCCTGTAAGCACTGTTGCTCGAACAAGGTAGGTTGTCTGATCATCTGTTACTTATCCAGTGAGGTGGCCAGGAAGTGTTTAAGCTGATAATACTTTAACCATCTCACGAAGGCTCCACCCAATACATCACTCAAGTCAGCTCTCTGCTTGAGTTTGCCGCCCGTTAGGTTATACGGCCCCCATATTTAAATTTCTATCTCCCAATCATGCTGTGTGTTCAATTTTTGTTCTAATCCCCCGTGCAATTCTGCATTAGGTGAGACTGGGGACATAGGAGCTCTTAGGGAAGAGATTCTTTGATCAGTGGCTATTATACTGTCCCATATCTCAAAAACATGTTGATATAATGGATACAACTTAATCCATGGTGGGCGGCTTTTTCTATCCACCCAACATAGCGCCCCCGGTGATGGGGTTTTCAGCAAATGTGAATCCAGTGCCACCCAAGCTTTATTACCTCCATTGCGATGTCAATCTAAACTTTTTGTAAACATATTGCTTTATAATATATCTCTACATTTGGAAGTCCTAGCCCTCCGTTCTGTGTGGAACTGTACATAGTATTTTTAATGAATCTAGGTTTGATCTTACCCCAGATATATTCATTTATCATTTTTTGTAGCATATTACGAAAGGAATTGGTCAACAAAATCAGCACTGTTTGGAAGATGTAAAGGATCCTGGGCAGAACAGTCATCTTTACAGCCTGAATACGCCTCCACCATGAAATTGATTTCACACTCCACCTATTTAGCTCTTTGCTCAATTCTTTATATAGAGTTTGGTAGTTCCTTTCAAATAAAACATTAGGCCTGGGAGTTAAATAAATACCCAGATATTTAATAGCTTTTTTTTTAGGGCTGAATGGGCATTCTTTTAGCAGTTTGGCATATTCTACCTTTGGGACCGAAATATTTAGAATCTCAGACTTTTCGTCATTTATTAAAAATTTGGAAAAAGATCCAAACTCCTTAAATTCCCTCAGTACCTCTGCTATCGATTCAGTGTGCTTAGACAATGTGAGTAGCACATCATTAGCGTATAGTGACAGCTTATAATCATCTTGCCCTATTTTTATGCCTGATATCCGTTTATTTTGCCTAATTTTATGTGCCAATATTTCCATGCTCAACACGAACAGAAGAGGAGACAGGGGACACCCCTGACTGGTGCCGTTTTGAATAGAAAACACATCTGATAGAATATTATTAGCTTTAACCTTTTCCGATGGGTTTTGGTACAAATGGAAAATTCTGTTTAACAGTTTCTCCAAATCCCAACTTTTGCTAGACCGCCCACAGGAATCTCCAATCCAGGTGGTCAAATGCTTTTTCAGCATCCGCGGAGACAATCACCATCCCTATCTTATCAATTTTAGCATAGTCAATTAGTTGTAATGTTCTGATGGTGTTGTCTCTCGCCTCCCTTCCTGGGACAAAACCTGCTTGGTCCATGTGTACAATTTGGGGTAATATTTTATTTATATGCCCTGCCAAAATCTTTGCAAACAATTTAAGATCTGTGTTGAGCAATGAAATGGGTCTGTAATTGCTGGGTAAGTTTACTGGTTTATTTGGTTTAGGTAACACAGATATATAAGCCTTTAAACACTCTGCAAGGAAATGACCTAGCTCATCAATTTGTTGGAATGCTTTTAATAAATGTGGGGCTATTGTAGTCCTATAAAGCTTATAGTAGTCATTGGAATAACCATCCGGGCCCGGACTTTTGTTATTAGGCAAGGCATCAATAGCGTCCAAAATCTCCTTCAAGGTTAAAGGAAAGTCTAGAATATCTGCCTCTTGTGTCTACAGTAGCCAAATACTGGTTAAGAGCATCAGGAGTTTTGGTATCATATTGCTTTGGAATGTTATATAATTTGGCATAAAAATCACCAAAAACATTCGCTATTTTTTTTGGTTCAGTCTCTGTCTGTCCATTTTCTTTATCAATTTTAAAAATGTGGGACTGAAAAGCTTTTTCTTTCATGTAATTGGCAAGAGTCCATGAGCTAGTGACGTATGGGATATACATTCCTACCAGGAGGGGCATAGTTTCCCAAACCTCAAAATGCCTATAAATACATCCCCACCACACCCACAATTCAGTTTTACAAACTTTGCCTCCTATGGAGGTGGTGAAGTAAGTTTATGCTAGATTTCTACGTTGATATGCGCTTCTCAGCATGCTGAAGCCCGGTTTTCCTCTCAGAGTGCAGTGAATGACAGAGGGATGTGAAGGGAGTATTGCCTAGTGAATGCTATGGTCATCCTATCGGGGATCTATTTCATAGGTTCTCTGTTATCGGTCGTAGAGATCTCTTCTCCTACCTCCCTTTTCAGATCGACGATATACTCTTATATACCATCACCTCTACTGATTCTCGTTTCAGTACTGGTTTGGCTATCTACTATATGTAGATGAGTGTCTTTTGGTAAGTATGTCTTATTTTATTTGACACTTTCAGCTATGGTTTGGCACTTTATATGTAAAGTGTCAGTTTCATTTTTTGGGAAATGCATATGAATAAAAAAATTTCTTACTTGAAAATTTTTCAAATTGACTTTTCTTTCTAAATTGCGGGCTGTTAGGCTCGCGGGTGCAAAAAATGCTAGAATTTATTGCGTCATTTTTGGCGCAAGACTTTTTTGGTGCAAAATTTACGTTTGTTGGCGTTTATGACGTCATTTCCGGTGTCTTAGTTGACGCCGAGAGTTTTCACGTAGTTGCGTCATCTATGACGCTCATGTTTGTTGCAGACGTTTTTGGCGCCAAAAAATTTGTCAATTGTGGGCGTCATACTTGGCGCCAGTTTTTTTGACATTATTTAAGTCTCTTTCTTTTTGCTTCTGGTTCCTAGAGGCTTGTTCTGTTTGCATTTTTTCCTATTCCTGAAACTGTCATTTAAGGAATTTGATAATTTTGCTTTATATGTTGTTTTTTCTATTACATATTGCAAGATGTCGCAATCTGACCCTGTATCAGAATCTACTTCTGGAAAGCTGCTGCCTGATGTCGGTTCTACCAAAGCTAAGTGCATTTGTTGTAAACTTGTGGTAACTGTTCCTCCGGCTGTAGTTTGTGTTAGTTGTCATGATAAACTTTCAAAAGCTGATAATATTTCCATTAGTAGTAGTAGTCCATTACCTGTTGTTGTTCCTTCAACATCTAATGTTCAAGATATTCCTGTTAATGTAAGAGAATTTGTTTCTAATTCTATTCAGAAGGCTCTGTCTGTTATACCACCTTCTAATAAACGTAAAAGGTCTTTTAAAACTTCTCATAAATCAGATGAATTTTTAAATGGCCGCCATCATTCTGATTTATCTATCTCTGATGAGAATTTATCTGGTTCAGAAGATTCTGCCTCAGATATTGACACTGACAAATCTTCATATTTATTTAAGATGGAGTTTATTTGTTCTTTACTAAAAGAGGTGTGGATTGCATAAGATATGGAGGAGTCTAGTCCTCTTGATATTAAAACCAGTAAACATTTACCTTCGGTTTTTAAACCTCATATAGTTATTCCAGAGGTTTTTCCAGTTCCTGATGCTATTTCAGATGTAATTTCTAGGGAATGGAATAGTTTGGGTACTTCATTTACTCCTTCTTTAAGGTTTAAGAGACTGTACCCTTTGCCGGCTGATAGATTGGAGTTTTGGGAAAAAATCCCCAGAGTTGATGGGGCTATCTCTACTCTTGCTAAACGTACTACTATTCCTACGGTAGATACTACTTCTTTTAAAGATCTTTTAGATAGGAAGCTTGAATCTTTTCTAAGGAAGGCTTATTTATGTTCAGGTAATCTTCTTAGGCCTGCTATTTCTTTGGCTGATGTTACTGCAGCTTCAACTTTTTGGTTGGATGCTTTTGCGCAACAAGTACCAGATCATAATGTGTATAGCATTGTTAAGCTTCTTCAACATGCTAATAATTTCATTTGTGATGTTATTTTTGATATCATTAGAATTGATGTCAGGTATATGTCTTTAGCTATATTAACTAGAAGAGCTTTATGGCTTAAATCTTGGAATGCTGATATGACTTCTAAATCAACATTGCTATCTCTTTCTTTCCAAGGTAATAAATTATTTGGTTCTCAGTTGGATTCTATTATTTCAACTGTCACTGGGGGGAAGGGAGCTTTTTTTCCCTCAGGATAAAAATATCTAAGGGTAAAATTAGGGCTGCTAACCGTTTTCGTTCCTTTCGTCAGAATAAGGAACAGAAGCCTGACCCTTCCCCTAAAGGAACAGTTTCCAATTGGAAGCCTTCTCCAGTCTGGATTAAATCCAAGCCTTTTAGAAAATAAAAACCAGCCCCCAAGTCTGCATGAAGGTGCGGCCCTCATTCCAGCACAGCTGGTAGGGGGCAGATTATGATTTTTCAAAGATGTTTGGATCAGTTCAATTCAAAATCATTGGATTCAGAACATTGTTTCTCAAGGGTACAGAATAGGTTTCAAGGTAAGACCGCCTGTGAGCAGGTTCTTTCTCTCACGCATTCCAATAAACTCAGTAAAGGCTCAGGCTTTTCTGAAATATGTTTTCTTCAAAAACATGGTTGGAGCATTAATTTACCAAAAAGTTCCTTGTTTCCTCAGACAAGGGTAACCTTTTTGGGATTCCAAATAGATTCAGTATCCATGACTTTGTCTCTAACAGACAAAAGACGTCTGAAATTGGTTTCAGCTTGTCAGAACCTTCAGCAGTAGCTATGTGCATGGAAGTTTTAGGTCTCATGACTGCAGCATCGGACATGATCCCCTTTGCTCGTTTTCACATGAGACCTCTTCAGCTTTGTATGCTGAACCTTTGGTGCAGGGATTATACAAAGATATCACAATTGATATCCTTAAATCCCAATACTCAACTATCTCTGACTTGGTGGTTAAATTACCACCGTTTAGTTCAAGGGGCCTCTTTTGTTCGTCCAACCTGGACTGTGATCACAACAGATGCAAGTCTTTCAGGTTGGGGAGCTGTCTGGGGATCTCTGACAGCGCAGGGGGTTTGGAAATCTCAAGAGGCGAGATTACCAATCAATATTTTGGAACTCCGTGTGATTTTCAGAGCTCTTCAGTTCTGGCCTCTTCTGAAGAGAGAATCGTTTATTTGTTTTCAGACAGACAATGTCACAACCATGGCGTATGTCAATCATCAAGGTGGGACTCACAGTCCTCAGGCTATGAAAGAAGTATCTCGGATACTTGCATGGGCGGAATCCAGCTAATGTCTAAACTCTGCGGTTCATATCCCAGCTATAGACAATTGGGAAGCGGATTATCTCAGTCGCCAGACTTTACATCCGGGAGAATGGTCTCTTCACCCAGAGGTGTTTCTTCAGATTGTTCAGATATGGGGGCTTCCAGAAATAGATCTGATGGCTTCTCATCTAAACAGGAAACTGCCCAGGCATCTGTCCAGATCCAGGGATCCTCAGGCGGAAGCCATGGACGCGTTGTCACTTCCTTGGAATTATCAACCTGCTTATATCTTTCCGCCTCTAATTCTTCTTCCAAGAGTGATTTCCAAAATCATAATGGAACGTTTGTTTGTTCTGCTGGTGGCTCCAGCATGGCCACACAGGTTTTGGTATGCGGATCTTGTTCGGATGTCCAGTGGCCAACCTTGGCCACTTCCGTTAAGGTCAGACCTTCTATCTCAAGGTCCGTTTTTCCATCAGGATCTCAAATCATTAAATTTGAAGGTATGGAAATTGAACGCTTAGTGCTTAGTCACAGAGGTTTCTCTGATTCAGTGATCAATACTATGTTGCAGGCTCGTAAATCTGTGTCTAGAAAGATTTATTACCGAGTTTGGAAGACTTACATTTCATGGTGTTCCTCTCATAAGTTCTCTTGGCATTCTTTTAGAATTCCTAGAGTTTTACAGTTTCTTCAGGATGGTTTGGATAAGGGTTTGTCCACAAGTTCCTTGAAAGGACAAATCTCTGCTCTTTCTGTTCTGTTTCACAGAAAAATTGCTAATCTTCCTGATATTCATTGTTTTGTACAGGCTTTGGTTCGTATCAAGCCTGTCATTAAGTCAATCTCTCCTCCTTGGAGTCTTAATTTGGTTTTGAGAGCTTTACAGGCTCCTCCATTTGAGCCTATGCATTCTCTGGATATTAAGTTACTTTCTTGGAAAGTATTGTTTCTTTTGGCTATCTCTTCTGCTAGAAGAGTTTCTGAATTATCTGCTCTATCTTGTGAATCTCCTTTTCTGATTTTTTCATCAGGATAAGGCGGTTTTGCGGACTTCATTTAAATTTTTACCTAAGGTTGTGAATTCCAACAACATTAGTAGAGAAATTGTTGTCCCTTCGTTGTGTCCTAATCCTAAGAATTCATTGGAAAGATCTTTGCATTCTTTGGATGTGGTAAGAGCTTTGAAATATTATGTTGAAGCTACTAAAGATTTCAGAAAGACTTCTAGTCTATTTGTTATCTTTTCTGGTCCTAAGAAAGGTCAGAAAGCTTCTGCTATTTCTTTGGCTTCTTGGTTAAAACTTTTGATTCATCATGCTTATGTGGAGTCGGGTAAATCCCCACCTCAGAGGATTACGGCTCATTCTACTATCTGTTGATCAGATTTGCAAAGCAGCAACTTGGTCTTCTTTTGATGTTTTCTCTTCTTCAGAAGCAGTTTTTGGTAGAAAAGTTCTTCAGGCAGCTGTTTCAGTTTGATTCTTCTGCTTATAATTTCATTTTTTTTATTAGAAGAATAAAACTTTGTGATTTGGGTTGTGGATTATTTTTTCAGCGGAATTGGCTGTCTTTATTTATATCCCTCACTCTCTAGTGACTCTTGCGTGGAGTTCCACATCTTGGGTATTTGCTATCCCATACATCACTAGCTCATGGACTCTTGCCAATTACATGAAAGAAAACATAATTTATGTAACAACTTACCTGATAAATTCATTTCTTATATATTGGCAAGAGTCCATGAGGCCCACCCTTTTTATGGTGGTTATGATTTTTTTGTATAAAGCACAATTATTCCAATTCTTTGTTGATGCTTTCGCTCCTTTCTTATCACCCCACTTCTTGGCTATTCGTTAAACTGAATTGTGGGTGTGGGGGGGGGTGTATTTATAGGCATTTTGAGGTTTGGGAAACTTTGCCCCTCCTGGTAGGAATGTATATGCCATACGTCACTAGCTCATGGACTCTTGCCAATATGAAAGAAATGAATTTATCAGGTAAGTTCTTACATAAATTATGTTTTTTTATAGTTTGTTGGCTAGCCATGTACCTGCTTTGTTACTGTTATGGAAGTACAGTTTTTTAAGATAGAACGCCTTTTTTATTGCGTTTTTTTGTAAAAGCTTTCTAAAAGCATCTCAAGCACTGTTTACAGATTGTGTAAGGTCAGCTGTCTGAGGGTTAAGTTTATGTTGTTGTTCCGTCCGGCTTTAAGCTGGAGAGTAATGTGTCATAGTCTATATTGTATTTTTTGCGTATCAGAGCTTTTTGCTTGATTAGCTTGCCTCTGATGGTCGCCTTATGAGCCAACCAGTTGTTTATACTGCTTGTGTCTGTCGACGCGTTATGTTGGAAAAATTCTTTTATACTTCCTTCTATGTGGTTTTTAATAGTTGGATTATGCAATATAGTGGGGTCCAAGCGCCACATGTGCGGACGTCGAGGCATCAAGGGC
This sequence comes from Bombina bombina, assembly GCF_027579735.1. Lineage (NCBI taxonomy): Eukaryota > Metazoa > Chordata > Amphibia > Anura > Bombinatoridae > Bombina > Bombina bombina. The sequence goes on from NC_069503.1 coordinate 853,047,200, forward strand.
CATATAAGTTCCAAGGTGATAGAGGCATGGTCCGACCAGGAGATCAGAAGAATCTCAGTGTTTGTAACTACGTGTATGTTGTTGTGATCTACCATCTAATAATCTATCCTAGAATATGAATGCCCTGGGTTTGAATAAAAAGTATAGCTTCTCGTTCTAGGATGGTGTATGTGACAGACCCTTCTGTCAGGACTGAAGGAGTTAATTGTGTTTAGCTAAGAATCTAATTTCTAAAGACAGGTTTTTTGGCCTCAGCTATTGTGTGCTATAATTACATTTAAGTAATAAACAGGCCATTGTTTAATCACCCTCAGAGAGCAGACGCTAGGTGATAAGACAAGCCAAATGTGTTTAAGTTGTTATCTGCCTAAGTAAAGTATTTAAGTAATGTAATTCTACTGTTTCATAAAAGGGCGTCTTCCCCTTTTATCTAATGTACAAGAGTCTTTCAACCCCCCCATCTGGGGTCAAACCTGTATAAATACTAGGCATCTAGCCTTTAATAAATGTCATTCTGTTTTAAACCTGAAACTGGCTGGGTTGTGAATTGCTGATTCCCTATGCAGGACATTGTTCATCTGGTATTAACCCTTGGTACACTGTTGGTACCGTAACAATTGGTGGCAAGCGACAGAATGAACCTTATCGCCCAGAAGAGCAACTACACAAGCCAGTAACCTCAGGAAGAGGGGGATTATTACAATACTGACTAAGATGGAAAAGAGAAAAGTAAATTTTGCAGCTTTTAAAAACTTCCTGGAAACAGAAGGAGAGATTGATGGGTACCTTGCGGATTTTGAGAGGCAATGTGCACTACACAAGGTACCCATAGAGGACTGGGTCACGATATTATCTGGAAAATTATCCGGCCGGGCCAGAGAGGCTTTTCGGGCCATTCCAGATGAGGAAGTCAGGGATTATAATACTGTAAAAGAGGCTCTGCTCTCCAGGTATGCGGTTACACCGGAGGCATACCGGAGGCGGTTCAGAGAAACTGTTAAATTAGCTGGAGATTCCTACCTTGAGTGGGCATGTAAGGTGCACCGCACAGCAGCTCACTGGATAGCGGGGTGCCAAGCCATATCTGGGGAAGAGGTGCTGCAGCTATTCCTGTTGGAACATTGCTTCGACAAGTTACCCGCAGGAGTTCGAGAGTGGGTTCGGGACCGTAAACCCTCCACCCTGCAGGAAGCGACTCGCTTGGCAGATGAGTATACGGATGCCCGCAAACTGGACACTGCTACCACTAAGCCCCCTGCTATAGTGGAGTACAGACCCCCAGTCACCCCAGCAGCTGCCAGTTACCAAACCCCGGCGCACCGCTATACCACACGGCCTCCGGCCACGAACTACCCTCAGAGAGCCCGGTTCAATTTGCGGTGCTACTCACAACCTATTCGGTGCTTTAGATGTAAGCAACTAGGGCACAAAAGACCAGAGTGTCCCCTAAACGCAGCGAAGCAAGCGCAGTCCTGGAGAAGACACGCCGGCGGAATCCCACGTAATCCTCAGCCTGCGGCCCGCTACGTAGAGGCGCAAGAATGCTGGAGCATCCTACATGAGGCAGACCTTGTGCAAGCTGCCCACCGGAATAACCGGCAACTGGTTAAAGTGAATGGGAAGGTCAGTGGTCTACGGGATACTGGTGCTACCATGACCTTGCTTCAAAAGAACTTGGTGTCTGAGAAACAGTACACTGGAGACACTGTGGCTGTGAGGGTAGCAGGGGGCGATGTGTTCAGCCTACCTGTTGCCAGGGTACATTTGGATTGGGGAGTGGGCGCTAGACCTGTGTATGTGGGGGTCAAGAAGGACTTACCTGCTGATGTTCTTCTTGGAAATGACTTGGCCCCCCTTGTTTCTGCCTACGCTCCTATGGGTCCCACTGATGTTAACTCTGTGACTACCCGTGCCCAGATCCGTGCAGCAGAGACTGACCCCCCTGCTGCTAAGCCCCAGGACGCTGAGCTCAGTAAATCTCTATCCGCTATTGATACGTGGAAGTCCCGTTACAATGCGCTGATGAAGGAGAAGAGGAGCGCATAGGAAAAAGCACGTTTAGAACGTGAATCTCTGCTAGACAAGCTGCACCGACAGACTGCAGAAAACACCAGCTTGAGAGTGGAACATGAAACCTTAAAGACAAACTTAGCGACACTTGAGGAGAAGCTGACGCTGGCTCATAGTGAGGTGCAGCAACTCAAGGGCACCCTATGTCAGTATGAAGGGATTGTGGATACCTATAAAGAGCAGGTACAGAAAACTCGTAAAGAAGCTGATGGGATTTTGAAGGACTGTTTGGCCCTGGTCTGGGCACTGAGGAAGTTGAACCCTTGTTTGTATGGACAGGAATTCTCTCTCATAACGGAAATACAGATGGATTGTCCTGACAAACTGACATGCCTACCACCTCCTAGTCCGGTCATCCCCAGGTTGACCCGCCAAAGGGTCAAGCCGGGTCTGCCGGAGTGTTCCACAAGGGGGGAGATATGTGACAGACCCTTCTGTCAGGACTGAAGGAGTTAATTGTGTTTAGCTAAGAATCTAATTTCTAAAGACAGGTTTTCTGGCCTCAGCTATTGTGTGCTATAATTACATTTAAGTAATAAACAGGCCATTGTTTAATCACCCTCAGAGAGCAGACGCTAGGTGATAAGACAAGCCAAATGTGTTTAAGTTGTTATCTGCCTAAGTAAAGTATTTAAGTAATGCAATTCTACTGTTTCATAAAAGGGCGTCTTCCCCTTTTATCTAATGTACAAGAGTCTTTCAACCCCCCCATCTGGGGTCAAACCTGTATAAATACTAGGCATCTAGCCTTTAATAAATGTCATTCTGTTTTAAACCTGAAACTGGCTGGGTTGTGAATTGCTGATTCCCTATGCAGGACATTGTTCATCTGGTATTAACCCTTGGTACACTGTTGGTACCGTAACAGTGTAACCTCCAAACATCCATTAACAATAGTGTGTCAAACTTTTGGAGGAATGCGCGTTCTATTTTTTTGAGTTATCTGACTCTTTCCCATGGAGCTATCTATGTGTGGAGCCAAAGTAATATTTAAATCGCCACCTACTATCACCATGCCCTTCTGAATTTCTCCCAATTTGGTCAGAGCTTTATCAAAGAAAGGTTGTTGTACCATGTTGGGTGCATATATATTCATCAAAGTTAGGTAACTGTTATATAGTGTGCCCACCAGGATCAAGAATCTACCCTCTTCATCATTAAAGTGTTCTAAAACTTGAAATGGAAGCTCTCTACTTATCAGGATGCCAACATCATTCCTCTTTCTGATATTTGAGCTAAGAAATTGTTGGGTGTAAATTTTTGAGTATAATTTCGGTTCTCTATGTTTGGGGAAATGGGTTTCTTGTAGAAACACTAACGAACCCTACAGTTTTTTAAACCAGGCCATGGCCATTGATCTCTTATGTGGGGAATTCAAACCCTTGCAATTTTGAGATATTAATTTTATATTATAAGACATTGGACAACACAATTAGTCTGTACCTGCTCAGCTTTGATCTTATTTCTGACTGGAATTGTTGTCTTCTCTCTGCGGGATTTACTTTTAGGCAACAAATGAGTGAAATGATGTATCTTCCAACACAACAAAATATCTAATACCAACCTGTGAACCAAATAAAACAAAAATTTGAACAAGAAAATATTTTCCATTCTCCAACTATCTAGGGAGAATATATAATATAGGGGAATCCAGAGACCTAATGGGGTCTAGACACAGTTTGGGTTACATGGCATTATGATTACATGTATTTATTGTATAAATTCTTTTTTTTTTTTCCCTTTTTTTTTTTTTATATATTTTTTTTAATTGTTATAAAAAGAAAGCATCAAAATCCTATGTGTAAGTTACTAAATAATTTTCGAGCAAAGAGTTTTTAAAGTCAGATGGGTATCCAAGAGGTCAAATGTCCTTCTCCTTAGTCTCTTACATATAGACCCAATAGTCTGTTTTATTAAATCTTCAGCTGTAAGGCAGTATCTGCATCATGAGCTGGTGGTGATCTAGTCATTGCAGAATCTCTTGTTCTTTTTCGCTGTACTGTTTGTCAACGAGGCCTTTGTTGCAGTGGTCTGGATTCCTCTGGTATCTTCTCCTCATGAAGAGATGGCAAGGAAGGCTGTGCTATTCCAAGCTGCGTGCAGAAGGATTCTAGATCTTCTAGAGATTTATATACATACATTTGATTATTTTTCAGGACTTTAATGCTGAATGGAAAACCCCATCTATAGGGGATCCCATTATCTTGAAGATGTTGAGTCAGAAATCTTGTCTCCTTTCTATTTTGTAGCGTGAGCGGGCTGAGGTTGGAATAGAGCTGTAGTTGATGCCCTTGATAAGTTATTGATTGTTGTTGTGTCGCTGCCTTCATTATCGTCTCCTTGTCTGAAAACCTATGGAATTTTATTATTACATCCCTAGGAGGATCTTTTTCTTTAGGTTGTGGGCGTAGCGCCCTATGGACTCTGTCTAAAAGGATGTCAGAGTGGTCAGGGTCTTTCAGTAAGGTTCTGAACAAATCCTGAAGGGAGGAGAGCAGGTTTTCTGGAACAATTCTTTCTGGTAAACCTCTAATCCGTATATTATGTCTCCTCCCTCTATTGTCCAGATCCTCCAATTTTTCTTGCAAGAAGGATATCTGGGATTCTTGAGCCAATAGCTTTCTGTTTATTAAGTCCATATCAGTGGTTTGTGCTTCTGATTGCTCCTCCAGATATTCCACTCTATTACCTAATTCATTGACCTCTTTCTTTACTTCCGCTAGCCCATCTTTTATCATACGACCGACCTGCTGTATAAAGGAAGTAAAGTCCCCTTTTGTAGGAAGATCTTTCAGATCAGCTCTTGTGAGGGGAGTATCCAGCGCAATATTTTGTTGGGTTTCAGCGTCCTCTTGGACTTGTGAAGAATCCTCATCTTCTGTTGTTGGTGTGTGTGTTGTTTTGAAAAACAAATTCATCTTGTTAGGGTTGTTTTTCAGGTTCTTGTCATTTTTTATTGACCTCTTAGATGCCATATTGCAGTCTTGCAGGGAATACACTGAGCAGTATGTTTTATACTTTAAGCTTATGCCCTTCTTTGTTTGCTGCTTTTAGAACTCTGAAAACAATACTGTGCGGTACTGTGATACAGCCTATGGGCCCTGTAACTTATAGTATGAGCAGTTATATCTAGTTGTATTAGACAATCTTGGAGTTGTGTAGGTTGTGGGAGTTTTTATATCTGCTCTTAATCTCCACCATAAGGGGTTCAGATAGTTATGTGATGAAATGTCCCAGCACACACACGTCTTATGATCACTGCCTACCCCAGCAATAAAACCCACTCTCCGCTCCCCTGGTTTACTGTGCTTATTGTAGACTATATATTCTGGCTGGTAAAGGTAAAATGTATATTGTGGGCCAGCTTTTCTAGCCTCCCACCCTGTTAGCGGGTCACTTTCACTTGCTGATAGTAAGCATGCGAGCCCTGCAAACTGCCTGCAACTTATGACCGGGGACCGTTTTTATAGAATGTTAGACAGTGTAATAACCATGTATGTCCCCAGTGAAAGTGCGGCACAGCAAGGAGTAGGTCGATCGCTGGAGTGGCTTTTTTATTCCGACTCTAGTTCCTAAGCTCTGACCTTATGTGAGGCGCCTTGGCCCTGCCTCTGGTTATGTGTCTTGCTTCCTCTGCCGCGCTCACCTTTCAGATGCATGAGTAGGGATATGGCTGCTGCTCGCGAGTCCGGTGCTCCCTGAAGTTTTCTCCACAGCTTGTATATTTCACTGGAGACCGGTTAACTGCCGCTTCTGCAGGGATAGTGCTATAGTTGATTAACATCTAATGTTAGTGTATCTCTTTCTAAGCAGGTCCCGGTCTGAGCGGCTGGCTGTAATGGCGGCTTTGGCTCTTCTCTGCACACACTCTTTGTGATGAGACTTACATGGCTTACTTCAGCTTATGTGCATACATGGAGATCTTGCAAGCTGTTCCTTTACTTTCATGCAATCAAAGCTCTAATATAAAGTGTTTTAACCCTAAACTGTGTCTTCAGACTTACAGAGCTTCACATCTATGCGGCCATATCAGTCCATGGTCGGCTCCGCCCCCCCTTCATTTACATTTTTACCTAAGGTTGTGAATTCCAACAACATTATTAGAGAAATTGTTGTCCCTTCATTGTGTCCTAATCCTAAGAATTCTCTGGAGAGATCTTTACATTCTTTGGATGTGGTAAGAGCTTTGAAATATTATGTTGAAGCTACTAAAGATTTCAGAAAGACCTCTAGTCTATTTGTTAACTTTTCTGGTTCTAGGAAAAGTCAGAAGGCTTCTACCATTTCTTTGGCATCTTGGTTAAAGCTTTTGATTCATCATGCTTATTTGGAGTCGGGTAAATCCCTGCCTCAGAGGATTACGGCTCATTCTACTAGGTCAGTTTTTACTTCTTGGGCTTTTAGGAATGAAGCTTCTGTTGATTAGATTTGCAAAGCAGCAACTTGGTCTTCTTTGCATACTTTTACAAAATTTTACCATTTTGATGTTTTTTCTTCATTATAAGATTAAAATTTATGATTTGGGTTGTGGATTAATTTTTCAGCGGAATTGGCTGTCTTTATTTTTATCCCTCCCTCTCTAGTGACTCTTGCATGGAGTGCCACATCTTGGGTATTTGCTATCCCATACGTCACTAGCTCATGGACTCTTGCCAATTACATGAAAGAAAACATAATTTATGTAAGAATTTACCTGATAAATTCATTTTCTTCATATTGGCAAGAGTCCATGAGACCCACCCTTTTTATTGTGGTTATGATTTTTTGTATAAAGCACAATTATTTCAATTCCTTGTTGATGCTTTCACTCTTTTCTTATCACCCCACTTCTTGGCTATTCGTTAAACTGAATTGTGGGTGTGGTGGGGGGGTGTATTTATAGCCATTTTGAGGTTTGGGAAACTTTGCCCCTCCTGGTAGGAATGTATATCCCATATGTCACTAGCTCATGGACTCTTGCCAATATGAAAGAAATTAATTTATCAGGTAAATTCTTACATAAATTATGTGTTCAGGAAGTTTTTACTTGCCTTGCAGATTGGGGACTTTCCACCTGCAGACAAACTTTAGTTGAAAAAGATTGATAAATTCTTTAAGGCAGCCCCCAAAAAAGTCAATCTACCTTCCTGGTTCCTGGTGCAGTTTCTGAGTTATTTAGCAAGGAATAGAACAATGCTGACATTTGATTTTCCCTTTACCAAATTCAAAACACATGTTTCTTCTACCAAATTCAAAAACATGTTTCTTCTACCGTCTGAAAAATTAGAGGTATGATAGACTATTCCAAAGATGGACAGTGCTATTTTTACTTTGACTATGCGAACTACCAGTACTACTTTTGAGGATCTGATTGCCAGAAAACTGAGGTTTCCTCAGGAGGGCCTTTCAGCTGGCAGGATATAAGTTTCCTTCAACTGTTAGTGCAGCCTGTGTATCTTCAGCTACTTATTCCAAAGAAGCTTCCTTTGATAAAATTCAATATTGCTTGAGGTGGTTAAGACTTAACAGTCTCGTTTGTGATGCAGCTGTAGAAATAACATGCATTAATGCAAAGAGTGCTGCTATAACTGTTCTGGCTAGAAGAGCCTTATGGCTAAAGTTATGGTCTGCTAATATAAAATGTAAAGAAAGACTTATTTCCCTTCCATGTCAAGGAAAAATCTTGTTTGAATCTGCATTAAATTGCTACAGTCACTGGAGGTAAATAAGCTTTCCTGCCAGAAGACAAAAAAGCTAACGGCAGGTTTAAGTCTGCTAGATGCTTTCCCTCCTTTTGTCATTCTAAGATGCAAAGATCTTTCAAGTCCACATGAAAGCCTTGTTCCTCTTGGTTTAAGTCCAAACAGACCAAAAAAAAAAGCCTGTCCCTTCCTCCAAATCAGCATAGAGGTGCGGCCGCCAAACCAGACTGGCAGAGTGAATGTTTTTCAGGAGACTTGGAAAAATTCTAGTGGTACCTTATTGGCTTTTGGTTTCACACTCCTTGAGGAAGATTCATCCTGTCTCATGTTCCAAAACATCATTTAAATGCCAGAACTTCCTTGGCATGTGTAACAGACCTAGAAACCATGGGGATGATTACTCCGTTCCCCTTTGGGGAACAGACTCAGGGGTTCTTTTCAAGCCTTTTTTATTCTGAAAGTTCTAACTTTAACCCCTTAATTGCACAACATTAATTTTCTCAATTGTTCCATGATGGCATTATCCTGTCATTGGTCAAGGGGTTAAAATTGGGACATTTTGCATTATATTGCCTTTAGTGCAAGAGGGTCAATGTATGTCCACCATAGACTTGAAAGATGACTACATGTAGATCCCTATTCACAATGATCATACAACATTTTTCAGATTTGTTTTTCTTCTCCCATTAGGTTTGGCACCAGCACCAAGAATCTTCTCAGAGCTTCTCAGAGCTGTTTTGTCCGTAGTGAGAGCTCAGGGCTCAGCAGTAGCTCCTTACCTAGCCTACTTTCTGGTACAGGCTGAGTCTTTTAGATGGCTCAGAAACATGCAAACAGTTTTCTTCCTAAATGGAAAGAGTTCACAGCTGCATTCATTACTTTTGGGAAGTAAGAACCTGGCTGCTAGGAGGAGGCAAAGACACCCCAGCCAAAGGCTTTAAATACTCCTCCCACTTCCCTCATCCCCCAGTTATTCTTTGCCTTTCGTCCCAGGAGGTTGGCAGAGAAGTGTCAGAAGTTTGTTTTGTCTCTTATGGAGGGTAGTATTCTTCGACATGAGATGGGAGTTTTAAGTAATCCGATCAGTCTCTCATTGAGGGCCTGGATGAAAGTTAGAGTCTGGAGATGCAGGAAGATTCTTTTTGCGAATCCATCTTGGCTCATATTAACACCTCCACTAGGAATCAGCATTGTTGAACTTTGCTGCGCTGCCTGCATTCTTCTCTCAAGTCCATGACGGAGATGCTACTACTATTAGTCACACTTGAAGGGCCGTGTTCCTGTTCCATGGTGTAGATTTCGGTAAGATCGTTTCATTTTACTTGATCAGAATGTACTGTAACTTTTTGTTTCCCCTAAGGAACTATCTGGCAGGACTTATTAAGTATTTATAAGTTCCTCAGTGAGGCTCCTTGGGTATCTTGGAATCAAGGGTTAATATCTTCTGAGGGGGATTATTGAACAGGGTTTTTTTTAAACATGTTTGTTATGTGATTCAATCTGCTTATGTGTAGTGTTAACTGGGCTTTTGGCTAGAGCATAAAGGCCTTTGGTAATGATGCAACCTTATGGTTGGGTGCACTTTTTGGACTGTACGGTTCACCATGTGACTGGACATGTTTACGTTCTGGTCTTCCATTTCTGCCCTCCTGATCATGTGGCGACTGAAAAATTAGAGTCTACTAGTGTCTGGTTCAAGGAGGTGGTGAGTTCCCAAGCCATTGTGGGTGTCGGGGGCCATTTAAGTTTATTCTTTAGTCCATATTATTTAATTCTCCATCTAGTTATGGAGGATTCTGATGCTGAGACTGTTCAAATTACAGATTCAGATACTTCGTCTTGTGAAGAATGTGAATTGGCCCCGTTGACACAGGACTCGGGGAATCGGGGGTCTGCTGAGCCCATCAGCTTCTGGGGGTTCTGTCCTCCGAGAGGCGAGTTCCTTACGGCTCCTTACTACTACACATGCGGGTAACCCAGATTATGTTTATCCCTCCTTACAGGACGGCTTGTCCCCCCCCCCCGGAGGTTGCAGATCGTTTTCTATTTCACATATTTTTGGCGATTATGCATCTGCAAAGCCCAAACGTTTATTTGCGTTTGTGCTCGTGCCCGATTGTCCCGGGTCTACCGGCCTTGGGTGGGCCTATACAGTTCCCTGCGGGTGCAGCTGTTCCTTAGTGCTGTGCCTTTCGTTACAGAATAGTACGTCTTCGTGTTTTACTCAGACTCGTTTTTGAGTTATTGGAGGATCCTTCCCTTAAAAGATACGGGAGTCCGCAGTATTCTACTTCGAATGGCTCACCTCATTAGACATGAGGGGTAACGTAATTTCCAAATCGTCTGTTTGAGATCTTTCCCGTTTTTTTTTTTATGGAAGATCTGGTTCTGTCTGGCTGGCCCTGCGGGTATGCCTGTTTTCTTCCTGGGCGTTAACCTACGGATTGCCTTATAATTCATTTTATCCGGTTAGGATGTCTTTTATTTTCAATTATGTGTTTCCTTCTAGAACTTCTGTGATCGATTCTCTGTGGTTGCTTCTTCTGAAGTTTAACGGACATGTTAGGCCTATGTTTGTCTGTTTTACCTTCCCCTCAGAGGGAGGATTTAGGCAGCTTGACAGTTATGACCCCAGCTGCGGCTGGTTCTTCTGATCTGTCCTGTGGCTTATTCAGACATGTGGTGCCTGTTCTGCCTGGTCCAGTGGGGCGCTGAGTGCTCACAATTATTATTTGTGTGTTTTCTTGTTTTCCTTTACAAGTTCAGCTAAGCTCTCTAAAAGAGATCCGTATGGCAGGAAGGATTGTGTCAGTCCTTATTCAGCCTTCAATCCGGCTGACCGGGTCAGTGGAGTTCGCTGCGTCACTCTTTTTGTTTGCTCCGATTTCCTCTGGGCCTAGAGTTTCTTTCCTCTCTTGGGAGGATTGGGGGTTTAGCACCTCCTTACTGCCATTTTGAGCGGTTTGGCCTCTAAGGCTCTGGAATTGTCCTTGGACTTGTTCCTGCTGTGGTTCTCTTCTTGAGACCTTTCGGACTTCGTCCGTTCCTTGGGTTTCTTAGGGGGACCTAGTTCCCTTCGGGAGTTGGTTCCTTTCTAGGGACACGGGCAGTGTGGTCTCCTCTTGCTCTGTTTAGGGTTTCTCCCCGGAGCTGGGGGATGGAGCTGGGCTCTGCATCCTTCTTCATTTTCTCCTCTAATTTTAGGGGTGTGATGTGGAGACTAGCCATGTTTGAGTGACTTTGTCCTCAAGGTTTCCCCTTGTTCTTGGCTTTAGTGACCTTGTTTCGGTCTTTGCTTCCTTAGCTCTTTGGAGCGTTGGACTCTGACAAGGGGTGGTCTTGTCTTTTGTACGGGACTTGCAAGTTTTTCTCGTTGTCTATTTTACTTTGGACATTGTATGGTTATCTTCCGGGGTTTTCGTTTTTATACCAGATGGGGGATTTCAGTTTTTCTGTTCTTGTTGGTTTGGGGGCTCGGTTCCCTTGGTCGACTTGCTGAAATAGTGTGATGGCTTTGCTGCTCTGCTAGCAAAGGGTTTTGCTATGGAACCACTAGAGCTATGGCACCTTGCCAGGTGCTAGCAAGTTCAAGTCTTCAGGGGATTCCTTCCAGCTCAGGGCGATGGAGATTTGTTCTCTCGGTGCAGCTTATGGCTGTGTCCTGGGGGCAGGGGCTTTTGGCCCTTTTGCCAGCCCCCCTTTGTCTGGGGTGCTTATATCCTTTCAGAAGTGTGGTCCCTATCTTAGGGCTTCTCCTGTTGTCAGGAGGTCAGGACAGACGGGTTAACCTATTCAGAGAGAGGTATGCTCTATAGGTTGTTCTGTCCATTTGTAGAGTTGCTGGCTCCACCTTGTCTGTTGGGCCTTTTAGCTAGATCTCTAGGTCTACAGCCTTATCGACGGTCTCCATGTGGTGTTTCGAGTTGGCTTCCGAGCACTGTTGAAATGGCTGGGCCATTGTCCGCTCATTTTTTGAGCTGGTTTTTTTCTGGTCCCCTGGTTTCAGACCCGATGCTTGGGCCTGATGCTTGGGCTGGCCCGGGTGGAGGTAGGTCCTAAGATCAATTGTTCTTCTCGGATCTTGGGGGTGCATTGGTCGTCATTGAGTTTCTGGGCTTTCCTTTTATTTTCGAGACCTATGTGTAGGTCTGGCGGTTTCGGTTGCCTAGAGTGTACCTTCTGTAGCGGAGGTTTAGCACTCTACATTTTGGTAGCCGCTTCTAGCAAGTATTTCTTCTGTGTCATCCTGAGGATGGCTGTGTGTTCTTGGCTCAGGTGTTTACCTATGTCTGGGTCTGCTACATGTAATTTTGCCTGAATACTTCAGTGTCCTGAGTTCGGACGATGTTTGGTCTCCGTTTTCAGTTGTTCCTAGACGCTGGTTGTCTTGCTGCCTAGCAAGTGCAGGGTTGCTCTTTGATTCTAGCTGCAGCTGGTTGTGCCTTGATCGTGTGCTAGCTAGCTGTTTCACTCCTTTGCAGGTTTTTGGGAGAACCTTTTTTCTGTTCTGCTACCTGGTTCTAAACCTTGTGGTTTCTATTTGGATTGGGTGTCGCCTCCCCTTGTTGTCAGGACCCATTTAGGTGTTACAAGCCTGGTTTGATTTGTTGTTTTTTTTCCTTTTTTGGCGTTTGTGGTAACCTTTCGGTTTTCCATTTGTTTTTTTCTTGCCAGGTGGGGGCCGACTGTTGGGCGACGGTGTCTCCCGGAGGACTTTTGGCTCAGTTGAGTCTGATGTTACTTTCTCTAGCTAGGCTTCCAGGCTATCTGTTGGTCATTGTCCTTGGGGCCTTTTCCCTTCCTGTTTTCTCGGCTTCGGACAAAGCTGGGTTTTTTGTTGGGTTGTGGTTATCAGGTCTGGTTCCCTCAGAATTGGCCGCCTATTGTACCCTCCCGTTTTGGCATTAAGTGTCCTCTATAGTTTGGGTATTGTTTTCTCAAAAGTAATGAATGCAGCTGTGGACTCTTTCCATTTAGGAAGAAAAACATAAATGATGCTTACCTGATAGCTCCCCACCCATCTTTTTTATGTGGGGCGTCTTTGTTTTTATTCTTCTGGCACCTTTTCACCCTGATATTTCTTCTACTGTTCCTTGTTCCTCTGCAAAATGACTGGGGGATGAGGGAAGTGAGAGGAATATTTAAGCCTTTGGCTGGGGTTTCTTTGCCTCCTCCTAGTGGCCAGGTTCTTATTTCCCAAAAGTAATGAATGCAGCTGTGGACTCTTTCCATCGGAAGAAAAGAAAATTATCAGGTAAGCATAATTTGTTTTCTTCAGTTCCTTTGTTCCCATGGTTGAAAATCCAACCAACCAAAAAGCTCTCTACTGCTACATACCAGAGTTGCTTTTCTGTGATTCATTATAAACTCTGGAACAGTGAGACTATCTCTCACAAATGCTCTCACAGATGCTCACAAACTTAAATTGCAGAAACCCTGTGCTCTTCTCCATAAAACTCTTCTTCCTACACTGCTTCAATGCATGGTTGTTAGCGGCTTCAGATGCCGTTCCTTGATGCCAGATTCCACTTACGTTCTTTGCAGCTAAATATGTTGCAACAGTGGAATGGAGTTTCCAACAGTCTGTCTCAGAAGATCTCTTTTAAATTTAAGAAAAGACATTCTCTAACTTGGTGGCAGACTCACCAACAAAGCCAGTCTTTTAAAGTATATCTGTGTCAGGTACACAGAAATAGAAGACCACCAATCGTGTTATAACTCTTAAGAGTATGCATTGGAGGAGAATGTCAAACCAGCAATGGAAATCTTGCAGTTTAAAGGTGTGACAATAACTTTTAAATTAAGCATGTTTCAAACACTTTGGGGTAGATTTATCAATGTGCGGGCGTACATGATCATCTGCTGTAGTGGATCATGTCGTTGCACATTGATAAATGCAGACAGCATACACTATCGGCATTTATCATTAGACAAGCATTTTTAGTGAAATGCTTGTGCACTGCTGCCCCCTGCACATTCGCGGCCAATCGCTCGCTAGCAGGGGGTGTCAGTCAACCCGATCGGAATGATTGCTGTCCGCCGCTTTAGAGGTGGCAGGCGTGTTAAGGAGCAGCGGTTTTAAGAACGCGGCTTCTTAATTCCTGATTCCCAGCGAGCCTAAAAGATCGCATGTAATAAGCTGGTTGATAGTTTAATAAATCGGTTATGATACTTTTTGGATCGATGGCTAATTTGTGTATGATTTGCTGCTAATTAAATTCTTAGGCTATTTTCTAATTTGTTTTGTTTGGTGTGAGATTTTATTCTTTTTTTTTTTTAAAAAAAGCGTTAAAAGCATAATTGTTGCTATAGTGTTAACTTGTTTCTTCTTTATTTAGGGAGGAAGATGATATTAATGATGTTACTTCTATGGCTGGAGTTAACCTCAATGAAGAGAATGCCTGCATCTTAGCCACCAACTCTGAAATAGTTGGTGCTGTAATTCGGTCGTGCAAAGAGGAGCCTTTCCTATTTACAACAGCTCTGCATAACAGAATCTTAGACATAGGTCAGTGGTTTCAAATAAACTCACCTGTAGGTGCCATACAATTAAATATATAATGTATCGTTAATACTAGGGCAAGACTGTAAAATGCTTACTTAAATGTTGGTGCATTATTTATAACAGGTATGATGATGATGCTGCTTTCTGTAATATCACTTTTATTCAGTGTTTTGAAAGGTATAATCAGTGATAGTATCACTTATCTTATCATCCTATTTGTGCCTAGTCCCATGTTCATTTGGAAAAGGTAGAAATATCCCTTAACTTTTTTTCTAATGTTTTTCAAAAAGGAATAGTAAGAAATAGGACTTATCCTGTTGAATATAGTATTGCACATGTCATGTTCTCACCTCTTTCAGTGCTTAATGCTTCCTTTTTGTTTTATGCAAAAGTCTTTTACAGAAGAATAACAAGCAGTATTGTATGTCATTATTGTATATTATTTCTTGGGATTGTATCTCATTTCCTTATATGCTACATCTGTCATTTGGCCCAGGTTGGTTCAGATCTACCATAAAGCATGCAGGTACTGTTCTTTATGTATGTTCAGAGGGTAAAGAAAAATGAATTAGCAAAGAAAGTGTGATATGTGATGCTTGTATTATAGTGATTTAGTTTCCTCTGATAGGATCAATGACTCTACCAAGATTGAGAGACATTTTAACTATCGGTACATTCATGGCAGATGTTCCATATATTCCTGTATATGTCTGTTCCAAGGAATCCTGTTGTCATTGTCTTGCTTATGCATCATAATTCTTTTTGAATAATGCTTAAAGGGTAAGTTTACTCCAGATTTTTTATTGTTCAAAAAGATAGATAATTCCTTTATTACCCATTCCCCAGTTTTGCATAACCAACACAGTTATATTAATATACTTTTTACCTCTTTGGTTACCTTGTATCTAAGCCTCTGCAGACTTCCCCCTTATTTTTATTTTTGACAGACTTGCATTTAAGCCAATCAGTGCTGATTCATACGTAATTCCACAGGAGTGAGCACAATGTAATCTATATGGCACACATGAACTAGCGCTGTCTTGTTGTGAAAAACTGTCAGAATGCACTAAAATAAGAGGCAACCTTCAAGGACTTAGAAATTAGCATATGAGCCTACCTAGGTTTCACTTTCAACTAAAAATATCACGAGAGCAAAGCAAATTTGATGATGCATGTAAATTGGAAAGTTGTTGCGTGCCCAATCTGAATCATAAAAGTTTAATTTTGACTAGACTGTCCCTTAAAGACAGCTAGCTATTTTGCATTAATTCTTAAACGGACATAAACCTTTTTTTTCTTCTTTTTCCTTTTATGATTCAGACAGAGCATGCAATATTAAACAACTTGCAAATATACTACTATTGGGAAATCTGCTTCATTCACATTGTATTCATGGTTGAAGAGCATACATAGGTAGGATCAGGTGCAACAATGCAGTACTTTGGAGCTAGCTGCTGATTGGTGTCTGGTCATATATATCTCTCTTGTCATAGGCTCACCGTATGTTCATCTAGCTCTCTGGTGCATTGCTGCTCTTTCAACAAAGGATATCCAAAGAATTAAGTGGATTTGCTAATTGAAGTAGCTTGGAAAGTTAATTGAAAGTCTATGCTCTCTCTGAATCATGAGCAAAAAAATAGGTTTCATGTCCCTTTAAGGAAAAGGTGATGAATCTGAACACTGTGGATACATTTTGTTTTTCTTTTTTTCTAGCCTTCATTTATGATTAGACTTGTCCTAAAGCCCGTTCACACGGGCCATATTTCTTTCATGTAATTAGTAAGAGTCCATGAGCTAGTGACGTATGGGATATACATTCCTACCAGGAGGGGCAAAGTTTCCCAAACCTCAAAATGCCTACAAATACACCCCTCACCACACCCACAAATCAGTTTTACAAACTTTGCCTCCTATGGAGGTGGTGAAGTAAGTTTGTGCTAGATTCTACGTTGATATGCGCTCCGCAGCAGGTTGGAGCCCGGTTTTCCTCTCAGCGTGCAGTGAATGTCAGAGGGATGTGAGGAGAGTATTGCCTATTTGAATTCAATGATCTCCTTCTACGGGGTCTATTTCATAGGTTCTCTGTTATCGGTCGTAGAGATTCATCTCTTACCTCCCTTTTCAGATCGACGATATACTCTTATATACCATTACCTCTACTGATTCTCGTTTCATTACTGGTTTGGCTTTCTACTACATGTAGATGAGTGTCCTGGGGTAAGTAAGTCTTATTTTCTGTGACACTCTAAGCTATGGTTGGGCACTTTTATATAAAGTTCTAAATATATGTATTCAAACATTTATTTGCCTTGACTCAGGATGTTCAACATTCCTTATTTCAGACAGTCAGTTTCATATTTGGGATAATGCATATGAATAAATAAATTTTTTTCTTACCTTAAAATTTGACTTTTTCCCTGTGGGCTGTTAGGCTCGCGGGGGCTGAAAATGCTTCATTTTATTGCGTCATTCTTGGCGCTGACTTTTTTGGCGCAAATTTTTTTTTCTGTTTCCGGCGTCATACGTGTCGCCGGAAGTTGCGTAATTTTTGACGTTCTTTTGCGCCAAAAGTGTTGGCGTTCCGGATGTGGCGTCATTTTTGGCGCCAAAAGCATTTAGGCGCCAAATAATGTGAGGCCATGCTGGAGCTACCAGCAGAACAAACTAGCATTCCTTCAGAATCTTGGAGATTACTCTTGGAAGAAGAACTAGAGGCGGAAAGATATAGGCAGGATGATACTTCCAAGGAAGTGACAATGCATCCACTGCTACCGCGTGAGGATCCCTGGATCTGGACAGATACCTGGGAAGTTTCTTGTCTAGATGAGAAGCCATCAAATCTATTTCTGGAAGTCCCCACCATTCGCCCGGATGTAACGTTTGGCGACTGAGATAATCCGCTTCCCAATTGTCTATACCTGGGATATGAACCGCAGAAACTAGACAGGAGCTGGATTCCGCCCATACCAGAATTCAAGATACTTCTTTCATAGCCAGAGGACTGTGAGTCCCTCCTTGATGATTGATGTATGCCACAGTTGTGACATTGTCTGTCTGAAAACAAATTAACGATTCTCTCTTGGCGCTAAAAAAAAAAAAAAAAAAAAATATGGGCGTCACTTTTGTCTCCACATTATTTAAGTCTCATTTTTTATTGCTTCTGGTTGCTAGAAGCTTGTTCACTGGCATTTTTTCCCATTCCTGAAACTGTCATTTAAGGAATTTGATAAATTTTGCTTTATATGTTGTTTTTTCTATTACATATTGCAAGATGTCCCATGTTGAAGCTGAGTCAGAAGATACTTCTGGAAAATTGCTGCCTGGTGCTGGAGCTACCAAAGCTAAGTGTATCTGCTGTAAACTTTTGGTAGCTGTTCCTCCAACTTTTGTTTGTATTGAATGTCATGACAAACTTGTTAATGCAGATAATATTTCCTTTAGTAAAGTTACATTACCTGTTGCTGTTCCATCAACATCTAATACTCAGAGTATTCCTGATAACATAAGAGATTTTGTTTCTAAATCCATTAAGAAGGCTATGTCTGTTATTCCTCCTTCTAGTAAACGTAAAAAGTCTTTTAAAACTTCTCATTTTTCAGATGAATTTTTAAATGAACATCATCATTCTGATTCTGATAATGGTTCTTCTGGTTCAGAGGATTCTGTCTCAGAGGTTGATGCTGATAAATCTTCATATTTATTTAAAATGGAATTTATTCGTTCTTTACTTAAAGAAGTCCTAATTGCATTAGAAATTGAGGATTCTGGTCCTCTTGATACTAAATCTAAACGTTTAGATAAGGTTTTTAAATCTCCTGTAGTTATTCCAGAAGTTTTTCCTGTTCCTGGTGCTATTTCTGAAGTAATTTCCAGGGAATGGAATAATTTGGGTAATTCATTTACTCCTTCTAAACGTTTTAAGCAATTATATCCTGTGCCATCTGACAGATTAGAATTTTGGGACAAAATCCCTAAGGTTGATGGGGCTGTCTCTACTCTTGCTAAGCGTACTACCATTCCTACGGCAAATGGTACTTCCTTTAAGGATCCTTTAGATAGGAAAATTGAATCCTTTCTAAGAAAAGCTTACTTATGTTCAGGTAATCTTCTTAGACCTGCTATATCTTTGGCGGATGTTGCTGCAGCTTCAACTTTTTGGTTGGAAGCTTTAGCGCAACAAGTAACAGATCATAATTCTCATAGCATTATTATTCTTCTTCAACATGCTAATAATTTTATTTGTGATGCAATCTTTGATATCATTAGAGTTGATGTCAGGTATATGTCTCTAGCTATTTTAGCTAGAAGAGCTTTATGGCTTAAAACTTGGAATGCTGATATGTCTTCTAAGTCTACTCTGCTTTCCCTTTCTTTCCAGGGTAATAAATTATTTGGTTCTCAGTTGGATTCTATTATCTCAACTGTTACTGGAGGGAAAGGAACTTTTTTACCACAGGATCAAAAATCTAAATGTAAATTTAGGTCTAATAATCGTTTTCGTTCCTTTCGTCACAACAGGGAACAAAAGCCTGATCCTTCATCCTCAGGAGCGGTATCAGTTGGAAACCATCTCCAGTCTGGAATAAATCCAAGCCTTTTAGAAAATCAAAGCCAGCTCCTAAGTCCACATGAAGGTGCAGCCCTCATTCCAGCTCAGCTGGTAGGGGGCAGATTACGTTTTTTCAAAGAAATTTGGATCAATTCCGTTCACAATCTTTGGTTTCAGAATATTGTTTCAGAAGGGTACAGAATTGGCTTCAAAATAAGGCCTCCTGCAAAGAGATTTTTTCTTTCCCGTGTCCCAGTAAATCCAGTGAAGGCTCAAGCATTTCTGAAATGTGTTTCAGATCTAGAGTTGGCTGGAGTAATTATGCCAGTTCCAGTTCTGGAACAGGGGCTGGGGTTTTATTCAAATCTCTTCATTGTACCAAAGAAAGAGAATTCCTTCAGACCAGTTCTGGATCTAAAAATATTGAATCGTTATGTAAGGATACCAACATTCAAAATGGTAACTGTAAGGACTATCCTGCCTTTTGTTCAGAAAGGGCATTATATGTCTACAATAGATTTACAGGATGCATATCTGCATATTCCGATTCATCCAGATCACTATCAGTTTCTGAGATTCTCGTTCCTAGACAAGCATTACCAGTTTGTGGCTCTGTCGTTTGGCCTAGCAACAGCTCCAAGAATTTTTACAAAGGTTCTCGGTGCCCTTCTGTCTGTAATCAGAGAACAGGGTATTGTGGTATTTCCTTATTTGGACGATATCTTGGTACTTGCTCAGTCTTCACATTTAGCAGAATCTCATACGAATCGACTTGTGTTGTTTCTTCAAGATCATGGTTGGAGGATCAATTTACTAAAAAGTTAATTGATTCCTCAGACAAGGGTAACCTTTTTGGGTTTCCAGATAGATTCAGTGTCCATGACTCTATCTTTGACAGACAAGAGACGTCTAAAATTGATATCAGCTTGTCGAATTCTTCAGTCACAATCATTCCCTTCGGTAGCCTTATGCATGGAAATTCTAGGTCTTATGACTGCTGCATCGGACGCGATCCCCTTTGCTCGTTTTCACATGCGACCTCTTCAGCTCTGTATGCTGAACCAGTGGTGCAGGGATTTCACAAAGATATCTCAATTAATATCTTTAAAACCGATTGTACGACACTCTCTGACGTGGTGGACAGATCACCATTGTTTAGTTCAGGGGGCTTCTTTTGTTCTTCCGACCTGGACTGTAATCTCAACAGATGCAAGTCTTACAGGTTGGGGAGCTGTTTGGGGGTCTCTGACGGCACAAGGGGTTTGGGAATTTCAGGAGGTGAGATTAACGATCAATATTTTGGAACTCCGTGCAATTTTCAGAGCTCTACAGTCTTGGCCTCTTCTAATGAGAGAATCATTCATTTGTTTTCAGACAGACAATGTCACAACTGTGGCATACATCAATCATCAAGGAGGGACTCACAGCCCTCTGGCTATGAAAGAAGTATCTTGAATTCTGGTTTGGGCGGAATCCAGCTCCTGTCTAGTTTCTGCGGTTCATATCCCAGGTATAGACAATTGGGAAGCGGATTATCTCAGTCGCCAAACGTTGCATCCGGGCGAATGGTCTCTTCACCCAGAGGTATTTCTTCAGATTGTCCAAATGTGGGGACTTCCAGAAATAGATCTGATGGCTTCTCATCTAAACAAGAAACTTCCCAGGTATCTGTCCAGATCCAGGGATCCTCAGGCGGAGGCAGTGAATGCATTGTCACTTCCTTGGAAGTATCATCCTGCTTATATCTTTCCGCCTCTAGTTCTTCTTCCAAGAGTGATCTCCAAGATTCTGAAGGAATGCTCGTTTGTTCTGCTGGTAGCTCCAGCATGGCCTCACAGGTTTTGGTATGCGGATCTTGTCCGGATGGCCTCTTGCCAACCGTGGACTCTTCCTTTAAGACCAGACCTTCTGTCGCAAGGTCCTTTTTTCCATCAGGATCTCAAATCCTTAAATTTAAAGGTATGGAGATTGAACGCTTGATTCTTAGTCAAAGAGGTTTCTCTGACTCTGTGATTAATACTATGTTACAGGCTCGTAAATCTGTATCTAGGGAGATATATTATAGAGTCTGGAAGACTTATATTTCTTGGTGTCTTTCTCATCATTTTTCCTGGCATTCTTTTAGAATTCCGAGAATTTTACAGTTTCTTCAGGATGGTTTGGAGAAAGGTTTGTCTGCAAGTTCCTTGAAAGGACAAATCTCTGCTCTTTCTGTTCTTTTTCACAGAAAGATTGCTAATCTTCCTGATATTCATTGTTTTGTACAAGCTTTGGTTCGTATAAAACCTGTCATTAAGTCAATTTCTCCTCCTTGGCGTTTGAATTTGGTTCTGGGGGCTCTTCAAGCTCCTCCGTTTGAACCTATGCATTCGTTGGACATTAAATTACTTTCTTGGAAAGTTTTGTTCCTTTTGGCCATCTCTTCTGCCAGAAGAGTTTCTGAATTATCTGCTCTTTCTTGTGAGTCTCCTTTTCTGATTTTTCATCAGGATAAGGCGGTGTTGCAAACTTCTTTTGAATTTTTACCTAAGGTTGTGAATTCCAACAACATTAGTAGAGAAAATGTGGTTCCTTCATTATGTCCTAATCCTAAGAATTCTATGGAGAAATCATTGCATTCTTTGGATGTAGTTAGAGCTTTGAAATATTATGTTGAAGCTACTAAGAATTTCAGAAAGACTTCTAGTCTATTTGTTATCTTTTCCGGTTCTAGGAAAGGTCAGAAGGCCTCTGCCATTTCTTTGGCATCTTGGTTGAAATCTTTAATTCATCATGCTTATGTCGAGTCGGGTAAAACTCCGCCTCAAAGGATTACAGCTCATTCTACTAGGTCAGTTTCTACTTCCTGGGCGTTTAGGAATGAAGCTTTGGTTGATCAGATTTGCAAAGCAGCAACTTGGTCTTCTTTGCATACTTTTACTAAATTCTACCATTTTGATGTGTTTTCTTCTTCTGAAGCTGTTTTTGGTAGAAAAGTACTTCAGGCAGCTGTGTCAGTTTGAATCTTCTGCTTATATTTTCAGTTTTTTTCATTATAAAATTTAAACTTTATTTTGGGTGTGGATTATTTTTCAGCGGAATTGGCTGTCTTTATTTTATCCCTCCCTCTCTAGTGACTCTTGCGTGGAAAGATCAACATCTTGGGTAGTCATTATCCCATACGTCACTAGCTCATGGACTCTTGCTAATTACATGAAAGAAAACATAATTTATGTAAGAACTTACCTGATAAATTCATTTCTTTCATATTAGCAAGAGTCCATGAGGCCCACCCTTTTTTGTGGTGGTTATGATTTTTTTGTATAAAGCACAATTATTCCAATTCCTTATTTTTTTATGCTTTCGCACTTTTTTCTTATCACCCCACTTTTTGGCTATTCGTTAAACTGATTTGTGGTTGTGGTGAGGGGTGTATTTGTAGGCATTTTGAGGTTTGGGATACTTTGCCCCTCCTGGTAGGAATGTATATCCCATACGTCACTAGCTCATGGACTCTTGCTAATATGAAAGAAATGAATTTATCAGGTAAGTTCTTACATAAATTATGTTTTTGATGTATTTTCTTCTTCTGAAGCGGTCTTTGGTAGAAAAGTACTTCAGGCAGCTGTTTCAGTTTGAATCTTCTGCTTATATTTTCAGTTTTTTTCTTTATAAGATTTAAACTTTATTTTTGGGTTTGTATTTTTTTTCAGCGGAATTGGCTGTCTTTATTTTATCCCTCCCTCTCTAGTGACTCTTGCGTGGAAGATCCACATCTTGGGTAGTCATTATCCCATACGTCACTAGCTCATGGACTCTTGCTAATTACATGAAAGAAAACATAATTTATGTAAGAACTTACCTGATAAATTCATTTCTTTCATATTAGCAAGAGTCCATGAGGCCCACCCTTTTTTTGTGGTGGTTATGATATTTTTGTATAAAGCACAATTATTCCAATTCCTTATATTTATGCTTCGCACTTTTTTCTTATCACCCCACTTCTTGGCTATTCGTTAAACTGATTTGTGTGTGTGGTGAGGGGGGTGTATTTGTAGGCATTTTGAGGTTTGGGAAACTTTGCCCCTCCTGGTAGGAATGTATATCCCATACGTCACTAGCTCATGGACTCTTGCTAATATGAAAGAAATGAATATATCAGGTAAGTTCTTACATAAATTATGTTTTTGCAGGATACAGCAGTCCCAACCCTTGCGCTCTCTCCATGCCCCTCTCTTTTGCTCTCTCTCCCCCCTCTCTTTTGCTCTCTCTCCCCCCTCTCTTTTGTGCTTTCTCTCCCCCTCTCTTTTGTGCTTTCTCTCCCCCTCTCTTTTGAGATCTCTCCCCCCCTCTCTTTTGCGCTCTCTCTATCCCCCTCCCTTTTGCGCTCTCTCTATCCCCCCTCTTTTGCGCACTCTCTCTCCCCCCCTCTTTTTTGCGCTCTCTCTCTCCCCCCCTCTTTTGCGCTCTCTCCCCTCTCTCTCTCTCTCTCTCTCTCTCCCCTCTCTCTCTCTCTCTCTCTCTCTCTCTCTCCCCTCTCTCTCTCTCTCCCCTCTCTCTCTCTCTCTCTCTCTCTCTCTCTCCCCCTCTCTCTCTTTCTCCCCTCTCCCCCTCTCTCTCTCTCTCTCTCTCTCTCTCTCTTTACCCCCTCTCTCTCCCCCTCTGTCTCTCCCCCTCTCTCTCTCCCCCTCTGTCTCTCCCCCTCTCTCTCTCCCCTCTCTCTCTCTCCCCCTCTCTCTCCTTTCTCTCTCCCCTCTTTCTCTCCCTCCTCTCTCTCCTTTCTCTCTCCCCTCTCTCTCTCCCTCCCCCTCCCCTCTCTCTCTCCCTCCCCCTCCCCTCCCCCTCTCTCTCTCCCTCCCCCTCCCCTCTCTCTCTCCCTCCCCCTCCCCTCTCTCTCCCCCTCCCCTCTCTCTCTCTCCCCCTCCCCTCTCTCTCTCTCCCCCTCCCCTCTCTCTCTCTCCCCCTCCCCTCTCTCTCTCTCCCCCTCCCCTCTCTCTCTCTCCCCCTCCTCTCTCTCTCTCCCCCTCCCCTCTCTCTCTCCCTCCCCTCTCTCTCTCACTCTCACTCCCCCTCCCCTCTGTCTCTCCCTCCCCCTCCCCTCTCCCCTCTGTCTCTCACTCCCCCTCCCCTTTCTCTCTCCCTCACTCCCCCTCCCCTCTCTCTCTCCCTCACTCCCCCTCCCCTTTCTCTCTCCCTCACTCCCCCTCCCCTCTCTCTCTCCCTCACTCCCCCTCCCCTCTCTCTCTCCCTCACTCCCCCTCCCCTCTCTCTCTCCCTCACTCCCCCTCCCCTCTCTCTCTCCCTCACTCCCCCTCCCCTCTTTATCACCCTTACCCCCTCTCTCTCTCCCTCCCCCTCCCCCTCTCTCTCTCCCTCCCCCTCCCCTCCCCCTCTCTCTCTCCCTCCCCCTCCCCTCCCCCTCTCTCTCTCCCTCCCCCTCCCCCTCTCTCTCTCCCTCCCCCTCCCCTCCCCCTCCCCTCTCTCTCCCCCTCCCCTCTCTCTCTCTCCCCCTCCCCTCTCTCTCTCTCTCCCCCTCCCCTCTCTCCCCCTCCCCTCTCTCTCTCCCCCTCCCCTCTCTCTCTCCCTCCCCTCTCTCTCTCACTCTCACTCCCCCTCCCCTCTGTCTCTCCCTCCCCCTCCCCTCTCCCCTCTGTCTCTCACTCCCCCTCCCCTTTCTCTCTCCCTCACTCCCCCTCCCCTCTCTCTCTCCCTCACTCCCCCTCCCCTTTCTCTCTCCCTCACTCCCCCTCCCCTCTCTCCCTCACTCCCCCTCCCCTCTCTCCCTCACTCCCCCTCCCCTCTCTCTCTCCCTCACTCCCCCTCCCCTCTCTCTCTCCCTCACTCCCCCTCCCCTCTTTATCACCCTTACCCCCTCTCTCTCTCCCTCCCCCTCTCTCTCTCCCTCCCCCTCTCTCTCTCCCTCCCCCTCTCTCTCTCCCTCCCCCCCTCTCTCTCTCCCTCCCCCCCTCTCTCTCTCCCTCCCCTCTCTCTCTCCCTCCCCTCTCTCTCTCCCTCCCCTCTCTCTCTCCCTCCCCCTCTCTCTCTCCCTCTCTCTCTCTCCCTCCCCTCTCTCCCTCCCCTCTCTCTCTCCCTCCCCTCTCTCTCTCCCTCCCCTCTCTCTCTCTCCTCCTCCCCCCATCTCTCTCTCCTCCCCTCTCTCTCTCTCTCTCTCTCTCTCTCTCTCCTCCCCTCTCTCTCTCTCCTCCCCTCTCTCTCCTCCCCTCTCTCTCTCTCCTCCCCTCTCTCTCTCTCCTCCCCTCTCTCTCTCCCCCTCCCCCTCTCTTTCTCTTCCCCCCCTCTCTTTTGATCTCTCTGTCCCCTTTCTTTTGCTCTCCCTCCCCCTCTCTTTTGCTGTCTCTCTTTTTCTCCCTCTCTTGTGCTCCCTTTATCTCCCCTCTTGATCTCTCTCTCCCCTCTTGATCTCTCTCTCACCTTTCTTATCTTTTCCCTACCCCCTCCCTCTTTTGCGCTGTTTTGAGCTCTCACTGCAAAGCCTTTCACGGGCCGCCTGACCCCGCCCCTTCATGCCTGGCCACGCCCCCTTCAAGCTCGGCCACGCCTCCGGCCACGCTCGGTCACGCACACTTCTGCTTGCACTGCAGAGCAGAGACTTAGGGACTCTCAAAGGCCAGGTGTGTTTGTCCTCGTGCTGTGCTGTCTACTGCGCATGACAGCTTCGGACAAACACACTTGGCCTTTTATTATATAGTATATGTAAAACTGTTTTTTACTTCCCTTTCTCCATGTTCTCTGTGTCTCACTCATGCTGGACTGTTTTGTATGCTCTCATTCCTTGCTTGGAGTTGGTCAAATCATCTCTAAATTATAGACACAAAGGGGCATTTTAACCTGTGAGAGTACTTTTTTTAAAGGGACAGTCTACACTGTAGTCATGTTACCTAAGATTAAGTTGCATATAGCCTCCTGCACCTCTTTCTATATCACGCAGCGGGAACAGTAAAACAGTTATGTTAAAATGAATACTATTTCTGTCCACTTTGAAATGGCTGCCAAGCTCAGCCCACTGATGACATCACAATCAGAGCTGCATAACAGGCTTCGCTAGTAACAAAAGACTCACTAGTTGGATTTAACAGACTGTCAATGCTATTCAGCAAAGTGCCTAGATAAACCCAGATCATGATGTCATCAGTGGGCGGAGCTTGGCAGCCATTTCAAAGTGGCCAGAAACACTATTCATTTTATAATAACTTTTTTTACTGTTCCTGCTGCATGATATAGAAAAGGTGCAGTGGGCTACTTGCAGCTAAATCTAAGGTGATACTTTAAAATGACTAAGGCGTAGACTGTCTTTTTAACTCATTCATAACTGAATTGTCTCTAATTTGCTTTAGCAGATAATTTAGAACATGTACAATGTATTTAAATGTTTAAGCACCTAATATAATTAAAATAAATACGTCTGCATCTTATTCCTGTGCTAATCATTGCTTTGAATGTATCATTTGATCCAGCATTACTTTTATTATCAAAATTGCTTTGTTCTCTTGGTATCTCTTTTTTAAGGAGAAGCAATGCCCAGCTGAGAGCTAACTAAACATATTGGGTTAGGCCAATAATGAGGCATATACAGTATGTGCAAACTCCAATCAGCATCTAGCTCCCAGTAATGCATTGCTGCTCATGTGCCTACCTAGGTATGTTTTTCAACTAAGGATACAAAAAGAACAACAATTATTATATAATAGAAGTAAGTTGTAAAGTTGTTTAAAATTGCATGTTCTTTATGAATCATGAAAAGAAAACAATTGTGTTTCAAGTGTGCCGTCTCAAGCAGTCAAAACTAGACAGCAGTGAATAGCAATAATGTTTGTAATATAATACATACTGTATGCATATAGTTCTCATAATGTATACACACTTCAGAGCCTACCTCCACATACTCATGATAGGATACCAAGAGAAGAAGGTACATTTCATAGCAAGTACATTAGAAAGTTGTTTTTAAAATTGTATGATGTCTCCTGATCATGAAAGTAAAAAATTAAACATTAATGATTCAGATAGTGAATTTAAGATGTTTTTATATTCATTTATATTATCAAATTTCCTTTATTTTCTTCATATCCTTTGTTGAAAAACATATTTCCTTCATACAGGTGGTGAGAGTCCACAATTTATTTCTCCTGGGAATTACTCTTCTTGTCCACTAAAAGGAGGCAAAGATTTCCAAACCCGAGAACTCTATAAAACTCCTCCTGCCTTACTAGAAACTAGTCTTGTCTTTGCCTCTGCTAGAAGTATTCCAGAAGGTATACTTATGAAGGTATTCTTTTGTGAGAAGGGTTCTCAGATTTGAGGCCTGTTTCCCCTCAGAATACAGTTGGTGACGGAGGGATGTACTGGGAGTATTAGGTAGTGGCACAATTATTCACCTTATGGGAATTAGTCATAGGGCTTTCTCAGGTGTCTCAAGTACCTGTCTTTGGCATCTTCCTGCCAGGTCTTCGATAGACTCCTATTCCATATCCTTGCTGTTATATTTCAGCGCTGGTTTGGCTTTCTACTGGATTCCACGTTATCTTTCAGTAGTTGGGTACCTATGGGTAAGTACATTATTTTCAATATATCTGGCACTCATTTAAGCCTGTTGGGCTATTTAGTTTGTACTTTATAGTACTCTGTAGCCTCACATGTGTATTTTATTTTGCTCCTCTAAAATTATATGGCTATATTCCCATTTAATTTTTTTTTGCTCCTTTTCTTTCAGCTTGTTATTGTGCGTCGGTTCATGGCTATCAAGTTATTTAGTGTGCTCTGTTCTCCTGAAGTGTCATTTCCCTATTTTAAAGGGGGGTTAATGCTCTGTGGCCTTACAGTTTTGTTAATGCTTTTTTATTTTGGAGGGGTTAAAGTATTTCCCTTGCTTCAAGAGCTCTTTTTAGGAGGGTATAGTTTTATGGTTGTGTTTGCTTCTTAGTTATAGTTGAACACTTTTTTTTTACAAATGCGGGGTGTATATTGTAAAATTGCTGATGTTGCTTCCAGCTCAGCTGTGCAGTCCTTGTTTAAATGTTGTTATGCATTCTAAACAGACTAATGCTGGTCTTGCTTGTAATGGTATCTGTTCTCCTACTGTTTATTACACACATGGTTAGTTCTACAGATTTCCTCCAGGATTCAATAATTTTGTATACTCCATTGTATCTAAAATGCTAGCGGCTATGCTCCTTCAAGTAAGCGAAAAAAAATGTCAGTTAATGATATACCTTCTACTAGTTCTAAGCCTTAATAAAGTATTTTTTCCAGATCTTGGTTCAGTGATTCACCCCCAGAGGGTTGAAGTATTATCTGATGATTTATCATGATTATGAGTTATCCTCTTTTTTTGTTTAAGGTTGATTATATGTGTTCCCTTTTGAAAGAGGTATTATGTACTTTAGATCTTTAAGATCCTAAGGTATCTGGTAAGTCTGTTAAATGTTTAAATTTAGTTTTTAAACCTACTGTTAAAGCTCCAGAACATTTTCCTGTTCCTAATGCTGTTTCTGAGATAGTTTCTAAAGATTGTTCTAAGCCTGGTGGCCCTTTTAATCCTTCAGCTAAATTTAAGAAAATGTATCCTTTGCCAGCTTCTAATGCTGAGTTTCGGGAAACCGTTCCTAAGGTAGATGGGGCTATTTCTGCCTTGGCTAGGCATGTTACTTTTTCTTAGAAGATAGATCTTCTTTTACGGACCCTATGGATAGAAAAATAGGAATCCTTTCATAGGATGGTTTTTCAGCAAGCAGGTTTTCTTTTTAGGCCAGCAGTTAGCATTGCATGTGTGGCTGTAGCTTCTTATGTTTAGATTCTGGTCTTTTTGAGGAGTTTTCGGGTTATTCTGCTAGTAAAGATTTTCTTAACCTTTTGGTTTTACCGAAGTCTGCCAATGCTTTAATTTGTGATGCAATTATTGGCATAATTCTAAGAGTATATCAGTTCTTTGAAGAAAAGGCTTTGTGGTTAAAGTCCTGGTAAGCATATATGGCTTCTAAATCCAGACCTTTATCTCTTTATTTTCAAGTTCAAATTTGAACAGATCGAAACAATCTAAGACACCTACTGCCTTATCTAAGTCAGTGTGATGGTGTGGCCCCCGATCCAGATATTCTGAAAAAGGGGCAGGTCATGCCTTTTTCAGGATGTTTGGTCCCAGTCTGTTCAGGGTCCCTGGTTTTGAATATAGTTTCTCAGGGTTATCAAATAGATTTCTTTGGTTCCTTTGGTTACTTTTCTGGAGGTTTCAGATATATTCAGTTTCCATTCAGTTTTAAGCTTGTTAAAACATTCAGTCTTTCTTTTCCCTCAGTTTTATGGAGGCATTAGGTCTCACAATTGCTGCATCGGATGCTATTAAGTTTGCTCGTTTTCACATGAGGCCTCTTCAGCTTTGCATGCTTTGACACTAGTGCAGGGATCATACTTATCTAAGTCAGTGTGATGGTGTGGCCCCCGATCCAGATATTCTGAAAAAGGGGCAGGTCATGCCTTTTTCAGGATGTTTGGTCCCAGTCTGTTCAGGGTCCCTGGTTTTGAATATAGTTTCTCAGGGTTATCAAATAGATTTCTTTGGTTCCTTTGGTTACTTTTCTGGAGGTTTCAGATATATTCAGTTTCCATTCAGTTTTAAGCTTGTTAAAACATTCAGTCTTTCTTTTCCCTCAGTTTTATGGAGGCATTAGGTCTCACAATTGCTGCATCGGATGCTATTAAGTTTGCTCGTTTTCACATGAGGCCTCTTCAGCTTTGCATGCTTTGACACTAGTCTCAGGAGTTTTTGTTTCTGGTCAGTCCTTATCTTGGTGGCTGAATCATACACTTATTGTGCAGGGGGCTTATTTTGCTTCTTATACTTGGACTTATATCACTACAGATGCAAGTCTTTCAGGTATGGGGGCTGTCTGGGGGTCTCTGAGAGCACAGGGGGTTCAGGCTCCTCGGGAGGCGATGTTGGTAATAAAATATTTTAGAACTATGATATTCTCAGAGCTCTCCAGAGTTGGACTCTGTTAAAAGGAAGTCTTTTTCTCATTTTTAAATCAGACAATGTCACAGCAGTGGCCTATAGCAATCATCAAGGGGGAACTTGTAGTTCTCTATCCATGAAGTGTCTCAAATTCTCTCATAGGCAGAGGCCAATCTGTCTAATTTCTGCTGTTCTTATTTCAGAAATGAAAAAATAGAAAACAGATTTTCTCAGTCATCATTCTCTGCATCCAGGGGAATCTTCTCTCCATCAGGATGTTTTGTTTCAGATTGTGGATCTTTGGAGTCTCCCAGAAATGGATCTGATGGCTTCTCAGTTAAACAACAACCTTCCCAGGTACTTTGCAATGTCCAGGGATCCTTGGAGTTTGTTGTTGCTTTAGTAGCTCCTTGATCCTTTCAGCTCGCCTATGTGTTTCCTCCTCTGGTTCTTCTTCCCAGAGTCATTTCTAAGATCAGGCAAGAGGAATCATCAGTAATTCTGATTGCTCCAGCTTGACCTCACAGGGTTTGGTATGCAGATCTGGTTCAGATTTCCAGTTGCCCACCTTGTCCTCTTCGTCCAGACCTTCTGTCTCAAGGTCCGATTTTCCATACGGATCTCAAATCTCTAAGCTTGATGGTTTGGAGATTGAACAGTTAGATCTTAGACATAGAGGTTTTTCATATTCTGTGGTTGAGACTTTAAAGGGACACTGAAATCAATTTTTTTTCTTTTGTGATTTAGATAGAGCATGCAATTTTAAGCAACTTTCTAATTTACTCCTATTATCAATTTTTCTTCATTCTCTTGCTATCTTTATTTGAAAAAGAAGGCATCTAAGCTATTTTTTTGGTTCAGACCCTGGACAGAGCTTGTTTATTGGTGGGTGAATTTATCCACCAATCAGCAAGGACAACCCAGGTTGTTCACCAAAAATGGTCCAGCATCTAAACTTAAATTTTTGCATTTTAAATAAAGATACCAAGAGAATGAAGAAAATTGGATAATAGGAGTAAATTAGAAAGTTGCTTCAAATTGCATGCTCTATCTAAATCATAAAAGAAAAAAAAATGGGTTCAGTGTCCTTTTAATTCAGGCTCGTAAGCCTGTGACTAGGAAAATGTATCATTTGGTCTGGGAGGCCTTTGTTTATTGATGTTTGGATCATGGTTTTTCTTGTTATACTTTCAGAATTTCCTAGGATTCTGTACTTTTTACAGGATGGTCTGGATTAGGGCTTTTCTTTGAAGGGGCAGATTTCTGTTCTTACAATTTTGTTTCATAGGAAGATTGCCAGCCTTCCTGATATTCATGGCTTTGTTCAGGCTTTGGCACATATTAAGCCTGTTGTTAAGCTAATTTCTCCACCTTGGAATCTAAATGTCGTGTTGAAGGTAGTTATACATGTTTCAGGGTGGGCAGGGAGGAATATGAATAGTGTATGAGTAGTGCTGTCCAGAAACACCAATACATGTTCCTCCCTGCACACTGTCAGATTTATAAAAAAAAATGTATGGTTTGAAGTTGAATTATGCCAGGACCCAAAATCAAGACTGAAACAGAATTAGAGATAATCAGCATTCAGCAATTAATACAGAAAAGTATTATTCTTATACAAAGAGTAATGGATCAGAGTATAAGATTAAGGCTTGTGCAAAGTCCAGGTAAATTAGTACTCATAGCAAGCTGTAGAATACTTTATACAGGATAAATTGAAAAAGAGGTTCTGCTCAGCATTACAGGCTGAAGTTAGTAAATGCAGCAAAAAAGGTAACAAAGTACTTGCAGGTAACTTGATACATTCAGCAAACAGGTGGTTGTTGACATAGCAAAAAAGAAACAGTGTCTCAGAATGCTGTTCAGCAATACAGGCTGAAGTTGGTAAATGCAGTGAAATAGGTAACAAAGTTCTTGTAGTTAACTTGATACATACAGCAAACAGGTGGTTGATTGATTGTATAACAAAAAGGAAACAGTGTATCAGAATGTTACCAGTATCAGAGGTAAAAGTACTTGCGGTTTCATATGCAGTAAAGGCTGGAAGGCTTTGTGTTGTGAGCTGCTGCAGTAGAGTTCAGGGAAATCCGTAGTATTTGCACAAGGAAAAAGGACAGAGACTGTGTATGCCAGAGTACAAAAGGAAAAGTTAGCTTGAAGATCCACATTTCAGAATAGTGCTGAGAGGTATTCCAGCTGTAGGCAATATGACCAGAAAAATCAAGCAAAGTTATTTGGGGGAAGTCAGGTTAAATAGGCTGCTGAGTGAAAAAAGGGAGCATCCCAGTTTAAAGGGATATTACACACACCCTGCAGCATGTGTAACTCATAGGTGTCCAGGAAAACATGGCTGAGGTGGCAACGCTATCTGCAGGCTCCTCCATTTGAGCATATGCATAAGGTGGATATTAAGCTTCTTTCTTGGAATGTTTTGTTTCTTTTGGCCATATCTTCTGAATTATCTTTTCTTTCTTGTGATTCTCCTTAGTTCATTTTTGATCAGAATAAGGCCGTTTTGAGAACCAAGTTTGACTTTATGTGTACAATTGTTTCTTCAGACAATATAAGTCTGGAAATGTTGTTGTCCCTTCTTTTTGCGCACATCCTATGAATTCTTCAGAAAGTCTTCACAATTTGGTTGTTGTTAGAACCTTGAAATATTATGTTGATGTTACTATGGTTTTTTAGACAAATATCTAGTTTGTCCATTTTCTGGTTCCAAAGGAGGGCAGAAAGCTACTGTGGTTTCTTTGAGACTTCTGTTGATCAAATTTGCAATGCAGCTACTTGGGTTTTTTTTGCATACTTTTACTCTATTTTACTATTTGAGCCAATGCATAAGGTGGATATCAAGCTTTTATCTTGGAAAGGTGTGTTAATTTTGGCTCTCGCTTCTGCCAAGAGAGTTTCTGAATTGTTTTATTCTTGTGACCACTGTACTTAAAGGGACAGTATACACTCATTTTCATATAACTGCATGTAATAGACACTACTATAAAGAATAAGATGCACAGATACTGATATAAAAATCCAGTATAAAATGGTTTAAAACGTACTTGGAAGCTTTCAGTTTAGCTCTGTTGAAAAGGTAGCTGGAAAGCCTACTGCAAGTGGGAAATAAGACACTCCTCCCCTCCCCCTTCTTTTGCATATGAAAAGACCCTTTACACAAACAGGAGTAAGCTGGAGAAGGTAGCTGACGGTATTCAAATAAAACTTTGAGGCTTGGTTAGGAGTCTGAAAATCAGAGCAATGTTATTTAAAAATAAGCAAAATTATACATTTTTAAAAAAACAAACTTTATGGGCTTTATAAATAGATCATCTACAAAACATTTATGCAAAGAAAAAGTGAGTGTATAATGGCCCTTTAAGGATAAGGCCGTTTTGAGAACTTAGTTTAATTTCTTACATAAATGGGGTGTCTTCAGACAATATGAGTAGTGAAATTGTTGTTTAATGAAAGAGAAGCGTTCTGCCAGGAACAAAAAGCACAGTAGCTTGTTCTTTGAGTATAACTCTAGCAGTCCTCTTTTAGTCCAATTGTGCTTTTCACAGAGAAGAACTTTCCTGAAGTATTTCAGTATGATTCCACCTAGTAAGGTCAGTACAGCCACAAAATACCAGGCAATTCTCCTCTGAACAATGGAAATGGCTTCCCCAGATGTTCTTTTAGGCCTTTTGTGGACCTCGTCAGTGAGTTGAAGCCATATCCCCCTCTAAGCACATTGGGCAAGGAGTTTACATCTGGTTTCCCCCATAGACTTTCCAAGAGATAATGCAAATGGATACAGAAAGAGAAGCAGGAAAAAAGCAATAGCTCAGTAGCTTGTTTTATGGTGTATTACCTCCTAGGAGCATCCTCTTTTAGCTTAATTGTGCTTTTCACAGAGAAGAACTTTCCTGAAGTTTATCAATCTGACCCGGCCTAGTAAGATCAGAGGCAATTCTCTTCTGAACAAGGGAAATGGCAACACCAGACAAAATTGTTGTTTCCTCTTTTTGTCCTAATCCTAAGAACTCTATGGAGAGGCTTCTCCATAATGTGGATGTTGTTCGAGCTTTGAAATACTATTCACAGGTTACTAAGGATTCTAGAAAAGGGCAGAAAGCTACAGCTGTTTCTTTGGTGTCTTGGCTTAAGTTTTTGATTCCAAAGGTTTAATTGGATGTGAGTCAGTCTCCTCCTAAGCGGATTTCTGCCGATTCAACCGTATCAGTGGCCACATCTCGGGTCTTTAAGAATGAGGCCTCTGTGGATCAAATTTGCAAGATAGCTACTTTGCATACTTTTACTAAATTCTACCATTTTTATGTTTTTGCTTCTTCTGAAGCAGTTTTTGACAGGCAAGTTGTTCTGGTTGATGTATTTTTGTTAGGCTCTTTTTGTTTACTTTTGAAATTTTTGCATGTTAAGAAAAATGTTAGTATTGTGAAAAAAGAGAAATAAAAAAATAAAATGCTTGTCCGCCCCTCATTACTCATGGACTTCACTGTTTGGGTATTAGTTTCCCTGGAGTAATGGGCTGTGTACTCTCACCCACTGTATGAAAGAAAACATAATTTAATTCCTGATAAATTAATTTTATAGTGGTGAAAGTCGATAAGGCTTCCATTTGGTGGTAGCTTCATTTTTTACACCAATCAGCAAAGGCTACCCAGGTGCTGAACTAAAAATGGGCTGGATCCTAAGCTTAAATTCTTGCTTTTTAAAATAAAGATACTAAGATAACAAAGAAAATTGATAATAGGAGTAAATTAGAAAGTTACTTAAAATTGCATGGTCTGTCTGACTCATGAAAGTTTAATTTTGACTAGACTATCCCTTTAATGTAATTATTCCATAAGCAGGGAACTTCAAACCAGCATTGGCACATTAATCTTTTCAATAATGTTCAATTGCAAGCAGCATTTGGAATGTATACAGCGCAGAAGAGCTGAAGGTTTTTCTTTGTCCCCTGCCTTCAAATGAGTATGTTATGCACTTGCTTTTAGTACATTATAGACTTTATATGACAGACTGGGATAACCGGATTCACAGTTAAAAAGTATAATTGTCTTCCAGTTACAGAGTCCTATTACATTTTGTTCACTTATACTTATTGCTTGTGTGTGTGAAGTTTGCCTAAACTGATTGTATTCTGTACTCTATCTTCAGGAAGGCAATTGGTATTACACTGGCAGACTCTTTCTTCCTAATTGGAAAGAGTCCACAGCTGCATTCATTACTTTTGGGAAATAAGAACCTGGCCACCAGGAGGAGGCAAAGACACCCCAGCCAAAGGCTTAAATACTCCTCCCACTTCCCTCATCCCCCAGTCATTCTTTGCCTTTCGTCCCAGCAGGTTGGCAGAAAAGCGTCAGAATTTGTTTTGCCTCTTAAGGAGGGTACTGCTCTTCGCAATGGGACAGGAGTTTTAAGTAGCCCTATAAGCTTCTCAGTGAGGGCCTGGATGAAAGTCCGGAGATGCAGGGAGAGTTCTCTTTTGCAACACCATCCCGATTCATATTAACAGCTCCTACAGCAATCAGTGTTGACGAGTTTCGCAGACTGCTTTTTCTCTCAAGTCCATGTCAGGAGCGATGCTATGAAATGTCACGCTTGAAGGCCCGTGTTCCTGTTCCACGGAGTAGATTCTGATAAGATAGTTTCATTTTTTATTACATAATGTTAACACAGTAGACAGGGTCACAGTGTGGCACCTTTTAACTTTTATAGAATCAAGAGTTAATATCTCCTTAAGGGTATTCTTAAACAGGGGTAATAATAATCTTATATGTTTATTTGATTTTATGCTGCTTTATGTGTGAGATGTTAGGCTCATAGGCTGTTATGGAATATACAGGTTTCACTTTCACTTTGAGAGCCATGCAGCTTACAAGCTTGGCGCGCTTTCTCTCATAGCAGGGACGGTCCTGCATTGTGCACTATGTGATGCATTCCCTCTTTCCTGACCAGACTATCAGAGAGGAGTCATAAATCTCTGTACTGTCTGGGTCATAGGAGGTGGTGAGTGCCCCAGCCATGGTGTATAAGGGCGCCGTTTTTTGAATAAAATAAGATGTTTTATTTCTCTAGTTCTCCGGTTTATTGCACTAGCAATGGAGGATTCTGTTACTGTAGAGGGCACTCCCTCTATTCCTAAAGAGTAATTCCTGTTTATATGGTGAGGAGGCCCTAGTTCCCCCTCTCAATTATGTTCCATATGCCTTGATAATGTGATATCATGCAGAGACCAGCCTTTGCTCAAGTGATTTTGGCCTTGAGGTATCCCCTTGCTTGTTGTCCTGCGGCTGTTTGAGAGTCTATGGGCTCTAGTGTCATCGTACGACTTTTAACGCCTTAGCTCCTTTGGAGCATTGGACTTTGGCAAGGGGTGGTCTCTTCCTTTGGTCGGGACTTGCGAGTTATCTCTTTATCTGGGTTGATCTGGATATTGCATTGATATCTCCCTGTGATCTGTTTTTTTATGTCAGGCAGGGTGTTAAGTTCTCGTATATTGTTTGATTAAACAAATGGGGGCTCGCATCTGTTTTCTCTCTGGTGCTTCCGGTTGCTGACGCTTCGCTCAGTGTTTCCATTTGTGGAGTTGTTGCCGGACTTTTTGGCTCTAGGGCTGGTTCGGGGTTCCCCAGTTCCTGGGAACTTGGGCTATGTCCTTTTACTTGCACTAATTGACCTGGTCACAGTTGGCCAGGTTGTCTGAGTGCTGATGCTCATTGGGATGGACTTACGCCTTTATGGTGGGTTTTCCTTGGTCAGCTTGCTGTGGTAACCTTATGGATCACTCTGCAGGTGAATGGGTTTTCAGTGTCTCTGCTGCAGCCATTGCACATTAGATGTGTGTTAGCAAGCTAATTCCTTAGGGGTATTCCTTCCAAGTTCATCTGCATTGGAGATTGATCTCTCCTTTAGCCTGTGGCTTTGTGTCTTGTGGGCAGGTGCTCTGCCTTTTTGGCCCCATCCATTTTCTTAGGGTAGGGGCTTATTCTCCCTATGGAGGTGTGGTCCTTTTTCTAGGGGTTCTCTTGGATTCAGGAGGTTGGAACTGAGAGTTAACCTTTCAGATAGGGGTGTTTTCTTTCATGTAATTAGCAAGAGTCCATGAGCCCGGTTTTCCTCTGTGTGCAGTGAATGACAGAGGGATGTGAAGAGAGTATTGCCTATTTGAATTCAATGGTCTCCTTCTACGGGATCTATTTCATAGGTTCTCTGTTACCGGTCGTAGAGATTCATCTCTTACCTCCCTTTTCGATATACTCTTATATACCATTACCTCTACTGATTCTCGTTTCAGTACTGGTTTGGCTTTCTACTACATGTAGATGAGTGTCCTGGGGTAAGTAAGTCTTATTTTTTTGTGACACTCTAAGCTATGGTTGGGCACTTTTATATAAAGTTCTAAATATATGTGTTTAAACATTTATTTGCCTTGATTCAGGATGATCAATTTTCCTTATTTTAGACAGTTAGTTTCATTATTTGGGATAATGCATATGAATTAAGACATTTTTTATTACCTTAAAAATTGACTTTTTTCCCTGTGGGCTGTTAGGCTCGCGGGGGCTGAAAATGCTTCTTTTTATTGCGTCATTCTTGGCGCAGACTTTTTTGGCGCAAAAAATGTCTGTCATTTCCGGCGTCATACTTGTCGCCGGAAGTTGTTCGTGTTTGCGTCATTTTTTTGACGCTTTGCGCCAAAAATGTCGGCGTCACCGGATGTGGCGTCATTCTTGGCGCCCAAAGCATTTGGGCGCCAATAATGTGGGCGGCTTTTTTGGCGCCAAAAAAATGCGGGCGTCATTTTTGTCTCCACCTTTTTTCTCACATTATTTAAGTCTAATTTTTCATTTGCTTCTGGTTGCTATAGAGGCTTGTTCATTGGCATTTTTTCCCATTCCTGAAACAGTCATTTAAGGAATTTGATAGATTTTGCTTTATATGTTGTTTTTTCTCTTACATATTGCAAGATGTCTCAGATTGACCCTGGATCAGAAGCTACTTCTGGAAAAACGCTTCCTGATGCTGGTTCCCCCAAAGTTAAGTGTATCTGCTGTAAACTTGTGGTATCTGTCCCTCCGGCTGTAGTTTGTGATGAATGTCATGATAAGCTTGCTAATGCAGATAGTATTTCCATTAGTAATATACCATTACCTGTTGCTGTTCCATCAACATCTATTACTCAGGATGTTCCTGTTAATATAAGAGATTTTGTTTCTAAATCTATTAGGAAGGCTATGTCTGTTATTCCTCCTTCCAGTAAACGTAAAAGGTCTTTTAAAACTTCACATTTTTCAGATGAATTTTTAAATGAACATCATCATTCTGATTTGTCTGTTTCTGATGATGATTTTTCTGGTTCAGAGGATTCTGTCTCAGATATTGACACTGATGAATCTTCATATTTATTTAAAATGGAATTTATTCGTTCTTTACTTAAAGAAGTTTTAATCGCATTAGAGATGGAGGAATCTAGTCCTCTTGATACTAAATCTACTAAGCATTTAAATTCGATTTTTAAACCTCCTACAGTTATTCCGGAAGTTTTTCCTGTCCCTGATGCTATTTCTGAAGTAATTTCTAGGGAATGGAATAATCTTGGTAATTCATTTACTCCTTCTAAAAGGTTTAAGAAATTGTATCCTGTGCCATCTGACAGATTAGAGTTTTTGGACAAAATCCCTAAAGTTGACGGGGCTATCTCTACTCTCGCTAAACGTACTACTATTCCTACAGCAGATAGTAATTC
Organism: Bombina bombina; assembly: GCF_027579735.1. Lineage (NCBI taxonomy): Eukaryota > Metazoa > Chordata > Amphibia > Anura > Bombinatoridae > Bombina > Bombina bombina. Next base: position 853,085,702 of record NC_069503.1, read on the forward strand.
CTTTAAGGATCCTTTAGATAGGAAAATTGATTCCTTTCTAAGGAAAGCTTATTTATGTTCAGGTAATCTTTTTAGGCCTGCTATTTCTTTGGCTGATGTTGCGGCAGCTTCCACTTTTTGGTTGGAGGCTTTGGCACAACAAGTGTCAGATCATAATACTCATAGCATTCTTAAACTTCTTCAACATGCTAATAACTTTATTTGTGATGCCATCTTTGATATCATTAGAGTTGATGTCAGGTATATGTCTTTAGCTATTTTAGCTAGAAGAGCTTTATGGCTTAAAACTTGGAATGCAGATATGTCTTCTAAGTCAACTTTGTTTTCCCTTTCTTTTCAAGGTAATAAATTGTTTGGTTCCCAGTTGGATTCTATTATTTCAACTGTGACTGGGGGGAAAGGAACTTTTTTACCTCAGGATAAAAAATCTAAAGGTAAATATAGGGCTGCTAATCGTTTTCGTTCCTTTCGTCAGAATAAGGAACAGAAGCCTGATCCTTCCCCTAAAGGAACAGTTTCTGTGTGGAAACCATCTCCAGTCTAGAATAAATCCAAATCTTTTAGAAAGCAAAAGCCAGCTCCCAAGTCCACATGAAGGTGCGGCCCTCATTCCAGCACAGCTGGTAGTGGGCAGATTACGATTTTTCAAAGAAATTTGGATCACTTCGATTCACAGTCTTTGGATTCAGAACATTGTTTCACAAGGGTACAGAATAGGTTTCAAGATAAGGCCTCCTGCAAGAAGATTTTTTCTTTCTCGCATTCCAATAAATCCAGTGAAGGCTCAAGCATTTCTGAAATGTGTTTCAGATCTAGAGTTGGCTGGAGTAATTGTGCCAGTTCCAGTTCTGGAACAGGGTCTGGGGTTTTACTCCAATCTATTCATTGTACCAAAGAAGGAGAATTCCTTAAGACCAGTTCTTGATTTAGAAGTATTGAATCGTTATGTAAGGATACCAACATTCAAAATGGTGACTATAAGGACTATTCTGCCTTTTGTTCAGCAAGGGCATTATATGTCCACAATAGATTTACAGGATGCATATCTGCATATTCCGATTCATCCAGATCACTATCAGTTTCTGAGATTCTCTTTTCTAGACAAGCATTACCAATTTGTGGCTCTGCCGTTCGGCCTAGCAACAGCTCCAAGTTTTTTTTCAAAGGTTCTCGGTGCCCTGCTATCTGTAATCAGAGAACAGGGTATTGTGGTATTTCCTTATTTGGACGATATCTTGGTACTTGCTCAGTCTTCACATTTAGCAGAATTTCATACGAATCGACTTGTGTCATTTCTTCAAGAACATGTTTGGAGGATCAATTTACCAAAGAGCTCATTGATTCCTCAGACAAGGGTAACCTTTTTAGGTTTCCAAATATATTCAGTGTCCATGACTTTGTCTCTGACGGACAAGAGACGTCTGAAATTGGTTTCAGCTTATCGAAACCTTCAGTCTCAATCATTCCCTTCGGTAGCCTTATGCATGGAAATTCTAGGTCTTAGGACAGCTGCATCGGACGCGATCCCCTTTGCTCGTTTTCACATGCGACCTCTTCAGCTTTGTATGCTGAACCAGTGGTGCAGGGATTATACAAAGATATCACAGTTAATATCTTTAAATCCGATTGTTCGACACTCTCTGACGTGGTGGACAGATCACCATCGTTTAGTTCAAGGGGCTTCTTTTGTTCTTCCAACCTGGACTGTGATCTCAACAGATGCGAGTCTGACAGGTTGGGGAGCTGTATGGGGGTCTCTGACAGCGCAGGGGGTTTGGGAATCTCAGGAGGCTAGATTACCCATCAACATTTTGGAACTCCGTGCGATTTTCAGAGCTCTTCAGTCATGGCCTCTTCTGAAGAGAGAATCGTTCATTTGTTTTCAGATGGACAATGTCACAACCGTGGCATATGTCAATCATCAAGGGGGGACTCACAGTCCTCTGGCTATGAAAGAAGTATCTTGGATACTTGCTTGGGCAGAATCCAGCTCCTGTCTAATTTCTGCGGTTCACATCCCAGGTGTAGACAATTGGGAAGCGGATTATTACATCCGGGCGAATGGTCTCTTCACCCAGAGGTGTTTCTTCAGATTGTTCAAATCTGGGGTCTTCCAGAAATAGATCTGATGGCTTCACATCTAAACAAGAAACTTCCCAGGTATCTGTCCAGATCCAGGGATCCTCAGGCGGAGGCAGTGGATGCATTGTCACTTCCTTGGAAGTATCATCCTGCCTATATCTTTCCGCCTCTAGTTCTTCTTCCAAGAGTGATCTCCAAGATTCTAAAAGAGCGTTCGTTTGTTCTGCTGGTGGCTCCAGCATGGCCTCACAGGTTTTGGTATGCAGATCTTGTTCGGATGGCTACTTGCCAACCTTGGACTCTTCCGTTAAGACCAGACCTTCTATCTCAAGGTCCTTTTTTCCATCAGGATCTCAAATCATTAAATTTGAAGGTATGGAGATTGAACGCTTGATTCTCAGTCATAGAGGTTTCTCTGACTCCGTAATTAATACTATGTTACAGGCTCGTAAATCTGTGTCTAGGAAGATATATTATCGAGTCTGGAAGACTTACATTTCTTGGTGCTCTTCTCATCAATTTTCCTGGCATTCTTTTAGAATTCCTAGAATTTTACAATTTCTTCAGGATGGTCTGGATAAAGGTTTGTCTGCAAGTTCTTTGAAAGGACAAATTTCTGCTCTTTCTGTGTTGTTTCACAGAAAGATTGCTAATCTTCCTGATATTCATTGTTTTGTACAGGCTTTGGTTCATATAAAACCTGTCATTAAGTCAATCTCTCCTCCTTGGAGTTTGAATTTGGTTCTGGGGGCTTTACAAGCTCCTCCGTTTGAACCTATGCATTCTCTGGACATTAAATTACTTTCTTGGAAAGTTCTGTTCCTTTTGGCCATCTCTTCTGCTAGAAGAGTTTCAGAGTTATCTGCTCTTTCTTGTGAATCTCCTTTTCTGATTTTCCATCAGGATAAGGCGGTGTTGCGGACTTCATTTCAATTTTTACCTAAAGTTGTGAACTCTAACAACATTAGTAGAGAAATTGTGGTTCCTTCATTGTGTCCTAATCCTAAGAATTCTAAGGAAAGATCGTTGCATTCTTTGGATGTAGTTAGAGCTTTGAAATATTATGTTGAAGCTACTAAAGATTTCCGAAAGACTTCTAGTCTATTTGTTATCTTTTCCGGTTCCAGGAAAGGTCAGAAGGCCTCTGCCATTTCTTTGGCATCTTGGTTAAAATCTTTGATTCATCATGCTTATGTCGAGTCGGGTAAAACTCTGCCTCAAAGGATTACAGCTCATTCTACTAGGTCAGTTTCTACTTCCTGGGCGTTTAGGAATGAAGCTTCAGTTGATCAGATTTGCAAAGCAGCCACTTGGTCTTCTTTGCATACTTTTACTAAATTCTACCATTTTGATGTGTTTTCTTCTTCTGAAGCAGTTTTTGGTAGAAAAGTACTTCAGGCAGCTGTTTCAGTTTGATTCTTCTGCTTATAATTTCAGTTTTTTTATTATAAGATTAAAACTTTATTTTGGGGTGTGAATTATTTTTTCAGCAGAATTGGCTGTCTTTATTTTATCCCTCCCTCTCTAGTGACTCTTGCGTGGAAGTTCCACATCTTGGGTATTTATTATCCCATACGTCACTAGCTCATGGACTCTTGCTAATTACATGAAAGAAAACATAATTTATGTAAGAACTTACCTGATAAATTCATTTCTTTCATATTAGCAAGAGTCCATGAGGCCAACCCTTTTTTGTGGTGGTTATGATTTTTTTGTATAAAGCACAATTATTCCAATTCCTTATTTTTTATGCTTTCTCACTTTTTTCTTATCACCCCACTTCTTGGCTATTCGTTAAACTGATTTGTGGGTGTGGTGAGGGGTGTATTTATAGGCATTTTGAGATTTGGGAAACTTTGCCCCTCCTGGTAGGAATGTATATCCCATACGTCACTAGCTCATGAACTCTTGCTAATATGAAAGAAATGAATTTATCAGGTAAGTTCTTACATAAATTATGTTTTTCTCTTGGTTGTTACGTTCCATCTGGAGTCTTGCTGGCTCTGTGTCGAGACTATTGTGGGCCTTTTTTTAGATTCCTTTGGGTCTACAGCCTTGTAATCTGTTTCCTAAGGAGTCGGGTTCGCACCCGTTATCTGTTGGGATGACTGTGGCCAATATTCTGCTCATTTTTGAGCTGGTGTTGGGGTCTTCTGTTCTGTTTTCCAGACCTATCGATGCTTGGGCTGGCCCGGTTGGGAGTGGGTTCTGAGATGCGTTGTCATCTTCAGGAGCTAGGTTGGCATTGTAGCTAGCCCCCTGTGTTTACAAGCTGAGGGTCCCGGGTTACCATTCACCTTCGGGTTCTGGGTGTAACCTCTCTCTCTCTTGGGGATGCAGTGGGTCTTGTTGAGGTTATGTGCTTCCCCTTTTGGAGCCCTGTGTGTAGGTCTGGCGACTTTGATTGCCTGGAAGTGTGCCCTCTGTCTGGGAGTTCTCATTTTGCAATCTGTTCTCTTACTAGCTGCTTTTTACTTCTCAGGAAATATTCTTCTGTGTCCTCCTAATGATGGCTGCGTGATCTTGACTCAGGGTTTTTTGTCTGGGTCTGTTGCACGTTCTTTTTTTGTCTGAATACTATAGTATTTTTGAACAATGTTGAGAGAGAGGTTTCTCTGTTTTGAGGCCTGGTCCTAAACCTTTGGTTTCTGCTTGGTCTGGGCATAGCCTCTCCTTGTCTGTCAGGACCCATTTGGGTCTTTGTGAGCTCGGCTCGCTATTGGGGGTTTTCCTGTACAGATTTTGTGGTGACCTTTCGGTTATTCTTTGCCTTATCCCTTGGTGAGGGACAGCCTGTTGGGCAACGATGTCTCCTGGAGGACTTTTGGCTCAGTTGAGTCTGATTTTGCGGTCTTTAGCTAGGCTTCTGTGGGTCAGTGCCTTTGGGGCATTTTTCTTTTCAGAGTTTTCTCAGCTTCGGACAAAGCAGGGTTTTTGTTGGGTAGTGGTTTCTGGCTTGGTGCCCTCAGAATGGGCCACCTATTGTACCCTCCCGTTTTGGCATTCAGTGTCTTCTTTAGCTTGGGTATTGTTTTCCCAAAAGTAATGAATGCAGCTGTGGACTCTTTCCAATTAGGAAGACAAACATAAATTATGCTTACCTGACAATTTCCTTTTCTTTCATGTAATTGGCAAGAGTCCATGAGCTAGTGACATATGGGATATACAATCCTACCAGGAGGGGCAAAGTTTCCCAAACCTCAAAATGCCTATAAATACACCCCTCACCACACCCACAATTCAGTTTTACAAACTTTGCCTCCTATGGAGGTGGTGAAGTAAGTTTGTGCTAAGATTTCTACGTTGATATGCGCTTCTCAGCATTGTTGAAGCCAGATTCCTCTCAGAGTACAGCGAATGTCATAGGGACGTGAAGGGAGTATCACTTTTTTAAATACGGTGATTTCCCGAATGGGGGTCTATTTCATGGGTTCTCTGTTATCGGTCGTAGAGATTCATCTCCTACCTCCCTTTTCAGATCGACGATATACTCTCAATTTACCATTACCTCTACTAATAACTGTTTTAGTACTGGTTTGGCTATCTGCTATATGTGGATGGGTGTCTTTTTGGTAAGTATGTTTTTTATTACTTAAGACACCTCAGCTATGGTTTGGCACTTTATGCATTTATATAAAGTTCTAAATATATGTATTGTACTTATATTTCTCTTGTAAGGTGTATCGAGTCCACGGATTCATCCTTACTTGTGGGATATTCTCCTCCCCTACAGGAAGTGGCAGAGAGAGGACCCACAGCAGAGCTGCCTATATAGCTTCCCCCTTAGCTCCACCCCCAGTCATTCTATCTGCCTGCTTAACTGCTAGGAAGGGCAAAGAGGAGTGTGGTGACAAAAAATGTTAGGTTTTTATTTTCTCAAGCAAAAGTTTGTTATTTTAAAATGGTACCGGTGTGTACTATTTACTCTCTGGCAGAAAAGGGATGAAGATTTCTGCAAGGAGGATTATGATCTTAGCATTTTGTAACTAAGGTCCACTGCTGTTCTCACAAGGGCTGAAGAGTACAGGAAAACTTCAGTTGGGGGAACAGTTTGCATGCTAAACTGCATTGAGGTATTTTCAGTCTATTTTTTTTTCTAGACAGACTGTGTTAATTCTAGAAAAGACTGGCAATATCCCCATAAGGGAAGGGTAAGCTGTATTCAGACACTTGGATAGGAATTTCAGCTTGCATGAAGGGCTCATTAGTTACTGGTGACACTGTTTGGTAAAAACATAGTAGATACATACATAGTAGATAAGGTTGAAAAAAGACTGAAGTCCTTCGAGTTCAACCTATACAAATCTAAAATACTTTCAAAAAGCTCCAGTTAAGCTTTAACGTTTTTGTTTATTCAGTAAATGATGCAATTATAAAAAAAAAATTAAGGGACTAAAGGGGTCATTATGGCTTGTTTTAGGGTTTTTTAACCCACATGGTTAATTTAGAGACACTCTAGTGTTTTTCTGTTAGGCCTCAAAACTCGAGTGAGGTGGGAGGGGCCTATTTCCGGGCCTCAGTTGTGCAGTTTCTTTTCCTCTGAGACTTCTAACTGTTTCTCCAGAGGTTCCTGCCGTGTTTGAGGGCTGTAAAAGAAGGTTTTTTTTCTCCACAAATTGTTCTGAAGGGCAGGTAGGTGCCACAGCAGAGCTGTGGCAAGGTGCTGAAAGTCTTTTTTTTTACCAGTATTTATGTTTTTTCAATCAGGTTTTGCCATTAAGGGGTTAATTGTTTGTTTGCATAGCTTTGCAAAGTTACTAAGGCTATATGATACTACTGTAAACATTATGTTATGTTTACTGCTTTTTTACACTGTTTTGCAGAATTTGTGCAGCTTTTTTTCTCTTAAAGGCACAGTACCATTTTATTTCTAAGTGTTATTTACTTTGATTACAGTGTTTTCCAAGCTTGATTGTTACATTACTAGCCTGTTTAACATGTCTGACACCAAGGAAAATCCTTGTTCAATATGTTTGGAAGCCATTGTGGTACCCCCTCTTAGAATGTGTCCCAATTGTACTGATATGTCTATAAACTATAACGAACATATATTAGCACTTAAAAATAGAGCAATAGATGATTCTCAGTCAGAAGTAAATGAGGGTTTAGCATCTAGCCTCTCCCCAAGTGTCACAACCAGTAACGCCCGCACAAGTGACGCCAAGTACCTCTAGTGCGTCAAATTCATTTATTTTACAAGATATGGCCACAGTTTTGAATACAACCCTCACAGAGGTTTTATCCAAACTGCCTGGTTTACAAGGAAAGCGGGACAGCTCTGGGTTAAGGAAAAATGCTGAGCAGTCTGATGCTTTAGTAGCCGTATCTGATATGCCCTCACAATGCTCTGAAGGGGTGAGGGATTTGTTATCTGAGGGAGAAATTTCTGACTCAGGAAAGACGCTTCTTCAGACAGATTCTAATATGACGGCCTTTAAATTTAAGCTTGAACACCTCTGCTTATTGCTCAGGGAGGTATTAGCAACTCTAGATAATAGTGACCTTATAGTGGTCACAGAGAAATTGTGTAAGATGGATAAATACTTAGAGGTTCCTGTTTACACTGATGTTTTTTTTTCCAGTCCCTAGGAGGATTGTGAATATTATTGCTACGGAGTGGGATAGATCAGGTATTCCGTTTATTCCCCCCTCCTGTTTTTAAGAAAATGTTTCCCATATCTGACACCATGCGGGACTCGTGGCAGACAGTTCCTAAGGTGGAGGGAACTATTTCTACTCTGTCTAAACATACAACTATACCTATTGAAGTCGGTTGTGCTTTCAAAGATCCTATGGATAAAAAATTAGAGGGTCTCAAGGTTTTCTTCTTCAACCTATTGTGTGCATTGTTCCTGCAACTACTGCAGCTGCTTTCTGGTTTGAGGCTCTAGAAGAGGCTCTTCAGATGGAGACTCCATTAGAAGAAATTTTGGACAGAATTAAGGCCCTTAAATTGGCTAATTCTTTTATTACAGATGCAGCTTTTCAACTGGCTAAATTAGCGGCAAAGAATTCAGGTTTTGCCATTTTAGCACGCAGGGCGTTATGGCTTAAATCCTGGTCTGCTGATGTGTCATCTAAAACTAAGCTTTTGAACATCCCTTTCAAGGGAAAGACCCTATTTGGGCCTGAACTGAAAGAGATTTTTTCAGACATCAATGGAGGGAAAGGTCATGCCCTCCCTTAGGATAGATCAAATAAGATGAGGACCTAACAAAATAATTTTCGTTCCTTTCGGGAATTTCAAGAGTGGTCCCGCTTCAGCTTCCTCTGTTGCAAAGCAAGAGTGGAATTTTGCCCAGTCCAAGTCAGTCTGGAGACCTTACCAGGCTTGGAACAAGAGTTAACAGGCCAAGAAGCCTGCAGCTGCCTCTAAGACAGCATGAAGGGGTATCCCCCGATACAGGACCGGATCTAGTAGGGGGCAGACTCTCTCTCTTCGCTCAGGCTTGGGCAAGAGATGTTCACGATCCCTGGGCTTTAGAAATTGTGTCCCAGGGATATTTTCACATTTCTCGATTGTTTGTAAACCAGACAAAGAGAGAGGCGTTCTTACGCTGTGTAGAAGACCTACATACCATGGGGGTGATCCGCCCAGTCCCAAAAGAGGAACAAGGGCTAGGATTTTACTCAAACCTGTTTGTGGTTTCCAAAAAAGAGGGAACTTTCAGATCAATCTTGGATCTCAAAATTCTAAACAAGTTCCTTAAAGTCCCATCATTCAAGATGGAGACTATTCGGTCTATTCTACCTCTGATCCAGGAGGGTCAATATATGAGCAACGTGGATTTAAAAGATGCGTATCTACACATCCCTATTCACAGAATTTTCACAAGGGTGCAAGGGTCCCTTCTGGCGGTTATACGACCACGGGGCATAGCAGTGGCGCCTTATCTTAATTCAGGCGTCAACTTTCCAGTTATCCAAGTCTCACACGGACATTGTGTTGGTTTTTCTGAAATCTCACGGGTGGACGGTGAACATAAAGAGTTCTCTCTTCCCTCTTTCAAGAGTTTCCTTCCTAGGGACTCTGATAGACTCGGTAGAAATGAAAATATTTCTGACAGAGTTCAGAAAATCAAAACTTCGGACTCATGGTAGCAGCAATGGACATAGTTCCTTTTGCCTGCCTACACCTCAGACCACTGCAACTGTGCATGCTCAAACAGTGGAATGGGGATTATACAGATTTGTCTCCTCAACTGCTTCTGGACCAGGAGACCAGAGATTTTCTTCTCTGGTGGTTGTCTCAGGACCACCTGTCTCAGGGAATGTGTTTCCGCAGGCCAGAGTGGCTCATTGTAACGACAGATGCCAGCCTGCTAGGCTAGGGTGCAGTCTGGAACTCCCTTAAAGCACAGGGCTTATGGTCTCGGGAGGAATCTCTTCTCCCGTTAAATATGCTAGAACTGAGAGCGATATTTAATGCGCTTCAGGCATGGCCTCAGCTTGCTGCCGCCAAATTCATCAGGTTTCAGTCGGACAACATCACGACTGTAGCTTATATCAATCGTCAAGGAGGAACAAGAAGTTCTCTAGCGATGATGGAGGTAACCAAAATAATCCGATGGGCAGAGAATCACTCTTGCCATCTTTCAGCAATCCACATCCCAGGAGTAGTGAACTGGGAGGCGGATTTCCTAATTCATTCGACTTTTCATCTGGAGGAGTGGGAACTCCATCCGGAGGTATTTGCCCAGCTGATTCCGCTATGGGGCACACCAGAATTGGTTCTGATGGCGTCCCGTCAGAATGCCAAACTTCCTCATTATGGGTCCAAGTCCCGGGATCCCAAGGCGGTACTGATAGATGCTCTTTCAGTGCCTTAGTCCTTCAATCTGGCCTATGTATTTCCTCTCCTTCTACGTCTGGTTGCCAGAATAAAGCAGGAGAGAGCTTCACTGATTTTGATAGCGCCTGCGTGGCCACGCAGGACTTGGTATGCAGACCTAGTGGACATGTCCTTGGTTCTACCATGATCTCTGCCAATGAGGTGGGACCTTCTAATCCAAGGCCTGTTCACACATCCAAATCTAATTTCTCTGCGCCTGACTGCTTGGAGATTGAACGCCTGATTCTATCAAAGCGTGGTTTCTCTGAGTCGGTCATTGATACCCTGATTCAGGCTAGAAAGCCTGTCACCAGGAAGATCTATCATAAGATTTGGCTCAAATATCTTTATTGGTGTGAATCCAAAGGTTACTCGTGGAGTAAGTTTAGGATTCCTAGAATATTGTCTTTTCTCCAGGATGGTTTGGAGAAGGGATTATCAGCTAGTTTTTTATAAAGACAAATATCTGCTTTGTCTATTCTTCTACACAAACGTCTGGCAGATGTCCCAGACGTTCAAGCATTTTGTCAGGCTTTGGTCAGAATCAAGCCTGTATTTAAATCTGTTGCTCCGCCATGGAGTCTAAATTTAGTTCTTAAAGTTCTTCAAGGGGTTCCGTTTAAACCTATGAATTCCCTGGATATTAAGCTTCTATCTTGGAAAGTTTGGTTTTTAGTAGCTATCTCTTTGGCTCGAAGGTTTTCTGAGCTATATTCTTTACAGTGTGATTCCCCTTATCATATTTTCCATGCAGATAAGGTGGTTTTGTGTACCAAAGCTGGGTTCCTCCCTAAGGTTGGTTCTAACAGGAATATCAATCAAGAGATTGTTGTTCCTTCACTGTGTCCTAATCCTTCTTCAAAGAAGGAGCATCTGTTGCACAATCTTGATGTAGTCCGTGCTTTAAAGTTCTACTTTCAAGCAACTAAAGATTTCCCTCAAACATCTTCATTGTTTGTTGTTTGTTCTGGTAAGCGGAGAGGTCAGAAGGCTACGGCTACCTCTCTTTCCTTTTGGCTGAAAAGCATCATCCGTTTGGCCTATGAGACTGCTGGACAGCAGCCTCCTGAAAGAATTACTGCTCATTCTACTAGAGCTGTGGCTTCCACATGGCTTTTAAAAATGAGGCTTCTGTTGAACAGATTTGTAATGCGGCGACTTGGTCTTCGCTTCATACTTTTTCAAAATTTTACAAATTTGATACTTTTGCTTCTTCGGAGGCTATTTTTGGGAGAAAGGTTCTACAAGCAGTAGTGCCTTCCGTTTAAGGTCCCTGTCTTGTCCTTCCCTTCATCCGTGTCCTAAAGCTTTGGTATTGGTATCCCACAAGTAAGGATGAATCCGTGGACTCGATACATCTTACAAGAGAAAACATAATTTATGCTTACCTGATAAATGTATTTCTCTTGTGATGTATCGAATCCACGGCCCGCCGTGTTTATTAAGACAGGCATATATATATTTTATTTTTAAACTTTCAGTCACCACTGCACCCTATAGTTTCTCCTTTTTCTTCTTAGCCTTCGGTCGAATGACTGGGGGGTGGAGCTAAGGGGGGAGCTATATAGGCAGCTCTGCTGTGGGTGCTCTTTCTGCCACTTCCTGTAGGGGAGGAGAATATCCCACAAGTAAGTATGAATCCGTGGACTCGATACATCACAAGAGAATTTTTTTTATCAGGTAAGCATAAATTATGTTTTGCCATGAGTCAGGTTCATGTATTTCCTTCAGCAGACTGTCAGTTTCATATTTGGGGAATTTAAACATTTTATGAAATTTATTTCTTACCTGGGGTTTAGTCTTTTTTTCAATTGACTACTTTTTGCTATTGCGGGTATTAGGCCCGCGGGTGCGTCAAATGCTAAACTTTATTGCGTCATTCTTGGCGCGAAAATATTTTTGGCGTGAAAAAATACGTTTATGATGCAACTTCGTCATTTCCAGCGTCATACGTGATGCCGAGACCTTTCACACGGCGGCGTCATTAGTGATGCGAGTGTGTCATTTCCGGTTATTTTTGGCGCCAAAAAAGTTTACGTTACGTTGTGCGTCATACTTGGCGCCAAATTTTTTTCATTATTTCAATACCCCATTGATGTTTGCCTCTTGTTTTTCTCCAACATAGGTGTGTCCGGTCCACGGCGTCATCCTTACTTGTGGGATATTCTCTTCCCCAACAGGAAATGGCAAAGAGCCCAGCAAAGCTGGTCACATGATCCCTCCTAGGCTCCGCCTACCCCAGTCATTCTCTTTGCCGTTGTACAGGCAACATCTCCATGGAGATGGCTTAGAGTTTTTTAGTGTTTAACTGTAGTTTTATTTATTCAATGAAGAGTTTGTTATTTTAAAATAGTGCTGGTATGTACTATTTACTCTGAAAAAGAAAAGAGATGAAGATTTCTGTTTGTATGAGGAAAATGATTTTAGCAACCGTTACTAAAATCCATGGCTGTTCCACACAGGACTGTTGAGAGGAATTAACTTCAGTTGGGGGAACAGTGAGCAGTCTTTTGCTGCTTGAGGTATGACACATTCTAACAAGACGATGTAATGCTGGAAGCTGTCATTTTCCCTATGGGATCCGGTAAGCCATTTTTATTCAGACAGTAAATAAGGGCTTCACAAGGGCTTATTAAGACTGTAGACATTTTCTGGGCTAAATCGATTCATATATTACACATATTTAGCCTTGAGGAATCATTTAATCTGGGTATTTTTGTTAAATAATATCGGCAGGCACTGTTTTAGACACCTTATTCTCTAGGGGCTTTCCCTAATCATAGGCAGAGCCTCATTTTCGCGCCGGTATTGCGCACTTGTTTTTGAGCAGCATGACATGCAGTCGCATGTGTGAGGAGCTCTGATACATAGAAAAGACTTTCTGAAGGCGTCATTTGGTATCGTATTCCCCTTTGGGCTTGGTTGGGTCTCAGCAAAGCAGATACCAGGGACTGTAAAGGGGTTAAAGTTAAAAACGGCTCCGGTTCCGTTATTTTAAGGGTTAAAGCTTCCAAATTTGGTGTGCAATACTTTTAAGGCTTTAAGACACTGTGGTGAAAATTTGGTGAATTTTGAACAATTCCTTCATACTTTTTCGCAATTGCAGTAATAAAGTGTGTTCAGTTTAAAATTTAAAGTGACAGTAACGGTTTTATTTTAAAACGTTTTTTGTACTTTGTTATCAAGTTTATGCCTGTTTAACATGTCTGAACTACCAGATAGACTGTGTTCTGAATGTGGGGAAGCCAAGGTTCCTTCTCATTTAAATAAATGTGATTTATGTGACACTGAAAATGATGCCCAAGATGATTCCTCAAGTGAGGGGAGTAAGCATGGTACTGCATCATTCCCTCCTTCGTCTACACGAGTCTTGCCCACTCAGGAGGCCCCTAGTACATCTAGCGCGCCAATACTCCTTACTATGCAACAATTAACGGCTGTAATGGATAATTCTATCAAAAACATTTTAGCCAAAATGCCCACTTATCAGCGTAAGCGCGACTGCTCTGTTTTAGATACTGAAGAGCATGAGGACGCTGATGATAATGGTTCTGAAATGCCCCTACACCAGTCTGAGGGGGCCAGGGAGGTTTTGTCTGAGGGAGAAATTTCAGATTCAGGGAAAATTTCTCAACAAGCTGAACCCGATGTGATTACATTTAAATTTAAGTTGGAACATCTCCGCGCTCTGCTTAAGGAGGTATTATCCACTCTGGATGATTGTGAGAATTTGATCATCCCAGAGAAACTATGTAAAATGGACAAGTTCCTAGAGGTCCCGGGGCTCCCAGAAGCTTTTCCTATACCCAAGCGGGTGGCGGACATTGTAAATAAAGAATGGGAAAGGCCCGGTATACCTTTCGTCCCTCCCCCCATATTTAAAAAATTGTTTCCTATGGTCGACCCTAGAAAGGACTTATGGCAGACTGTCCCCAAGGTCGAGGGAGCGGTTTCTACTTTAAACAAACGCACCACTATACCCATAGAAGATAGTTGTGCTTTCAAAGATCCTATGGATAAAAAATTAGAAGGTTTGCTTAAAAAGATGTTTGTTCAGCAAGGTTACCTTCTACAACCAATTTCATGCATTGTCCCTGTCACTACAGCCGCGTGTTTCTGGTTCGATGAGCTAGTAAAGGCGATCGATAGTGATTCTCCTCCTTATGAGGAGATTATGGACAGAATCCGTGCTCTCAAATTGGCTAATTCTTTCACCCTAGACGCCACTTTGCAATTGGCTAGGTTAGCGGCGAAGAATTCTGGGTTTGCTATTGTGGCGCGTAGAGCGCTTTGGTTGAAATCTTGGTCAGCGGATGCGTCTTCCAAGAACAAACTCCTTAACATTCCTTTCAAGGGGAAAACGCTGTTTGGCCCTGACTTGAAAGAGATTATCTCTGATATCACTGGGGGTAAGGGCCACGCCCTTCCTCAGGATAGGTCTTTCAAGGCCAAAAATAAACCTAATTTTCGTCCCTTTCGTAGAAACGGACCAGCCCCAAGTGCTACGTCCTCTAAGCAAGAGGGTAATACTTCTCAAGCCAAGCCAGCCTGGAGACCAATGCAAGGCTGGAACAAGGGAAAGCAGGCCAAGAAACCTGCTACCAAGACAGCATGAAATGTTGGCCCCCGATCCGGGACCGGATCTGGTGGGGGGCAGACTCTCTCTCTTCGCTCAGGCTTGGGCAAGAGATGTTCTGGATCCTTGGGCACTAGAAATAGTCTCCCAAGGTTATCTTCTGGAATTCAAGGGGCTTCCCCCAAGGGGGAGGTTCCACAGGTCTCAATTGTCTTCAGACCACATAAAGAGACAGGCATTCTTACATTGTGTAGAAGACCTGTTAAAAATGGGAGTGATTCATCCTGTTCCATTAGGAGAACAAGGGATGGGGTTCTACTCCAATCTGTTCATAGTTCCCAAAAAAGAGGGAACGTTCAGACCAATCTTAGATCTCAAGATCTTAAACAAGTTTCTCAAGGTTCCATCGTTCAAAATGGAAACCATTCGAACAATTCTTCCTTCCATCCAGGAAGGTCAATTCATGACCACGGTGGATTTAAAGGATGCGTATCTTCATATTCCTATCCACAAGGAACATCATCGGTTCCTAAGGTTCGCATTCCTGGACAAGCATTACCAGTTCGTGGCGCTTCCTTTCGGATTAGCCACTGCTCCAAGGATTTTCACAAAGGTACTAGGGTCCCTTCTAGCGGTGCTAAGACCAAGGGGCATTGCAGTAGTACCTTACTTGGACGACATTCTGATTCAAGCGTCGTCCCTTCCTCAAGCAAAGGCTCACACGGACATAGTCCTGGCCTTTCTCAGATCTCACGGATGGAAAGTGAACGTGGAAAAGAGTTCTCTATCTCCGTCGACAAGGGTTCCCTTCTTGGGAACAATAATAGACTCCTTAGAAATGAGGATTTTTCTGACAGAGGCCAGAAAAACAAAACTTCTAAACTCTTGTCAAACACTTCATTCCGTTCCTCTTCCTTCCATAGCGCAGTGCATGGAAGTAATAGGTTTGATGGTAGCGGCAATGGACATAGTTCCTTTTGCGCGCATTCATCTAAGACCATTACAACTGTGCATGCTCAGTCAGTGGAATGGGGACTATACAGACTTGTCTCCGAAGATACAAGTAAATCAGAGGACCAGAGACTCACTCCGTTGGTGGCTGTCCCTGGACAACCTGTCACAAGGGATGACCTTCCGCAGACCAGAGTGGGTCATTGTCACGACCGACGCCAGTCTGATGGGCTGGGGCGCGGTCTGGGGATCCCTGAAAGCTCAGGGTCTTTGCTCTCGGGAAGAATCTCTTCTACCGATAAATATTCTGGAACTGAGAGCGATATTCAATGCTCTCAAGGCTTGGCCTCAGCTAGCAAAGGCCAAGTTCATACGGTTTCAATCAGACAACATGACGACTGTTGCGTACATCAACCATCAGGGGGGAACAAGGAGTTCCCTGGCGATGGAAGAAGTGACCAAAATCATTCAATGGGCGGAGACTCACTCCTGCCACCTGTCTGCAATCCACATCCCAGGAGTGGAAAATTGGGAAGCGGATTTTCTGAGTCGTCAGACATTACATCCGGGGGAGTGGGAACTCCATCCGGAAATCTTTGCCCAAATTACTCAACTGTGGGGCATTCCAGACATGGATCTGATGGCCTCTCGTCAGAACTTCAAGGTTCCTTGCTACGGGTCCAGATCCAGGGATCCCAAGGCGACTCTAGTAGATGCACTAGTAGCACCTTGGACCTTCAAACTAGCTTATGTATTCCCGCCGTTTCCTCTCATCCCCAGGCTGGTAGCCAGGATCAATCAGGAGAGGGCGTCGGTGATCTTGATAGCTCCTGCGTGGCCACGCAGGACTTGGTATGCAGATCTGGTGAATATGTCATCGGCTCCACCATGGAAGCTACCTTTGAGACGAGACCTTCTTGTTCAAGGTCCGTTCGAACATCCGAATCTGGTCTCACTCCAGCTGACTGCTTGGAGATTGAACGCTTGATCTTATCAAAACGAGGGTTCTCAGATTCTGTTATTGATACTCTTGTTCAGGCCAGAAAGCCTGTAACTAGAAAAATTTACCACAAAATATGGAAAAAATATATCTGTTGGTGTGAATCTAAAGGATTCCCTTGGGACAAGGTAAAGATTCCTAAGATTCTATCCTTTCTTCAAGAAGGATTGGAGAAAGGATTATCTGCAAGTTCCTTGAAGGGACAGATTTCTGCCTTGTCTGTGTTACTTCACAAAAAACTGGCAGCTGTGCCAGATGTTCAAGCCTTTGTTCAGGCTCTGGTTAGAATCAAGCCTGTTTACAAACCTTTGACTCCTCCTTGGAGTCTCAACTTAGTTCTTTCAGTTCTTCAGGGGGTTCCGTTTGAACCCTTACATTCCGTTGATCTTCCAAAAGTTGCTTCTAACAAAAACATTAACCAGGAGATAGTCGTGCCTTCTTTGTGTCCGAAACCAGTTTCGAAGAAGGAACGTTTGTTGCACAATTTGGATGTTGTTCGCGCTCTAAAATTCTATTTAGATGCTACAAAGGATTTTAGACAAACATCTTCCTTGTTTGTTGTTTATTCTGGTAAAAGGAGAGGTCAAAAAGCAACTTCTACCTCTCTCTCTTTTTGGATTAAAAGCATCATCAGATTGGCTTACGAGACTGCCGGACGGCAGCCTCCTGAAAGAATCACGGCTCATTCCACTAGGGCTGTGGCTTCCACATGGGCCTTCAAGAACGAGGCTTCTGTTGATCAGATATGTAGGGCAGCGACTTGGTCTTCACTGCACACTTTTACCAAATTTTACAAGTTTGATACTTTTGCTTCTTCTGAGGCTATTTTTGGGAGAAAGGTTTTGCAAGCCGTGGTGCCTTCCATTTAGGTGACCTGATTTGCTCCCTCCCTTCATCCGTGTCCTACAGCTTTGGTATTGGTTCCCACAAGTAAGGATGACGCCGTGGACCGGACACACCTATGTTGGAGAAAACAGAATTTATGTTTACCTGATAAATTACTTTCTCCAACGGTGTGTCCGGTCCACGGCCCGCCCTGGTTTTTTAATCAGGTCTGATAATTTATTTTCTTTAACTACAGTCACCACGGTATCATATGGTTTCTCCTATGCAAATATTCCTCCTTAACGTCGGTCGAATGACTGGGGTAGGCGGAGCCTAGGAGGGATCATGTGACCAGCTTTGCTGGGCTCTTTGCCATTTCCTGTTGGGGAAGAGAATATCCCACAAGTAAGGATGACGCCGTGGACCGGACACACCGTTGGAGAAAGTAATTTATCAGGTAAACATAAATTCTGTTTTTTCTCTATCAGAGTCCTATGCTTTTGCATTTTTTCCCATTCCTGAAACTGTCATATAAGGAAATAGATCATTTTGCTTTATATGTTGTTTTTTCTCTTACATTGAGCAAGATGTCCCAATCTGATCCTGTCTCAGAAGTTTCTGCTAAGTGCATTTGTTGTAAAAGTGTAGAAATTATTCCACCAAATGTCATTTGTAATAGTTGTCATGATAAACTTTTACATGCAGATAGTGTTTCCATCAGTAATAGTACATTGCCAGTTGCAGTTCCTTCAACTTCTAATGTGCATGATATACCTGTAAATTTTAAAGAATTTGTTTCTGATTCTATTCTGAAGGCTTTGTCTGCATTTCCACCTTCTAATAAACGTAAAAGGTCTTTTAAAACTTCTCATTTAGCTGATGAAATTTCAAATGACCAGCAATATAACAATTTATTCTCTTCTGATGAGGATCTTTCTGATTCAGAAGATCCTTCCTCAGACATTGACACTGACAAATCTACTAATTTATTTATATGCGTTCTTTATTAAAAGAAGGGTGAATTACTTTGGATATTGAGGTAACCAGTCCTATTGAATTTCAGTCTAATAAACGTTTAAATGCTGTTTTTAAACCTCCTGTGATTTCCCCAGGGGTTTTTCCTATTCTTGAGGCTATTTCTGATATGATTTCTAGGGAATGGAATAAGCCAGGTACTTCTTTTATTCCTTCTTCAAGGTTTAAAAAATTGTATCCTTTACCAGCAAAATCTATAGAGTTTTGGGAAAAAATCCCCAAAATTTATGGGGCTATTTCTACCTTTGCTAAACGTACCACTATTCCTATGGAAGATAGTACTTCCTTTAAGGATCCTTTAGATAGGAAGCTTCTCAGTCATTCCCTTCAGTGGCTATGTGCATGGAAGTTCTAGGTCTCATGACTGCAGCATCGGACGCGATCCCCTTTGCTCGTTTTCACATGAGACCTCTACAGCTTTGCATGCTGAATCAATGGTGCAAGGATTATACAAATATATCACAATTAATATCCTTGAATCCCAATGTACGACACTCTCTGACATGGTGGATAGATCACCATTGTTTGGTTAAAGGGGCTTCTTTTGTTCGGCCAACCTGGACTGTGATCTCAACAGATGCGAGTCTTTCAGGTTGGGGAGCTGTTTGGGGATCTCTGACAGCACAAGGGGTTTGGAAATCTCAAGAGGCAAGATTACCAATAAATATTTTAGAACTCCGTGCAATTTTCAGGGCTCTTCAGTTTTGGCCTCTGCTAAAGAGAGAACCATTCATTTGTTTTCAGACAGACAATATCACAACTGTGGCTTATGTCAATCATCAGGGTGGGACTCACAGTCCCCAAGATATGAAAGAAGTATCTCGGTTACTTGCTTGGGCGGAATTCAGCTCCTGTCTAATCTCTGCGGTGCATATCCCAGGTGTAGACAATTGGGAGGCGGATTATCTCAGCCGCCAAACTTTACATCCAGGGGAGTGGTCTCTCCATCCAGATGAGTTTTCTCAGTTTGTTCAGATGTGGGGTCTTCCAGAGATAGATCTCATGGCCTCTCATCTAAACAAGAAACTTCCCAGATACCTGTCCAGGGATGTTCAGGCGGAAGCAGTGGATGCACTGACACTTCCTTGGTGTTATCATCCTGCTTACATCTTCCCACCTCTAGTTCTCCTTCCAAGAGTGATCTCCAAAATCATCATGGAACAGTCTTTTGTGTTGCTGGTGGCTCCAGCATGGCCACACAGGTTTTGGTATGCGGATCTGGTTTGGATGTCCAGTTGCCCGCCTTGGCCACTTCCGTTGCAGCCGGACCTACTATCTCAAGGTCCGTTTTTCTATCAGGATCTCAAATCATTAAATTTGAAGGTATGGAAATTGAACGTTTAGTTCTAAGTCATAGAGGTTTCTCTGACTCAGTGATTAATACTATGTTACAAGCTCTTAAATCTGTCTCTAGAAATATTTATCATAGAGTTTGGAAGACTTACATTTCATGGTGTTCTTCTCATAAATTCTCCTGGCATTCTTTTAGAATTCCTAGAATTTTACAGTTCCTTCAGGATGGTTTGGATAAGGGTTTGTCTGCAAGTTCCTTGAAAGGTCAAATCTCCGCTCTTTCTGTTTTATTTCACAGAAAGATTGCTATACTTCCTGATATTCACTGTTTTGTACAGGCTTTAGTTCATATTAAGCCTGTCATTAAATCAATTTCTCCTCCTTGGAGTCTTAATTTGGTCTTTCTTGTGAGTCTCCTTTTCTGATTTTTCATCAGAATAAGGCAGTTTTGCGGTCTTCTTTTCAATTTTTACCTAAGGTCGTGAATTCTAACAACATTAGTAGAGAAATTGTTGTCCCTTCCTTATGTGCTAATCCTAAGAATTCTTTGGAGAGATCCTTACATTCTTTGGATGTGGTAAGAGCTGTGAAATATTATGTGGAAGCTACTAAAGATTTCAGGAAGACTTCCAGTCTATTTGTTTTATTTTCTGGTCCTAGGAAAGGTCAGAAGGCTTCTGCTATTTCCTTGGCTTCTTGGTTGAAACTTTTGATTCATCAAGCTTATTTGGAGTCGGGTCAGGCCCCTCCTCAGAGAGCTCATTCTACTAGATCAGTCTCCACTTCGTGGGCTTTTAAGAATGAAGCTTCAGTTGATCAGATTTGCAAAGCGGCGACTTGGTCCTCTTTGCATACATTTACTAAATTCTACCGTTTTGATGTATTTGCTTCTTCGGAAGCAGTTTTTGGTAGAAAAGTTCTTCAGGCAGCTGTTTCAGTTTGATTCTTCTGCTTTTTGATTTAAGTTTTTTTCTTTCAAAAATGAAATAAACTTATTTTTTTGGGTTGTGGATTAATTTTTTCAGCGCAATATGGCTGTTTTTATTTTTATTCCCTCCCTCTCTAGTGACTCTTTAGTTGAAGACTCCAAATCTTGGGTATTGATATCCCATATGTCACTAGCTCATGGACTCTTGCCAATTACATGAAAGAAAACATAATTTATGTAAGAACTTACCTGATAAATTAATTTATTTCATATTGGCAAGAGTCCATGAGGCCCACCCTTTTTATGGTGGTTATGATTTTTTGTATAAAGCACAATTATTTCCAAATTTTCTTTGTTGATGCTTTCTACTCATTGCTTTATCACCCCACTGCTTGGTTATTCATTAAACTGAATTGTGGGTGTCGTGAGGGGTGTATTTATAGGCATTTTGAGATTTGGGAATCTTTGACCCTCCTGGTAGGATTGCATATCCCATATGTCACTAGCTCATGGACTCTTGCCAATATGAAATAAATTAATTTATCAGGTAAGTTCTTACATAAATTATGTTTTCTTCCATTGAAAAGAGTCCACAGCTCCCCACCCTTTTTCTATGTGGGACATCTTTTTATTCTTCTGGCACTTTTTTTCACCCTGATATTTCTTCTACTGTTCCTTGTTCTTCAGCAGAATGACTGGGAGATGAGGGAAGTGGGAGGAGTATTTAAGCCTTTGGCAGAGGTGTCTTTGCCTCCTCCTGGTGGCCAGGCTCTTATTTCCCAAAAGTAATGAATGCAGCTGTGAACTCTTTCCAACGGAAGAAAAGCAAATTATCAGGTAAGCATAATTTGTTTTTAAAGGGACACTAAACCCAATTTTTTTCTTTCATGATTCAGATAGAGCATGCAATTTTAAGCATCTTTCTCATTTACTCCTATTATCAATTTATCTCCTTTTTCTTGCTATCTTTATTTAAAAAGCAGGAATGTGATGCATAGGAGCCGGCCCATTTTTTATTGAGAAACTGGGTTATGCTTGCTTATTGGTGGGTAAATGTTAGCTTCCAATAAGCAAGAGCTATCCATGGTGCTGAACCTAAAATGGGCTGGTTGCTAAGATTTACATAACTGCGTTTAAAATAAAGATAGCAAGAGAACAAAGAAAAGTTGATAATAGGAGTAAATTAGAAAGTTGCTTAAAATTTCATGCTCTATCTGAATCATGAAAGAAACAATTTGATTTCAGTGTCCCTTTAAATAGTTTAAACCTACGTGTACAGCACTTATCACTCTACATCAAGTGTGAAGAAATTGATTTACTCTAAGTGTGTATTCTGTATTAATCTATTTTCCTCCATATATGAAAGCCTTTGGAATTTAAGTGTTACTTTATATTTGCAACACTGTATTATAATTTTTTTGTATACAACACATTACCTGGTTTAACAGTTGCACTCTTTCCCCCATGTTGCTTCATTTTCTATACATTTTTTTGTATATTATATTTTTCTGTCCTAAAACTGACCTTGCTAAGATGTAAATTTAGAGGGCTAAAAGAAACATTGGCTACCCTCTATTCTGCTCCAGGCTTTGCTTTATTAATGCAGTGTCTTATGTCTTTGAAGTTTTGACTTTGCCAGAAAAAAAATAATAATCTCAAAACGTCTATTCTCATGGGTATTACTTCTAGAGGGAACAGATTACCTGCTGTGCTAATTATTTCAATTATTAGCTTCCTATAAAACATGTAATGGATTTTCTCTGCTTGCACAGGTAAAAGGCATGACATTAATGAACTCAACTCTGATGTTATGAACTTGGTTTCCCATGCAACACAGGAGAGATTACGAGGACTCATTGAAAAACTGACTGTGGCAGCACAGCACAGGTTCACAAACTGGAAGGTAAATGGTGTTGACAAGT
Organism: Bombina bombina; assembly: GCF_027579735.1. Classification (NCBI taxonomy): domain Eukaryota; kingdom Metazoa; phylum Chordata; class Amphibia; order Anura; family Bombinatoridae; genus Bombina; species Bombina bombina. The sequence continues at coordinate 853,108,145 of NC_069503.1, forward strand.
TGCATACTAAACTTTGTACTTCAAATTTGCTTCAGAGGAGAATGCTTTGGTTATTATTTTTTTTCCAACCAGCCCTTATAGAAATAGGGAAAACAATTAATTGTGTTTTTAGAACATAATTGCAAAGATATAAATAAAAAAAACAACTATTTATTATCCTGTAGTATCAAAATGTATGATTATATTCTGTTTTAAGATTTGAACTTTCTAACATCCATCAACATTGGCTCTGTGTTTACATTAAAAAATAAAAAGTTAATAAACAAACACCTTATTACTTAAAAATATCAGAAGCAGGAGAGATTGAATGTAATCCTCAAATGGTTATCCTCAAAGAAAACAAATATATTTCGTAGCGCAATACTGCATGATTTATACAAGTTTTTGACAATAGCTTTGTGGTACTCATACACTTAAGAGCTTAAAACCAGCAGTGAGATATTTTAGCGTTGTTAACCCAATGGCACTGCAGGATCAGTTTCTTGGATGAATTATTATATAAAGTATATACTGATACAATATGTTTTTATATTTTGTAAACAACGTAACAATGCTTTTCAGACACTCGGGGTACTAACACAGGTGCACAGAATTGATGGAACAAACACCGACCACCAGTGTCCTTAGCGTGCACAGTTCCGCCTTCGGTTTCACCCTGTGCCGGTATTTCACCTCACCCATCCTCCAACGTACATTTCACTGTTGTTGCTACAGCTTTCTCAAGGAGTCTTTTTCACTTTTTCAGTCTGCAGTCTGTTGTTTTTTTTTTTAGCATCAGTTAATTTGTGTACTATTTTTAAACTGTTTTATTGAACACAACCTGTCTTCACCTTTGTTTGTACTATACAAATTTGTTCCAGTACTAGGTTCTCTCAACTTTTTCAAAGTTGTGTATCTCTAATTTTGCATGCTATCAGCCATAATTTTCTTCTTCCTATAAGGAATTTTGTTCTGTGTATGACACTCAGAGGACTTCAAATGTTTTTTCGCTGAATAAGATTTTGATTAGCTCAGTAGGTAGCGTACTGAACTAAAGACCAGGAGGCACAGGTTCAGCAATCACACACTAAACCTGACGTGTTTATTACACTGTTAATGCAAGTTATGTGATATGAACATTAAGTCATTTATTTATCAATATTTTATGTTGGCTATCTCTAAAATTATGTAGCATAAAAACAAATCTGGGGATTTACCTTAATCTGTTGTAGTATTTGTGCAGAATGTCCTCTCCTCTGCCCCAAGTTTGCTGTGTTGCATCAAAGCTCTGACTGTGTGAAGGTTTTCTGATGACTGCCTTATGTTACATTCTATATGTATGAGACATCTTTGCATTACTTAGATATTGTTTGGGCAGTTAAATATTTAATTGCCGCTACTAGGATTTAAGACAAACTTTTAGTTTGATCTTCTTTCTGATCCTAGGAAGGGTCAGAGGATGTCTGCTGTTTCTTTAGCCTTTTGATTAAAACTTTTTCTTTCCAATGGCATGAAGAGTCCACAAATCCATTCAATTACTAGGCAAAGAACATCCCAGGAGAGCTGTTAAGTATCATTCCCACTTCCCATAAACCCCCAAAAAAGTCATTCTTTGCCTTATGCATCGGATGGATGTGCGAAGGTGTCTGAAGATATTTAATCCTTTTATGGGTAGTTTCCCTGCAAGCAAGAATTGGGCCTATGCTGTGTCCATGTCAATCTCTTTAGTAAGAGTAATGGTGGCTTTTAGCAGTTAGAAGACGGCGAGATAGTCCTTGCTTACCTTCTAACATTTATGCTACCCCTTTTATAGAAAACCAGGGTTACTCTGTTTCTCTTGTAAGGTGTATCCAGTCCACGGATTCATTCATTACTTGTGGGATATTCTCCTTCCCAACAGGAAGCTGCAAGAGGATCACCCACAGCAGAGCTGTCTATATAGCTCCTCCCCTAACTGCCACTCCCAGTCATTCTCTTGCAGCTCTCGACAAGGGAAGTAGCTAGAGAGATGTGGTGAATTAATGTAGTTTATCTTCAATCAAAAGTTTATTTTCAAATGGTACCGGAGTTGTACTATTTTGGCTTCAGGCAGAAAGGTGAAGAAGAGTCTGCCTGAAGTTTTTTGATGCTCTTAGCAGCTTGTAACTAAGGTCCATTGCTGTTCTCACACATAACTGAAGAGATGGGTAACTTCAGCTGGGGGAATGGCGTGCAGGGTCTCCTGCTCTGAGGTATGTGCAGTTTTAAATTTTTCTAGAGAGATGATATGCTAGAAAATGCTGACAGTACCTGATTTATTTAAGGTAAGCCTGATTACAGTGATTTAATAACGACTGGTATCATGCTTGCTGTAAAGGGTAATATTTTTGTTATTTACTCTCATTACTTAATAGATATAACGTTTGCTTGATGTATATAAACGTTTTCTACAAATGGTGATAAAACTTTATTCTGGGGCCCAGTTTTTCCACATGGCTGACTAGATTTTGCCTAGGGATAGTTTTTTAAGGCCCTCTCACTGTGAGTACAGGTTGGGAAGGGCCTATTTTCGCGCCTTAATTGCGCAGTTGTTTTTGCAGCTAGAGGCATCCAGCTTCCCTGAAAGAGTCCCCCTGACATATAGGACCCCTCTACAGGGTTTTTGTGCCTTCCAAAGTCGTCGTATGAGTAGGTAGGAGCCACAGTAGAGCTGTGGCAGTTGGTTGTGACTGTTTAAAAACGTCTATCGTTTTTTTGATCCGGTTTTGAAACTAAGGGGTTAATCATCCATTTGCAAGTGGGTGCAATGCTATTTCAGTCTATCATACACACTGTGAAAATTTCATAGAATTTACTGCTTTTTTCACTGTTTTGCGGTTTGTGATTGTTTTTTCTCTTAAATGCACAGTACTGTTTTTATTTTTTGCTTGTTCACAGTTATTAAATTGTTTTCCAAGCTTGCTGGTCTCATTACTAGTCTGTTTAAACATGTCTGACATAGAGGAAACTCATTGTTCATTATGTTTAGAAGCCATTGTGGAACCCCCTCTTAGAATGTGTACCAAATGTACTGATTTTACTATAGATTACAAAGACCATATTCTGGCTTTAAAAAATGTATCACCAGAAGAAATTGACAAGGAGGAAGTTATGCCGTCTAACTCTCCCCGCGTGTCAGAAACTATAACTCCCGCTCAGGGGACGCCAAGTACATCTAGCGCGCCCATTGCGTATACCTTACAAGATATGGCGGCACTTATGAATCATACCCTTACAGAGGTATTATCTAAACTGCCAGGTTTGCAAGGAAAGCAAGACAGCTCTGGGACTAGAATAAATACAGAGCTCTTTGACGCTTTAGTGGCTATGTCTGATACACCCTCACAATATACTGAAGCTGAAGCAGGGGAGCTTCAATCTGTGGGTGATTTTTCTGATTCAGGGAAGATACTTCAACCTGATTCTGATATGTCTACATTTAAATTTAAGCTTGAACACCTCCGCATATTGCTCAGGGAGGTCTTAGCAACTCTGGACGACTGTGACGCTATTGTAGTCCCAGAGAAATTATGTAGATTGGATAAATACTATGCAGTACCTACTTACACTGATGTTTTTCCAATCCCTAAGAGGTTTTCTGAAATTATTTCTAAGGAATGGGATAGACCAGGTGTACCGTTCTCTCCCCCTTCTGTTTTTAAAAAGATGTTTCCTATAGACGCCGCTACACGGGACTTGTGGCAGACGGTCCCTAAGGTAGAGAGAGCAGTTTCTACTCTAGCTAAGCGTACCACTATCCCTGTCGAGGACAGTTGTGCCTTTCTAGATCCAATGGATACAAAATTAGAGGGTTACCTTAAGAAAAGTTTTATTCAACAAGGTTTTATTCTCCAGCCTCTTGCATGCATTGCCCCAGTCACTGCTGCTGCGGCTTTCTGGTTTGAGTCTCTAGAGGAGGCTCTACAGGTTGAAACCCTGTTGGAAGATATTATTGACAAGCTTAGGGCCCTTAAGCTAGCCAGTTCATTTGTTTCTGACGCCGTTGTTCACTTAACCAAGCTAACGGCTAAAAATTCAGGTTTTGCTATTCAGGCGCGTAGGGCGCTATGGCTTAAATCCTGGTCAGCTGACGTGACTTCAAAGTCTAAACTTCTCAACATTCCCTTCAAGGGACAGACCCTATTCGGGCCTGGACTGAAGGAGATCATTTCTGACATCACTGGAGGAAAAGGTCACGCCCTTCCTCAAGACAGGTCCAACAAATTAATGACCAAACAGTCTAGTTTTCTGCCCTTTTGAAACTTCAAGAGTGGCACAGCTTCAACTTCCTCTAACACAAAACAAGAGGGAACTTTTGCCCAGTCTAAGCCGATCTGGAGACCTAACCAGACTTGGAACAAGGGGAAACGGGCCTAAAAGCCTGCTGCTGCCTCTAAGACAGCATGAGGGAGCAGCCCCCGATCCGGAAACGGATCTAGTAGGGGGGCAGACTCTCTCTCTTTGCCCAGGCTTGGGCAAGAGATGTCCAGGATCCCTGGACATTGGAAATTGTGTCCAAGGGTTATCTCCTGGAATTCAAAACCTCTCCTTGCAAAAGGGAGATTTCATCTCTCACTTTTATCAGCAAACCAGATAAAGAGAGAGGCATTCTTACATTGTGTTCAAGACCTCCTTGTTATGGGAGTGATTCACCCAGTTCCGCAGGAGGAACAGGGGCTTCTATTCAAATCTGTTTGTAGTTCCCAAGAAAGAGGGAACATTCAGACCAATCTTAGATCTCAAGATCTTAAACAAATTTCTCTGAGTCCCATCCTTCAAGATGGAGACTATTCGAACCATCCTTCCTATGATCCAGGAGGGTCAATATATGACTACCGTAGACTTAAAGGATGCTTATCTTCACATCCGGATACACAAAGATCATCATTGTTTTCTCAGGTTTGCCTTTCTAGACAGGCACTACCAGTTTGTGGCTCTTCCCTTCGGGTTGGCCATGGCACCAAAAATCTTTACAAAGGTTCTAGGGTCTCTCCTAGCAGTCCTAAGGCTCGTGGACTCAGGAGGAGGCACTCCTTCCGATAAACATTCTGGAACTAAGAGCGATATTCAATGCTCTTCAAGCTTGGCCTCAGCTAGCTGCGGTCAGGTTCATCAGATTTCATTCGGACAACATCACGACTGTAGCCTATATCAGCCATCAGGGGGGAACAAGGAGCCCCCTGGCAATATTGGAGGTTTCAAAGATAATTCTATGGGCAGAGGTTCACTCTTACCATCTCTCAGCTATCCATATCCCAGGAGTAGAGAACTGGGAGGCGGATTTTCTAAGTCGGCAGACTTTTCATCCGGGGGAGTGGGAGCTACATCCGGAGGTATTTGCCCAACTGACTATGGGGTCTCGTCAGAACGCCAAACTTCCTTGTTACGGGTCCAGATCAAGGGATCCCCATGCAGCGCTGATAGATGCTCTAGCAGCGCCCTGGTCCTTCAGCCTGGCTTATGTGTTTCCACCATTTCCTCTGCTCCCTCGTCTGATTGCCAAGATCAAGCAGGAGAGAGCTTCGGTGATTTTGATAGCTCCTGCGTGGCCATGCAGGACTTGGTATGCAGATCTGGTGGACATGTCATCCTTTCCACCATGGACTCTGCAGGACCTTCTACTTCAAGGTCCCTTCAAACATCCAAATCTAATTTCTCTGCGTCTGACTGCTTGGAGATTGAACGCTTGATTTTATCAAAGCGTGGTTTTTCCGAGTCGGTCATTGATACCTTAATTCAGGCTCGAAAGCCTGTCACCAGGAAAATCTATCATAAGATATGGTGTAAATATCTTCATTGGTGTGAATCCAAGGGTTACTCATTGAGTAAGGTTAGGATTCCTAGGATATTATCCTTTCTCCAAGAGGGATTGGAGAAAGGATTGTCAGCTAGTTCCTTAAAGGGACATATTTCTGCTCAGTCTATTCTTTTGCACAAACGTCTGGCTGAGGTTCCAGACGTTAAGGCGTTCTGTCAGGCTTTAGTTAGAATCAAGCCTGTGTTTAAACCTGTCGCTCCGCCATGGAGTTTAAATTTAGTTCTTAAAGTTCTTCAAGGGGTTCCATTTGAACCTTTGCATTCCATAGATATTAAACTTTTATCCTGGAAAGTTCTGTTTTTAGTAGCCATCTCCTCAGCTCGAAGAGTTTCGGAGTTATCTGCTTTACAGTGTGATTCCCCTTATCTGATTTTCCATGCATATAAGGTAGTTTTACGTACCAAACCTGGTTTTCTTCCTAAGGTGGAATCTAATAAGAATATCAATCAGGAGATTGTTGTTCCTTCACTATGTCTTAATCCTTCTTCAAAGAAGGAACGTCTATTACACAATCTTGATGTGGTTCGTGCTTTAAAGTTTTATTTACAAGCTACAAAAGATTTTCGTCAAACATCTGCTTTGTTTGTTGTCTACTCTGGACAGAGGAGAGGCCAAAAGTCTTCGGCAACTTCTCTTTCTTTTTTGCTAAGAAGTATAATCCGCTTGTCTTATAAGACTGCTGGTCAGCAGCCTCCTGCAAGAATTACAGGTCATTCTACTAGAGCAGTAGCTTCCACATGGGCTTTTAAACATGAGGCCTCTGTTGAACAGATTTGTAAGGCGGCGACTTGGTCTTCGCTTCATACTTTTTCTAATTTCTACAAATTCGATACTTTTGCTTCTTCGGGGGCTTTTTTGGGGAGAAAGGTCTTACAGGCAGTGGTGCCTTCCGTTTAAGCGCCTGCCTTGTCCCTCCCTTCATCCGTGTCCTATAGCTTTGGTATTGGTATCCCACAAGTAATGGATGAATCCGTGGACTGGATACACCTTACAAGAGAAAACAAAATTTATGCTTACCTGATAAATTTATTTCTCTTGTGGTGTATGAGTCTGAGTCTGGCATACCTGAGATGCTGCTCCTGCCCTGCAGCTAAAGCTCCAAAGGTAAGTGCTTATCCCCTTCTAGGTAAGAAGGCCCTAGTACTTGGGGAGTTAATTCCCTCTTTTTATCAATGGAGTATGATGACGGTTAAAATCTCTTCAATGTTGGGATTTTTTTGAAAGGGCCGAGGTACTGGGCTCTATGCCTGGGTTAAACCGAGGATTGTGTGGGCACAAGGTGTCTCTAAGTTAGTCTTCAAGGTGAGAAGGGGATTTTTATTCCTTGTATCTTAAGGGACCTAAGAACGGGTTCATTCTCCTCCCTTATCTAACATAGTTTCCCTTTACTGGCCGGTTCTGTCTGGGTTCAGTTTGTCTTGAGCTGGAATACTGTCCTGCTCCTTTTCCCTAAACTTTGTTTATATGCTGCGTCAGTACTAGGCAGTTTGTTTCCCTGACCCATACCATACACAGCTAGATGCCGGCAGCCTATCAAGTCCATGTTATCGGACACTCTGCACGTTATCCCTCCATTTTATGGGGTCTAACCTATGGGGCCTGACTCGCTGTATTTTCTTGTTTTAGAATTTACATTTCTTTCATGTAATTAGCAAGAGTCCATGAGCTAGTGACGTATGGGATATACATTCCTACCAGGAGGGGCAAAGTTTCCCAAACCTCAAAATGCCTATAAATACACCCCTCACCACACCCACAATTCAGTTTTTCAAACTTTGCCTCCTGTGGAGGTGGTGAAGTAAGTTTGTGCTAGATTCTTCGTTGATATGCGCTCCGCAGCAGGTTGGAGCCCGGTTTTCCTCTCAGCGTGCAGTGAATGTCAGAGGGATGTGAAGAGAGTATTGCCTATTTGAATTCAATGATCTCCTTCTACGGGGTCTATTTCATAGGTTCTCTGTTATCGGTCGTAGAGATTCATCTCTTACCTCCCTTTTCAGATCGACGATATACTCTTATATATACCATTACCTCTACTGATTCTCGTTTCATTACTGGTTTGGCTTTCTACTACATGTAGATGAGTGTCTTGGGGTAAGTAAGTCTTATTTTCTGTGACACTCTAAGCTATGGTTGGGCACTTTTATATAAAGTTCTAAATATATGTGTTTAAACATTTATTTGCCTTGATTCAGGATGTTCAACGTTCCTTATTTCAGACAGTCAGTTTCATATTTGGGATAATGCATATGAATAAATCATTTTTTTCTTACCTTAAAATTTGACTTTTTTCCTGTGGGCTGTTAGGCTCGCGGGGGCTGAAAATGCTTCATTTTATTGCGTCATTCTTGGCGCTGACTTTTTTGGCGCAAATTTTTTTTTCTGTTTCCGGCGTCATACGTGTCGCCGGAAGTTGCGTCATTTTTGACGTTCTTTTGCACCAAAAGTCTCGGCGTTCCGGATGTTTAGGCGCCAAATAATGCGGGCGTCTTATTTGGCGCTAAATAAATACGGGCGTCTCCACATTATTTATTGTCTCCACATTATTTAAGTCTCATTATTTATTGCTTCTGGTTGCTAGAAGCTTGTTCACTGGCATTTTTTCCCATTCCTGAAACTGTCATTTAAGGATTTTGATCAATTTTGCTTTATATGTTGTTTTTTCTATTACATATTGCAAGATGTCCCACGTTGACACTGAGTCAGAAGATACTTCTGGAAAATCGCTGCCTGGTGCTGGAGCTACCAAAGCTAAGTGTATCTGCTGTAAACTTTTGGTAGCTGTTCCTCCAGCTGTTGTTTGTATTGAATGTCATGACAAACTTGTTAATGCAGATAATATTTCCTTTAGTAAAGTTACATTACCTGTTGCTGTTCCGTCAACATCTAATACTCAGTGTTCCTGATAACATAAGAGATTTTGTTTCTAAATCCATTAAGAAGGCTATGTCTGTTATTCCTCCTTCTAGTAAATGTAAAAAGTCTTTTAAAACTTCTCATTGTTCAGATGAATTTTTAAATGAACATCATCATTCTGATTCTGATAATGGTTCTTCTGGTTCAGAGGATTCTGTCTCAGAGGTTGATGCTGATAAATCTTCATATTTATTTAAAATGGAATTTATTCGTTCTTTACTTAAAGAAGTCCTAATTGCATTAGAAATTGAGGATTCTGGTCCTCCTGATACTAAATCTAAACGTTTAAATAAGGTTTTTAAATCTCCTGTAGTTATTCCAGAAGTTTTTCCTGTTCCTGGTGCTATTTCTGAAGTAATTTCAAGGGAATGGAATAATTTGGGTAATTAATTTACTCCTTCTAAACGTTTTAAGCAATTATATCCTGTGCCATCTGACAGATTAGAATTTTGGGACAAAATCCCTAAGGTTGATGGGGCTGTCTCTACTCTTGCTAAGCGTACTACTATTCCTACGGCAGACGGTACTTCCTTTAAGGGTCCTTTAGATAGGAAAATTGAATCCTTTCTAAGAAAAGCTTACTTGTGTTCAGGTAATCTTCTTAGACCTGCTATATCTTTGGCGGATGTTGCTGCAGCTTCAACTTTTTGGTTGGAAGCTTTAGCGCAACAAGTAACAGATCATAATTCTCATAGCATTATTATTCTTCTTCAACATGCTAATAATTTTATTTGTGATGCCATCTTTGATATCATTAGTGTTGATGTCAGGTATATGTCTCTAGCTATTTTAGCTAGAAGAGCTTTATGGCTTAAAACTTGGAATGCTGATATGTCTTCTAAGTCTACTCTGCTTTCCCTTTCTTTCCAGGGTAATAAATTATTTGTTTCTCAGTTGGATTCTATTATCTCAACTGTTACTGGAGGGAAAGGAACTTTTTTACCACAGGATAAAAAATCTAAAGGTAAATTTAGGTCTAATAATCGTTTTCGTTCCTTTCGTCACAACAAGGAACAAAAGCCTGATCCTTCATCCTCAGGAGCGGTATCAGTTTGGAAACCATCTCCAGTCTGGAATAAATCCAAGCCTTTTAGAAAATCAAAGCCAGCTCCTAAGTCCACATGAAAGTGCGGCCCTCATTCCAGCTCAGCTGGTAGGGGGCAGATTACGTTTTTTCAAAGAAATTTGGATCAATTCTGTTCACAGTCTTTGGATTCAGAACATTGTTTCAGAAGGGTACAGAATTGGCTTCAAGATAAGGCCTCCTATAAAGAGATTTTTTCTTTCCAGTAAATCCAGCGAAGGCTCAAGCATTTCTGAAATGTGTTTCAGATCTAAAGTTGGCTGGAGTAATTATGCCAGTTCCAGTTCTGGAACAGGGGCTGGGGTTTTATTCAAATCTCTTCATTGTACCAAAGAAGGAGAATTCCTTCAGAACAGTTCTGGATCTAAAAATATTGAATCGTTATGTAAGGATAGCAACATTCAAAATGGTAACTGTAAGGACTATCCTGCCTTTTGTTCAGCAAGGTCATTATATGTCTACAATAGATATACAGGATGCATATCTGCATATTCCGATTCATCCAGATCACTATCAGTTTCTGAGATTCTCTTTCCTAGACAAGCATTACCAGTTTGTGGCTCTGCCATTTGGCCTAGCAACAGCTCCAATAATTTTTACAAAGGTTCTCGGTGCCCTTCTGTCTGTAATCAGAGAACAGGGTATTGTGGTATTTCCTTATTTGGACGATATCTTGGTACTTGCTCAGTCCTCACATTTAGCAGAATCTCATACAAATCGACTTGTGTTGTTTCTTCAAGATCATGGTTGGAGGATCAATTTACTAAAAAGTTCATTGATTCCTCAGACAAGGTTAACCTTTTTGGGTTTCCAGATAGATTCAGTGTCCATGACTCTATCTTTGACAGACAAGAGACGTCTAAAATTGATATCAGCTTGTCGAAACCTTCAGTTACAATCATTCCCTTCGGTAGCCTTATGCATGGAAATTCTAGGTCTTATGACTCCTGCATCGGACGCGATCCCCTTTGCTCGTTTTCACATGCGACCTCGTCAGCTCTGTATGCTGAACCAGTGGTGCAGGGATTACACAAAGATATCTCAATTAATATCTTTAAATCCGATTGTACGACACTCTCTGACGTGGTGGACGGAGCACCATCGTTTAGTTCAGGGGGCTTCTTTTGTTCTTCCGACCTGGACTGTAATTTCAACAGATGCAAGTCTTACAGGTTGGGGAGCTGTGTGGGGGTCTCTGACGGCACAAGGTGTTTGGGAATCTCAGGAGGTGAGATTACCGATCAATATTTTGGAACTCCGTGCAATTTTCAGAGCTCTTCAGTCCTGGCCTCTTCTAAAGAGAGAATCGTTCATTTGTTTTCAGACGGACAATGTCACAACTGTGGCATACATCAATCATCAAGGAGGGACTCACAGTCCTCTGGCTATGAAAGAAGTATCTCGAATTCTGGTTTGGGCGGAATCCAGCTCCTGTCTAGTTTCTGCGGTTCATATCCCAGGTATAGACAATTGGGAAGTGGATTATCTCAGTCGCCAAACGTTGCATCCGGGCGAATGATCTCTTCACCCAGAGGTATTTCTTCAGATTGTTCAAATGTGGGGACTTCCAGAAATAGATCTGATGGCCTCTCATCTAAACAAGAAACTTCCCAGGTATCTGTCCAGATCCAGGGATCCTCAAGCGGAAGCAGTGGATGCATTGTCACTTCCTTGGAAGTATCATCCTGCCTATATCTTTCCGCCTCTAGTTCTTCTTCCAAGAGTGATCTCCAAGATTCTGAAGGAATGCTCGTTTGTTCTGCTGGTAGCTCCACCATGGCCTCACAGGTTTTGGTATGCGGATCTTGTCCGGATGGCCTCTTGCCAACCGTGGACTCTTCCGTTAAGACCAGACCTTCTGTCGCAAGGTCCTTTTTTCCATCAGGATCTCAAATCCTTAAATTTAAAGGTATGGAGATTGAACGCTTGATTCTTAGTCAAAGAGGTTTCTCTAACTCTGTGATTAATACTATGTTACATTCTCTTAAATCTGTATCTAGGGAGATATATTATAGAGTCTGGAAGACTTATATTTCTTGGTGTCTTTCTCATCATTTTTCCTGGCATTCTTTTAGAATTCTGAGAATTTTACAGTTTCTTCAGGATGGTTTGGATAAAAGTTTGTCTGCAAGTACCTTGAAAGGACAAATCTCTGCTCTTTCTGTTCTTTTTCAAAGAAAGATTGCTAATCTTCCTGATATTCATTGTTTTGTACAAGCTTTGGTTCGTATAAAACCTGTCATTAAGTCAATTTCTCCTCCTTGGAGTTTGAATTTGGTTCTGGGGGCTCTTCAAGCTCCTCCGTTTGAACCTATGCATTCATTGGACATTAAATTACTTTCTTGGAAAGTTTTGTTTCTTTTGGCCATCTCTTCTGCTAGAAGAGTTTCTGAATTATCTGCTCTTTCTTGTGAGTCTCCTTTTCTGATTTTTCATCAGGATAAGCCGGTGTTGCGAACTTCTTTTAAATTTTTACCTAAGGTTGTGAATTCTAACAACATTAGTAGAGAAATTGTGGTTCCTTCATTGTGTCCTAATCCTAAGAATTCTAAGGAGAGATCATTGCATTCTTTGGATGTAGTTAGAGCTTTGAAATATTATGTTGAATCTACTAAGAATTTCTGAAAGACTTCTAGTCTATTTGTTATCTTTTCCGGTTCTAGGAAAGGTCAGAAGGCCTCTGCCATTTCTTTGGCATCTTGGTTGAAATCTTTAATTCATCATGCTTATGTCGAGTCGGGTAAAACTCCGCCTCAAATGATTACATCTCATTCTACTAGGTCAGTTTCTACTTCCTGGGCGTTTAGGAATGAAGCTTCGGTTGATCAGATTTGCAAAGCAGCAACTTGGTCTTCTTTGCATACTTTTACTAAATTCTACAATTTTGATGTGTTTTCTTCTTCTGAAGCTGTTTTTGGTAGAAAAGTACTTCAGGCAGCTGTTTCAGTTTGAATCTTCTGCTTATAATTTCAGTTTTTTTCATTATAAAATTTAAACTTTATTTTGGGTGTGGATTATTTTTCAGCGAAATTGGCTGTCTTTATTTTATCCCTCCCTCTCTAGTGACTCTTGCGTGGAAAGATCCACATCTTGGGTAGTCATTATCCCATACGTCACTAGCTCATGGACTCTTGCTAATTACATGAAAGAAAACATAATTTATGTAAGAACTTACCTGATAAATTCATTTATTTCATATTAGCAAGAGTCCATGAGGCCCGCCCTTTTTGTGGTGGTTATGATTTTTTTGTATAAAGCACAATTATTCCAATTCCTTATTTTTTATGCTTTTGCACTTTTTTCTTATCACCCCACTTCTTGGCTATTCGTTAAACTGATTTGTGGGTGTGGTGAGGGGTGTATTTGTAGGCATTTTGAGGTTTGGGAAACTTTGCCCCTCCTGGTAGGAATGTATATCCCATACGTCATTAGCTCATGGACTCTTGCTAATATGAAAGAAATGAATTTATCTGGTAAGTTCTTACATAAATTATGTTTTTCATTTTTCTGTTTTCATTCAGATTATTATGTGAGGATGCAGAATCTCATATGATTCACTTGCTCTTCAGGACATAGTTAGAGGATCTTTTTTTTCTAAAGCTCTTGATTCCTCACACAAGGGTCACCTTTTTTAGGTTTCCAGAAAGTTTGTGTCACTGTCTTTGTCTCTATCAGACAAGGGATAATTCTATTGGGTTCCGTCTGTCGATACCTTTAGTCTCTATTATTTCCTTCAGTTGCTATATATGCATAGAAGTTTTAGGTCTTACGGCCTCGGCATTGGATTCAATTCCCTTTGCTCATTTTCACTAGAAAGAACCTTTCCAGTCTTTTATGAGTGTTGTTTCTTCTAGAATATGGTTGGAGGATCAATTTACCAATCAGTTCGTTGATTCCTCAGACAAGGGTAACCTTTTTTAGGTTTCCTGATAGATTCAGTGTCCTTGACTCTGTCTCTGACGGACAAGAGACGTCTGAAAATGGTTTCAGCTTGTCGAAAACTTCAGTCTCAATCTTTCCCTTCGGTAGCCTTATGCATGGAAATTCTAGGTCTTATGACTGCTGCATTGGACACGGTTCCCTTTGCTCGTTTTCACATGCGACCTCTTCAGCTCTGTATGCTGAACCAGTGGTGCAGGGATTATACAAAGATATCTCAATTAATATCTTTAAAACCGATTGTACAACACTCTCTGACGTGGTGGACAGATCACCATCGTTTAGTTCAGGGGGCTTCTTTTGTTCTTCCGACCTGGACTGTGATTTCAACAGATGCAAGTCTGACGGGTTGGGGAGATGTTTGGGGGTCTCTGACAGCACAAGGGGTTTGGGAATCTCAGGAGGTGAGATTACCAATCAATATTTTGGAACTCCGTGCAATTTTTCAGAGCTCTTCAGTCATGGCCTCTTCTAAAGATAGAATCGTTCATTTGTTTTCAGACAGACAATGTCACAACTGTGGCATATATCAATCATCAAGGAGGGACTCACAGTCCTCTGGCTATGAAAGAAGTATCTCGAATTCTGGTTTGGGCGGAATCCAGCTCCTGTCTAATTTCTGCGGTTTATATCCCAGGTATAGACAATTGGGAAGCGGATTATCTCAGTCACCAAACGTTACATCCGGGCGAATGGTCTCTTCACCCAGAGGTATTTCTTCAGATTGTTCAAATGTGGGGACTTCCAGAATTAGATCTGATGTCTTCTCATCTAAACAAGAAGCTTCCCAGGTATCTGTCCAGATTCAGGGATCCTCAGGCGGAGGCAGTGGATGCATTGTCACTTCCTTAGAAGTATCATCCTGCCTATATCTTTCCACCTCTAGTTCTTCTTCCAAGAGTAATTTCCAAGATTCTAAGGGGTGCTCGTCTGTTCTGCTGGTGGCTCCAGCATGGCCTCACAGGTTTTGGTATGCGAATCTTGTCCGGATGGCCACTTGCCAACCGTGGACTCTTCCGTTAAGACCAGACCTTCTAACACAAGGTCCTTTTTTCCATCAGGATCTCAAATCCTTAAATTTGAAGGTATAGAGATTGAACGCTTGATTCTCAGTCATAGAGGTTTCTCTGACTCTCTGATTAATACTATGTTACAGGCTCGTAAATCTGTATCTAGGAAGATATATTATCGAGTCTGGAAGGTTTACATTTCTTGGTGTTTTTCTCATCGTATAAAACCTGTTATTAAGTCAATTTCTCCTCCTTGGAGTTTGAATTTGGTTCTGGGGGCTCTTCAAGCTCCTCCGTTTGAACCTATGCATTCGCTGGACATTAAATTACTTTCTTGGAAAGTTTTGTTTCTTTTGGCCATCTCTTCTGCTAGAAGAGTTTCTGAATTATCTGCTCTTTCTTGTGAGTCTCCTTTTCTGATTTTTCATCAGGATAACTTCTTTTAAATTCTTACCTAAGGTTGTGAATTCTAACAACATTAGTAGAGAAATTGTGGTTCTTTCATTGTGTCCTAATCCTAAGAATTCTAAGGAGAGATCATTGCATTCTTTGGATGTAGTTAGAGCTTTGAAATATTATGTTGAAGCTACTAAGAATTTCCGAAAGACTTCTAGTCTATTTGTTATCTTTTCCGGTTCTAGGAAAGGTCAGAAGGCCTCTGCCATTTCTTTGGCATCTTGGTTGAAATCTTTAATTCATCATGCTTATGTCGAGTCGGGTCAAACTCCGCCTCTAAGGATTACAGCTCATTCTACTAGGTCAGTTTCTTCTTCCTGGGCGTTTAGGAATGAAGCTTCGGTTGATCAGATTTGCAAAGCAGCCACTTGGTCTTCTTTGCATACTTCTACTAAATTCTACCATTTTGATGTGTTTTCTTCTTCTGAAGCAGTTTTTGGTAGAAAAGTTCTTCAGGCAGCTGTTTCAGTTTGATTCTTCTGCTTATAATTTCAGTTTTTTTCATTATAAGATTTAAACTTTATTTTGGGTGTGGATTATTTTCAGCGGAATTGGCTGTCTTTATTTTATCCCTCCCTCTCTAGTGACTCTTGCGTGGAAGATCCACATCTTGGGTATTCATTATCCCATAAGTCACTAGCTCATGGACTCTTGCTAATTACATGAAAGAAAACATAATTTATGTAAGAACTTACCTGATAAATTCATTTCTTTCATATTAGCAAGAGTCCATGAGGCCCACCCTTTTTGTGGTGGTTATGATTTTTTTTGTATAAAGCACAATTATTCCAATTCCTTATTTCTCCAACATAGGTGTGTCCGGTCCACGGCGTCATCCTTACTTGTGGGATATTCTCCTCCCCAACAGGAAATGGCAAAGAGCCCAGCAAAGCTGGTCACATGATCCCTCCTAGGCTCCGCCTACCCCAGTCATTCTCTTTGCCGTTGTACAGGCAACATCTCCACGGAGATGGCTTAGAGTTTTTTAGTGTTTAACTGTAGTTTTTCATTATTCAATCAAGAGTTTGTTATTTTCAAATAGTGCTGGTACGTACTATTTACTCAGAAACAGAAAAGAGATGAAGAATTCTGTTTGTATGAGGAAAATGATTTTAGCAACCGTAACTAAAATCCATGGCTGTTCCACACAGGACTGTTGAGAGCAATTAACTTCAGTTGGGGGAACAGTTTGCAGTCCCTTGCTGCTTGAGGTATGACACATTCTAACAAGACGATGTAATGCTGGAAGCTGTCATTTTCCCTATGGGATCCGGTAAGCCATGTTTATTACGATTGTAAATAAGGGCTTCACAAGGGCTTATTTAAACTGTAGACTTTTTCTGGGCTAAATCGATTGATTATTAACACATATTTAGCCTTGAGGAATCATTTTATCTGGGTATTTTGATATAATAATATCGGCAGGCATTGTTTTAGACACCTTATTCTTTAGGGGCTTTCCCAAAGCATAGGCAGAGTCTCATTTTCGCGCCGGTGTTGCGCACTTGTTTTTGAGAGGCATGGCATGCAGTCGCATGTGAGAGGAGCTCTGATACTTATAAGAGACTTCTGAAGGCGTCATTTGGTATCGTATTCCCCTTTGGGTTTGGTTGGGTCTCAGCAAAGCAGATACCAGGGACTGTAAAGGGGTTTAAAGCTTAAAACGGCTCCGGTTCCGTTATTTTAAGGGTTAAAGCTTCCAAAATTGGTGTGCAATATTTTCAAGGCTTTAAGACGCTGTGGTGAAAATTTGGTGAATTTTGAACAATTCCTTCATGTTTTTTCGCAATTGCAGTAATAAAGTGTGTTCAGTTTAAAATTTAAAGTGACAGTAACGGTTTTATTTTAAAACGTTTTTTGTGCTTTCTGATCAAGTTTATGCCTGTTTAACATGTCTGAACTACCAGATAGACTGTGTTCTGAATGTGGGGAAGCCAGAATTCCTATTCATTTAAATAAATGTGATTTATGTGATAATGACAATGATGCCCAAGATGATTCCTCAAGTGAGGGGAGTAAGCATGGTACTGCATCATTCCCTCCTTCGTCTACACGAGTCTTGCCCACTCAGGAGGCCCCTAGTACATCTAGCGCGCCAATACTCCTTACTATGCAACAATTAACGGCTGTAATGGATAATTCTGTCAAAAACATTTTAGCCAAAATTAACCCTTGTCAGCGTAAGCGTGGCTGCTCTGTTTTAGTTACTGAAGAGCATGACGACGCTGATATTAATATCTCTGAAGGGCCCCTAACCCAATCTGAGGGGGCCAGGGAGGTTTTGTCTGAGGGAGAAATTACTGATTTAGGGAACATTTCTCAGCAGGCTGAATCTGATGTGATTACATTTAAATTTAAATTGGAACATCTCCGCATTTTGCTTAAGGAGGTATTATCCACTCTGGATGATTGTGAAAATTTAGTCATCCCAGAGAAACTATGTAAAATAGCTAGAGGTGCCGGGGCTCCCAGAAGCTTTTCCTATACCCAAGCGGGTGGCGGACATTGTTAATAAAGAATGGGAAAGGCCCGGTATTCCTTTCGTCCCTCCCCCCATATTTAAAAAATTGTTTCCTATGGTCGACCCCAGAAAGGACTTATGGCAGTCAGTCCCCAAGGTCGAGGGAGCGGTTTCTACTTTAAACAAACGCACCACTATTCCCATAGAGGATAGTTGTGCTTTCAAAGATCCTATGGATAAAAAATTAGAAGGTTTGCTTAAAAAGATGTTTGTTCAGCAGGGTTACCTTCTACAACCCATTTCATGCATTGTCCCTGTCACTACTGCCGCATATTTCTGGTTTGATGAACTGCTTAAGGTGCTCGATAGTGACTCTCCTCCTTATGAGGAGATTATGGACAGAATCAATGCTCTCAAATTGGCTAATTCTTTCACTCTAGACGCCTCTTTGCAATTGGCTAAGTTAGCGGCTAAGAACTCTGGGTTTGCTATTGTGGCGCGCAGAGCGCTTTGGTTGAAATCTTGGTCGGCTGATGCGTCTTCCAAGAACAAGCTACTAAACATTCCTTTCAAGGGGAAAACGCTGTTTGGTCCTGACTTGAAAGAGATTATCTCTGATATCACTGGGGGTAAGGGCCACGCCCTTCCTCAGGATCGGCCCTTCAAGGCAAAAAATAGACCTAATTTTCGTCCCTTTCGTAAAAAACGGACCAGCCCAAGGTGCTACGTCCTCTAAGCAAGAGGGTAATACTTCTCAGGCCAAGCCAGCTTGGAGACCAATGCAAGGCTGGAACAAGGGAAAGCAGGCCAAGAAACCTGCCACTGCTACCAAGACAGCATGAAATATTGGCCCCCGATCCAGGACCGGATCTGGTGGGGGGCAGACTCTCTCTCTTCGCTCAGGCTTGGGCAAGAGATGTTCTGGATCCTTGGGCGCTAGAAATAGTCTCCCAGGGTTATCTTCTGGAATTCAAGGGACTTCCCCCAAGGGGGAGGTTCCACAGGTCGCAGTTGTCTTCAGAACATAAAAAGACAGGCGTTCTTACATTGTGTAGAAGACCTGTTAAAAATGGGAGTGATTCATCCTGTTCCATTAAGAGAACAAGGGATGGGGTTCTACTCCAATCTGTTCATAGTTCCCAAAAAAGAGGGAACGTTCAGACCAATCCTAGATCTCAAGATCTTAAACAAATTTCTCAAGGTCCCATCGTTCAAGATGGAAACCATTCGAACTATCCTTCCTTCCATCCAGGAAGGTCAATTCATGACCACGGTGGATTTAAAGGATGCGTATCTACATATTCCTATCCACAAGGAACATCATCGGTTCCTAAGGTTTGCATTCCTGGACAAACATTACCAGTTCGTGGCGCTTCCTTTCGGATTAGCCACTGCTCCAAGGATTTTCACAAAGGTACTAGGGTCCCTTCTAGCGGTGCTAAGACCAAGGGGCATTGCAGTAGTACCTTACCTGGACGACATTCTGATTCAAGCGTCGTCCCTTCCTCAAGCAAAGGCTCACACGGACATTGTCCTGGCCTTTCTCAGATCTCACGGCTGGAAAGTGAACGTGGAAAAGAGTTCTCTATCCCCGTCAACAAGGGTTCCCTTCTTGGGAACAATTATAGACTCCTTAGAAATGAGGATCTTTCTAACAGAGGCCAGAAAAACAAAGCTTCTGGACTCTTGTCGGATACTTCATTCCGTTCCTCTTCCTTCCATAGCTCAGTGCATGGAAGTGATCGGGTTGATGGTGGCGGCGATGGACATAGTTCCTTTTGCGCGCATTCATCTAAGACCATTACAACTGTGCATGCTCAGTCAGTGGAATGGGGACTATACAGACTTGTCTCCGAAGATACAAGTAAATCAGAGAACCAGAGACTCACTCCGTTGGTGGCTGTCCCTGGACAATCTGTCTCAAGGGATGATGTTCCACAGACCAGAGTGGGTCATTGTCACGACCGACGCCAGTCTGATAGGCTGGGGCGCGGTCTGGGGATCCCTGAAAGCTCAGGGTCTTTGGTCTCGGGAAGAATCTCTTCTACCGATAAATATTCTGGAACTGAGAGCGATATTCAATGCTCTCCAGGCCTGGCCCCAGCTTGCGAGGACCAGGTTCATACGGTTTCAATCAGACAACATGACGACTGTTGCGTACATCAACCATCAGGGGGGAACAAGGAGTTCCCTAGCGATGGAAGAAGTAACCAAAATTATTCTTTGGGCGGAGTCTCACTCCTGCCACCTGTCTGCTATCCACATCCCAGGAGTGGAAAATTGGGAAGCGGATTTTCTGAGTCGGCAGACATTGCATCCGGGGGAGTGGGAACTCCATCCGGAAATCTTTGCCCAAGTCACTCACCTGTGGGGCATTCCAGACATGGATCTGATGGCCTCTCGTCAGAACTTCAAAGTTCCTTGCTACGGGGCCAGATCCAGGGATCCCAAGGCGGCTCTAGTGGATGCACTAGTAGCACCTTGGACCTTCAAACTAGCTTATGTGTTCCCGCCATTTCCTCTCATCCCCAGGCTGATAGCCAGGATCAAGCAGGAGAGGGCGTCGGTGATCTTGATAGCTCCTGCGTGGCCACGCAGGACTTGGTATGCAGATCTGGTGAATATGTCATCGGCTCCACCTTGGAAGCTACCTTTGAGACGAGACCTTCTTGTTCAGGGTCCGTTCGAACATCCGAATCTGGTTTCACTCCAGCTGACTGCTTGGAGATTGAACGCTTGATTTTATCGAAGCGAGGATTCTCAGATTCTGTTATCGATACTCTTGTTCAGGCCAGAAAGCCTGTGACTAGAAAGATTTACCATAAAATTTGGAAAAAATATATCTGTTGGTGTGAATCTAAAGGATTCCCTTGGGACAAGGTTAAGATTCCTAGGATTCTATCCTTCCTTCAAGAAGGATTGGAAAAAGGATTATCTGCAAGTTCCCTGAAGGGACAGATTTCTGCCTTGTCGGTATTACTTCACAAAAAGCTGGCAGCTGTGCCAGATGTTCAAGCCTTTGTTCAGGCTCTGGTTAGAATCAAGCCTGTTTACAAACCTTTGACTCCTCCTTGGAGTCTCAATTTAGTTCTTTCAGTTCTTCAGGGGGTTCCGTTTGAACCCTTACATTCCGTTGATATTAAGTTATTATCTTGGAAAGTTTTGTTTTTAGTTGCGATTTCTTCTGCTAGAAGAGTCTCAGAATTATCTGCTCTGCAGTGTTCTCCTCCTTATCTGGTGTTCCATGCAGATAAGGTGGTTTTACGTACTAAACCTGGTTTTCTTCCAAAAGTTGTTTCTAACAAAAACATTAACCAGGAGATTATCGTACCTTCTCTGTGTCCAAAACCAGTTTCAAAGAAGGAACGTTTGTTGCACAATTTGGATGTTGTTCGCGCTCTAAAATTCTATTTAGATGCTACAAAGGATTTTAGACAAACATCTTCCTTGTTTGTTGTTTATTCAGGTAAAAGGAGAGGTCAAAAAGCAACTTCTACCTCTCTCTCTTTTTGGATTAAAAGCATCATCAGATTGGCTTACGAGACTGCCGGACGGCAGCCTCCCGAAAGAATCACAGCTCATTCCACTAGGGCTGTGGCTTCCACATGGGCCTTCAAGAACGAGGCTTCTGTTGATCACATATGTAGGGCAGCGACTTGGTCTTCACTGCACACTTTTACCAAATTTTACAAGTTTGATACTTTTGCTTCTTCTGAGGCTATTTTTGGGAGAAAGGTTTTGCAAGCCGTGGTGCCTTCCATTTAGGTGACCTGATTTGCTCCCTCCCTTCATCCGTGTCCTAAAGCTTTGGTATTGGTTCCCACAAGTAAGGATGACGCCGTGGACCGGACACACCTATGTTGGAGAAAACAGAATTTATGTTTACCTGATAAATTTCTTTCTCCAACGGTGTGTCCGGTCCACGGCCCGCCCTGGTTTTTTTAATCAGGTCTGATATTTTATTTTCTTTGACTACAGTCACCACGGTACCATATGGTTTCTCCTATGCAAATATTCCTCCTTAACGTCGGTCGAATGACTGGGGTAGGCGGAGCCTAGGAGGGATCATGTGACCAGCTTTGCTGGGCTCTTTGCCATTTCCTGTTGGGGAGGAGAATATCCCACAAGTAAGGATGACGCCGTGGACCGGACACACCGTTGGAGAAAGAAATTTATCAGGTAAACATAAATTCTGTTTTTTTATGCTTTCGCACTTTTGTCTTATCACCCCACTTCTTGGCTATGCGTTAAACTGAATTGTGGGTGTGGTGAGGGGTGTATTTATAGGCATTTTGAGGTTTGGGAAACTTTGCCCCTCCTGGTAGGAATGTATATCCCATACGTCACTAGCTCATGGACTCTAGCTAATATGAAAGAAATGAATTTATCAGGTAAGTTCTTACATAAATTATGTTTTACGTTTAGTTGTAGGGGCTGAGGGACGTCCAGCGGTACTTCCTGCTACTCGCCATTAAGGGCGTTATGAAAATTGGTAGCAGTTTCTCCATAGTATTTACGCATGGCCGCTTCGCGGCTCTGGAGGAATTCTTATGCCTCTTAGTTAAGAGTTCAGATGTCGGCATTAAATGGCTCTTGGTGAGTATAACGGCCGATTTTGACGCTCTCGGCGTGTCGCGCTTTTAAGTTAAAGCAGATTCCCTGATATCTGCCCTAGGAGGCGGGGGTATTCTCTCCTATTTCAGGAGATAATTATTAATGGAATGACAATTGTTTAATTATTGAATTAGCACAGTTTTGTGCCTAAATTAGATGACGCCATTATTATTCTTGTGGCGCACCTAACTATGCATTTTCACGCCATTATCAGGGTCTTTTGGTGCGTTGCTGCTTTGCACCTTGGAGAGAATATCAGTTCTCCGGAGCATTATTTTTTGTCTCAGCTACAGGGTACTTCTCTGAGCCCTATATATGTTTTTTTTTTTTTTTTTTTTTTTTTATTCATTTTTATTATCATTATTTAGCAGCATGGTACAAAAGGATGTCATTGTTGATACAAAAGTTTAAACAGAAACAATAGAGGGAGAAACCATCAGTCTCCAAAAGAAAGGAGAACGTATTCCTGTATAGTAAAATGAAATAGTAGAGCTAGACTGTCCGTGATAAGTCCATTTGAAAACAGTAGCCCCACTCCATATAAATTCATGGTGATTGACAATGACACCTATGTACAAAACATAACTCCAACAACAACAAAACTATGCCGAAATTTCTTAATTTAATATCACTTTGTATATATTCTACACATCTAGTGGTATCCCTCGACTTTGTATTTAACTATCAACCTTTGAGAGAAGTGTTAAGCTAAAGAGGTCATTATTAGAGTATCAGGCAGGGGTGGGACCACGTCAGCCATACCCCTCTAAGGTAACACTAGGCCTGTCATTCCTCCTAGGTCACTCCTGTAACTTGTGTAAAGCTCCCCCCTTCTATCCTCAGATCATTTTGGATTTCATCCCAGATGAATTTTAAATCATGGAAGAATCCTAACCTATTCGATTTAAAGAAACCGTATTCTACCATTCTCAAGGTATCTGTCATGTGAGAGTGCCAGTCCTTTAGGGTCGGGTCGGGCAGATTTGAGATTTCCAGAGCCTAGCGAATAAGGATCTAGCATAATTCAATGCCAACTGAATTAGTCATGTTCTTAATTTACATTTACATTTAGGTAACAGGTTCAGTAGGACCGTTGTCGGGTCTAGCTGATAGGAATCCCCCCGCCCCATTATGACTTGTAGGATATTCTGTATACCCTTTCAAAAAGGTGACAATTTAGGACATGCCCACCATATGTGTGCCATCGTCCCCCTTTCCCCACAACCCCTCCAACAAAGGTCCGACGAGGCAGGGAAAATGCATTTGTCTGGTAGGTGTCAAGTACCACCTAGTCAGGAGCTTGTAATTTGTCTCTAAAAATCTAGCTGAGGATGAAGATTTTCTTCTGTTATTAAAAATTTTAACCCACTCTGCTTCTGTGATAGTCTTATTCAATTCCCTATGCCAGCGTTCTATATAATCAGGAAGTTTCGTGCTCTGTGCATTAACTAGGAGTCTCTTAGCCCACGATAAGGTGTGATGTGCTGAACTTGTCATAGCGCATGTCTGTTCGAAGGGTGTGAGATTTCTTGTAAGTGACTGTTTGAGAGGTTGGGTATGGAGAAAATGGTGAACTTGGTTATATTTTAGCCACCTAACAAAAACTCCACCTAGGATGTCTGTAAGGTCTGACCTGTTTTTGAGTTTGCCCTCACTGAGTAAATTAAATAGGGGAACCGTGTAACCCATCTCTCAATTATTCAGGTTATTCCTGTCAAACATTACCCCCCCAATAGCTCCGCATTCTGGGAGATTGGGGACATGGGTGATCTGAGTGTTGATATTCCTGGGAATCTCTTTATCAAAGTGTCCCATAATTCAAACACATGGTGTAAAACCGGGTATGCCTTCAACCATGGGGGTCGATTCTGCCCTGCTATCCAACATAAAGTTCCCGGAAGGGGGGAGTGAAGTATATGTGAATCTATTGGAATCCAAGCCTTAGAGTCCCTATTTCTGTGCCACTCTATGATTATCTGTAAGCCCGTGGTCTGGTAATAGGTTTCTATCTTAGGCAGACCCAACCCTCCCTCTCTGGCTGACCTGTACATAGTTGCCTTCTTAACTCTGGGTTTTATGCTACCCCAAACGAAGGAATCTAAAGCGTGTTGTATCTGAGTAAGGAGGCCCTGTGGTAGGGTCATAGGGACAGCTTGAATCGTGTACAGCAATCTAGGGAGTACATTCATTTTCAAAATTTGGAGTCTACCCCACCATGAAAAGGGACGGTCCTTCCAAGTCTTTAAATCTGTCGATATAGTATTAAGTAGATTAGTGAAGTTAAGCTCTAGGAGGGCTTTCGTGTTTGGAGGAAGATACATCCCCAAATATTTGATCTCTTGTGGTTGGTGTTTAAGAATGCAGGACTGACTTAATGACTTTTGTTCATTAATCCTGAAATTGGAAAAGTCACCAAATTGTTTGAGAACTTTCAGGACCTCAGGGACAGATGTCTGGGGTGATAACGTGAACAGGACATTGTCTGCGTATAGCGAGAGTTTACAGTCTAAAGGGCCTACTTTAATGCCGGAAACAAGCGGATTATTTCTTATTTTCTGTGCTAAGACTCCCCTATCTTATTCATAATCAGCATGGAAAAGTGGACAACCCTGCCTTGTGCCATTGTGGATAATGAAGGGATCTGACATCATATTATTTACTCTAACCCTTGCTGATGGTGCATGATAAAGGCTCTGAATTCTACGAAGCGTACCCTCCCCCAGACCCACCTCCCTAAGTGTAGCAAATAAAAAATCCCAGTTTAGGCGATCAAACGCTTTCTCAGCGTCTGTGGAAATAACCACCATATCCGTGTTTGTATGTTTAGCGTGATCTATTAATTGAAGTGATCTGATGGTGTTATCCCTGGCCTCTCGACCAGGCACAAAGCCAGCCTGATCAGAGTGGATAATCTGTGGGAGTATTCAGTTCAACCTATTAGCCAGTATTTTTGTAAAGATTTTTAAATCAGTGTTCAATAAAGAGATGGGTCTGTAATTACAGGGATGTGTGGGGGATTTACCTGGTTTGGGAATAACTGAAATCTGGGCTTCTAAGTATTCCGGGGGAGATGTCCTTCCTTATCTATATACCTATATAACTCTAATAGATGTGGCACTAAGATATCCTTATATGTTTTGTAATATTTTTTGAAAATCCGTCTGGTCCGGGACTTTTATGTGATGGAAGGTCATTAATAACTTTCAGTATTTCATGTAGTTTGATCGGTTTGTCTAAGCTCTCTTTGTATCTTACTCAAATCTGCACTTTGAATATAAGTGTCTAATAATTCTGCTTGCGTTACCCGCTCATTACAGGGGAGATTGTAAAGATTCCCATAATAGGTCATGAATGATTTAGCTATCAGATTTGAGTCTGAGGTTTCTGTGCCGTCGTCTGCTGTTATATTGAGAATGTAGTTGTGTAATGTTTTACGCTTTAAGGCCCTAGCGAGCAGGGTACCAGATTTGTTACCTCCATGGAAGTATATCTTCCTAAGATATAAAGCCTTTACGCATGCCTCCTTATGTAAGTAGTTTTGTAGCTGGGATCGTGATGTGGCTAGCGCCTGCAAAAGATCCTGTCTCTGGGGATTACTTTTATGTGAATTTTCGTCAGTTTGTACTTTCTGTAGTAGTGTTTTGTATTGTACTAGCGATGAACGCTTTATAATAGCTTTCTGTTTCAACGACCCCCTGTGAACAGTTAAAACAGCTCCTTTCTGCATAAAAATATGCGATCTTGTTCCCCATTCTCTCCCCTCACTTCTCACTTGGTTCTGTCAGTCCAAACATGTCTGGACCAGCGATAATCTCCCTCAATGCCAGGTCAAATGTGGAGCTTCAGCAGGAAACGTCCATGTCAGTTCATGGCTAGCTCCGCCCCCTCGAGCCCTATATATGTTTTATTTGG